>NC_053126.1:37205505-37543005 GCF_010015445.1 Perca fluviatilis
TGTGTGTGTGTGTGTGTGTGTGTCGCTCTCGCTCTCTCTCTCTCTTTTCAGGCTGCAGATCTCCAGGCCTCACAGTGCCTTCTCTCCGGTGACCTTCACACCTGCTTTCACCGGTAACTACACACCTGTGTGTGTGTGTGTGTGTGTGTGTGTGTGTGTGTGTGTGTGTGTGCGCGCGCGCACTTGTGTTTCCCAAATCTAAATGAAATCTGCCTTAACAGAGGGCTTCAGTCCATCTTTGTTGTTTTGTTTTTTAAATCGAGATCATGTATTGAAGATTTTTTTAAATGGTCGTTACAGAAATGTGAAATAAACATGGATTAGTTCCAAGCAGAGATACACATGGACTAGTTCTAATATATACAGAGGTAAACATGGACTAGTTCTAATATATAAAGATATACACATGGACTAGTTCTAATACATACAGAGGTAAACATGGACTAGTTCTAATATATACAGATATACACATGGACTAGTTCTAATACATACAGAGGTAAACATGGACTAGTTCTAATATATACATAGATAAACATGGACTAGTACCAATATATACAGAGATAAACATGGACTAGTTCTAATACATACACAGATAAACATGGACGAGTTCTAATACATACACAGATAAACATGGACTAGTTCCAATATATACAGAGATAAACATGGACTAGTTCCAATATATACAGAGGTAAACATGGACTAGTACCAATATATATACAGAGATAAACATGGACTAGTTCTAATATATGCAGAGATAAACATGGAATAGTTCTAATATATACAGAGATAAACATGGACTAGTTCTAATACATACACAGATAAACATGGACTAGTTCCAATATATACAGAGGTAAACATGGACTAGTACCAATATATATACAGAGATAAACATGGACTAGTTCTAATATATGCAGAGGTAAACATGGACTAGTTCCAATATATACAGAGATAAACATGGACTAGTTCTAATATATACAGAGATAAACATGGACTAGTTCTAATATATACAGAGATAAACATGGACTAGTTCTAATATATACAGAGATAAACATGGACTAGTTCCAATATATACTGAGATAAACATGGACTAGTTCCAATATATACAGAGATAAACATGGACTAGTTCCAATATATACAGAGATAAACATGGACTAGTACTAATATATACAGAGGTAAACATGGACTAGTTCTAATATATACAGATATAAACATGGACTAGTTCTAATATATACAGATATAAACATGGACTAGTTCTAGTATATACAGAGATAAACATGGACTGAATAGATAGATATGGAAGAAGTAACACACCAGTAAAAGTCTATAAAATCATCCCTCAATTTGAGCACCGAGAGCCGGCGCTGTGAACGAGTGAAGAAACTTTCTGCAGTTCCCTCTTTTGATTGTTGAAGGAAATATTATCTCAAATCTATACTTTCATACTTTTGACTCTGTTTCTTCAGCTCCTGTTCACCACTAACATTTCACTTCTGCTCTAACGGTTGTGTGTGTGTGTGTGTCTCTGTGTGTGTATGCGTCTGTGTGTGTGTGTGTTTGTATGTATGTGTGTGTCTGTCTGTGAGTGTGTGTGCGCGTGTGTGTGTGTGTGTGTGTGCGTGCGTGTGTGTGTGTGTGTCTCCAGGTGAGACGGTGTCTCTGGTTGATGTGGATATTTCTCGGAGGGGGGTGAACTCTCTCCACCCCCCGACTCCCCCTCCTCCTCCCAGACGGAGCCTCAGTCTGCTTGGTACTTTTCTTCTTCTTCCTGTTGTTACTTCCTGTGTGTGTGTGTGTGTGTGTGTGTGTGTGTGTCTGCAGCAGGGTTTATAAACTCAAACTGAAGGAAAATAAGCAGTGAAAAAAATTCAAGAAAAACTGAAATCGGAGCCTGAATCGGACGACAACGTATTAACTTCACTCACTCCAGAGCCTGTTTGTAACCGCAAGGCTCCTGTTTAACTGACCCTACCAGACAGTAGGCGAATGTCCTGCAGTTATTACAGACATGTGAACTCACCACAGACCAACGGCGCTGCTGACAGTGAACACAGGAAACGCTGATGTATCACACTTCCAATTACATTCATTAACTCGTTAATGGAAGGGGCCAGAACACCTTTCTACTAACGTTCCTAATGCTAGCTGAGTACATTTTTATGTTAGCAAAAGAAACTATGAATACATTATACAAATATAGCTTTCATCCTTCCACACAACGTTCACTACACTTTCAGAGAGGCCACGCCCTTTAGGAGACAGGAAGTGTGGACTGTTGTTAATCTTGAGTTATGGAGGATCTTTCTTCATACACATATCTTACTGAAATATCACTTTAAATGGGTTTGTATACATTCAGGGTTGACATTAAATGTGTGTGTGTTGTAGATGATTTCGGGGCTCCTCCTCAGCACCACGGTCCGTTCGGGGCATCCATGCAGTCTCTGCCCCCCCGACCACTGGCCCTGCCCCCCTCCCTCAGCACCATCCAGCACAGCTTGAGCCTCAACGGTAACACACACACATACAGACACACACACACATGCACATACAGGCACACAAACACACACGCACACACACACACACACACACACATACAGGCACACAAACATACACACACACACATACAGGCACACACACACACACACACACACACACACACACACACACACACACACACACACACACACACACACACACACACACACGCATTTACAGGCACACGGGCCAGGTGGGTAGCACACTGCCTTGAGTCCATGAGGCTAATGTCTGATTACTCCACATTGTCATTGTGATATTTTGTGATTAGGCTACATTTGAACTCTGCAGCATTCTCTGTCAGGTAAATATAGTAGTACAATGTCTTCCTCTGATGTAGACGTAGCCTACACTGTAAGTCAGCTATACAGTGGAGTTGCAGTGGTTTGGGGTCCTTCTGTAAGTCATTTTGGGGTACAATTTGGTTTTGAAGAATTCTACGAACCGCAATACCACAGGCCAAGCAATCGGCCCGTTCCAAACAGACCCATTCTCAACGGGCTCTGCACTAGTTTAATAATGATGTGCATGTGTAGATCAAACTCCTAACACTGTTGGATGTTTTGTGTGTGTGTTGAATGTGTTGAATGTTTTGTGTGTGTGTGTGTATGTGTGTGTGTGTGTGGACAGACACATTCCTGCGAGTTCTTCCGAGGCCGGTCCCTCTGCGTCCCGACGGTCAGCTGCCCCCCCGCCTCGCTGCCCGCTGCCCACTCAGCCGTCCCGATGCTGGCAGCTTCGCCACCAGCCTCAGGGAGCTGGAGAAGGGGGCCGCCTTCTGGGCCCCCTCCAAAAACACACACACACACAAACAAACCCCCACACACACACACACACACACAAACAAACAACCAACCAACCCACAGGAGGAGAGCTGGGGGGCTACACAAACACTCCACCAGCCTCAGGGAGCTGGAGAAGGTGGGCCGTCTACACACACACACACACACACACAAACACTCCACCAGCCTCAGGGAGCTGGAGAAGGTGGGCCGTCTACACACACACACACACACACAAACACTCCACCAGCCTCAGGGAGCTGGAGAAGGTGGGCCGTCTACACACACACACACACACAAACACTCCACCAGCCTCAGGGAGCTGGAGAAGGTGGGCCGTCTACACACACACACACACACACAAACACCCCACCAGCCTCAGGGAGCTGGAGAAGGTGGGCCGTCTACACACACACACAAAACACAAACCCCACCAGCCTCAGGGAGCTGGAGAAGGTGGGCGCCGCTACACACACACACACAAAAAACCCCACCAGCCTCAGGGAGCTGGAGAAGGTGGGCCGTCTACACACACACACAAACACTCCACCAGCCTCAGGGAGCTGGAGAAGGTGGGCCGTTACACACACACACACACACAAAACACCCACCAGCCTCAGGGAGCTGGAGAAGGTGGGCCTGCCCACACACACACACACACACACACAAACACTCCACCAGCCTCAGGGAGCTGGAGAAGGTGGGCCGTCTACACACACACACACACACAAACACCCCACCAGCCTCAGGGAGCTGGAGAAGGTGGGCCGTCTACACACACACACACACACACACACAAACACCCCACCAGCCTCAGGGAGCTGGAGAAGGTGGGCCGCCCACACACACACACACACACAAACACCCCACCAGCCTCAGGGAGCTGGAGAAGGTGGGCCGTCTACACACACACACACACACACAAACACTCCACCAGCCTCAGGGAGCTGGAGAAGGTGGGCCGTCTACACACACACACACACAAACACTCCACCAGCCTCAGGGAGCTGGAGAAGGTGGGCCGTCTACACACACACACACACAAACACTCCACCAGCCTCAGGGAGCTGGAGAAGGTGGGCCGCTACACACACACACACACAAACACTCCACCAGCCTCTGGGGAGCTGGAGAAGGTGGGGTCGACTACACACACACACACAAACACTCCACCAGCCTCAGGGAGCTGGAGAAGGTGGGCCGTCTACACACACACACAAACACCCCACCAGCCTCAGGGAGCTGGAGAAGGTGGGCCGTCTACACACACACACAATAACTTAAATAAATAAATAAATAAATAACTTCCTTGTTTGGTAAAAACACATGTATGTATTGAGTACTACAATAAAATGTATTAACTTCAAGTTCTTTGTAAATAATTCTTTTTATTGCCTAAAATCTTGATATTTCATTATATTATACATACGTTTGCCTGTATGGCTTTAAAGATGGAATTACATTTCATTCTAAATAGTATTAAAAAGTCTCACTTAACTTGTGGAAACCTGGGGAACCTGTAGCAGTGGTCCATGAGTTGATGTTTGGCACACATGTTGTGGTCTAACTAATACTGTGTGTGTGTGTGTGTGTGTGTGTGTGTGTGTGTGTGTGTGTGTGTGTGTTCAGTGTGGCTGGTACTGGGGTCCGATGAACTGGGAGGACGCAGAGATGAAGCTGAAGGGGAAACCGGACGGATCCTTTCTGGTCCGGGACAGTTCAGACCCGCGGTACATCCTGAGTCTGAGCTTCAGGTCGCAGGGAGTCACACACCACACACGCATGGAGCACTACAGAGGTAACACACACACACACACCACACACACACACACACCTCTTAGCTATCCATTGTGTTTGATGATGACGCTTGCTCCAGGGATGGGGGTGGGTTCGGCGACCTTGCCGCTGGTGCCACTTCTCCTGGGCGTTGAGCCGCCCACTTGTCCGGAGATGGCGGTGTTCAGGCATGCGTATGGTGTGCCTTATCCAGCGCATATGATTTTTGGCCACATATGCTTCCATACAGATTGAGTCAGTGTTGCTGAGGATTTCTATATGGGGTATAGGGATGGGCATGATTAATCGACAATTGATAATTGATCATTAAGAATTTTGCCGATCACGTTAATTTGTTATCGATAGAACTAATGAATTAATTTAATTAATTTAACTAATTAATTTAATTGAAGCAATTAAATTAATTTCACTGTGTGGCAGCAATTAAACATTTGACCACCCGGGGGCAATATTTGATGCCATACTCAGTTACCTGGCTGCAAGTTTCTGTTTTGATTTCAAAAGTAATCATAAAGAGGACTCGGCCAAGTGTGGCGTGGGACCATTTAGATTTAAAAAACGACTTAGTTCACTTAGCAGTGAACTAAGTCGTGTATAAGTACAACACGGCCACGACTCAAATGATGTACCACTTAAACAAAGTGCACCCGACCCTGGTTAATGTCGGTGGTGGTGCATCCTGCTCTCAGTCTCAACCTAGCATTGTGTCGGCGTTAGCACGGAGGAGCTGCGATGCACAACTGGTGAGCTTGTGTCATTCGCCCCCATGATCTCATCAATGCTAGACCCTTGTCACAAGCACCTGGGCTTTCTTACACCAACACAGAGCCTGGCTGCTAATGCGGAACTGGTTGCACTGGGAGAGGCAGTGGAGACCGGTAGGGCGGCTATCCCACAGGCTGGGGGAGACGAGGCTGCGTTGTCTGACACGGACCAAGGGAGCGCAAACACTGGAGTGGCGGGCTCCCAGTCCTCTGCTATGGCATGACTCCTCTGGGAGCAGCATACGACTCAATGAGAGGCTGGCATCGAAGCAGAACTTCAGACCTTTCTGAGGGAGACTCCCCCACCCCTGGGTTGCACCCCTACAGACTGGTGGAAAGTGAACGGAATAAGGTTCCCCGGGCTGGCCAAGTTAGCGCGGAGGTACCTGTGCATCCCTGCAACGTCAGCCCCCTCGGAGCGGGTGTTTTTCAGTGGCTGGACTGACGGTCACCAGGTTGCGGTCGCGTCTGACCCAAGATCATGTCAACATGCTTATCTTTCTCAACAAAAATCAGTAGACTGGTACAGAAGTTCTACGTGAGTTACTAGTTATTTTTGATGAGGCTTTATTAAGTAGCCTGATTAATTGTTAGGTAGGCTAATCTCTCTCACCCTCTTTCTCGAGAGGTGTTTCCAGAGCAGCGCCCGGTTGATGCTGAGGTCGATGAAGGCTACGTAAAGGTCTTTGGGATGTTCTCGGCTCTTCTCCTGCAGCTGCCTCAAGACAAAAACCATGTCTGTCGTCAGGGGTGCAACTACCCAGTGTCAGAGTATGCAGCAACAATATTGCACCCCCCCAAAAAAAACTAACTAAATAAATAAGTGTGCCGGACACCATCATGTATGGGGTTTAAATAATAAAGGTCTATTTTAAAGTATATCAGCCACTGTAGGCCTACCAAAATTATAAATAATTATATGGTATATATGTAGATATATAAATGTACTTCATTACAATTAGAGTCCGACCGATATGGATTTTTGGGGGCCAATGCCGATATTAAAGGGATGGTTCGGAGTAATTTACCCTAGGGTCCTTTGCACCATGACCTCGAGCCAAACACCCCCCCCAGAAGCTTTTTTCACCTGGGTCTAACACTGGGCGAGTTAGCGTAGAGTAGCGTTAGCCGCTGAGTAGCTTAGCGCGGGGCTAATGGACCCACGTTTGTATCTCTTAAATGACCCCACTAATAATGCCCGAAATGATACCAAAGGTCTACACTAGTATATATAGGTTATGTACTCATAAAACGATGGATTGGAAAGTTTGTAAGTACACCAGAAGTTTATGAACACTTGCCTGCTCTCTTCAGCTCTCTGCTGCTGCTGCTGCTACCTGCAGTTAGACGAGTGCTTAGGGCCGTCTATAAATTACAACACCGAAAAGAGATACAACAAAAATATGTATTAATTTAATGATTAAATAAGGTAATGTCTCCAAACTTACCTCAATTATTACTTGTCTCCTGCTAGTTATATTACAGCACTTACTTTAAAAAATAAGTTAAATTAAAAAATATTTTTGTTGCATCTCTTTTCGGTGATGTAATTTGTAGACGGCCCTAAGCACTCGTCTTACAGCAACAACAACAACAACAGCAGAGAGCAGAAGCCAGCAGGCAAGTGTTATTTACATAAACTTCTGGTGTACTTACAAACTTTCCAATCCATTGTTTTATGAGTACATAACCTATATATACTAGTGTAGACCTTTGGAATCATTTCGGGCATTATTAGTGGGGTCATTTAAGAGATACAAACGTGGGTCCATTAGCCCCGCGCTAAGCTACTCAGCGGCTAACGCTACTCTACGCTAACTCGCCCAGTGTTAGACCCAGGTGAAAAAAGCTTCTGGGGGGGTGTTTGGCTCGAGGTCATGGTGCAAAGGACCCTAGGGTGAATTACTCCGAACCATCACTTTAACTCGAAAAGAGACGATTTATAAGCCGATATTTTGATTTTGAAAATAAACTGTATATTAGACCCATTTCCTATACACTGCACTTACACAACATTCAAAAGCAAAATATCTGCCTGTTCTATGTATGTGGGCTGTATAAACCATTTTCCAGAAGGGATTATGTTAAAAAAAAGCCTTAGATTACAGTCTCAATGACTAAACAATTGCACATCAAAAGTATATATTTTTTAATGATCAAAAAACAGTCTGGTTTTAAACATTTAACACTTTTACTGACTTCCAGTTGAAGCTGGTTTTAACAGTCTGTGTACTGTAAATAAATTATAATACTAAAGTTAAAGTAAAAGAGCTTTACCAAACAAATTCAATATTCCACAAAACCATGTCAATGAATTGAAAATAAAATTAAAATAAGTTAAATGTATAGCTACATATAAAATAAATAAATATAAAATAAATAAATAATACCAAAATATAATTAAAACAATGTAGAATGTTCTCAATATATACAACACACAGGCAAGAGGTTTTCCTCCTTCACTACTTTTTACAAATTATACTTTTAGACTGTTACTCTGTCTTGCTCTGAACTTTAATATTTGAACAGTGTTTTGAAAAATGTCTTGAACAGGGTGCTCCTTAGTACTGCCAGTTGAGAAGTGGCAGGTTGTAGTACAGGAAGCACAACATCTCTGCCTTGGAACCTGTCAGAGAGCTCCTCCTATCTTGATAGATGGCAACCACAGTGCTGAATACCCTCTCACTAGGGACAGATGAAGGTGGAGGAGTGAGAAACCTCCTGGCCAATGGAGCCAGAGTCTGGAAGCGGCCAGCGTTTTGCCTCTACCACTGCAGGGGGTCACCTGATGATGATGATGATGATGATGACAAATACAAATGTTATATACTTAATATACAAAAGCATAACTTAATTTGATATCACTGAAAAATAAATAGTGAAACCTGTTTTGCGATCAAGAACGGGCTCTTGAAGATACCGATCCAGCTCCTCGTTCAGACTCTCAGACACCCCTGTCACTGTTTGCTGGCTCTGCAACATGTCCTCGTAGAGATGGTCAAGCACACTCTGCTTCTGGTCTAGGGACTCCATCCTAGGTTTCTTTGAATATCCCTCGGCATCCTTATGAGTGGCTGCTGAGCTTGCTTGATGTTGTTTGTCTGCCTCTTTTAGAAGCCAGGTTTTGGCCTTCTTGGTTGTGCTGTCAGAGAGGGGACGCTGTTTGTAACGAGGATCCAGCACACAGGCCAGCACTGCTTCTTTGGACTCTGCAATCTTGGAAAACCTTCTGGTTAAGCTGTCGATCATGACCTTCCTCAAAGTCTGAATTCCTCTAGTTTCAGGACCCTGAGTCTCCAGAAATCTTTTCAAAACCTCAATGGTGGGGATGATGCATGATGCAGATGCATCAGACTAATGCATCAGAGTAATTTCCTCAATTGGTTCCAGTGTGTTGATCAGCTTTTCGACCAGGTCCCACTCCTCCACACTTGGACATGTAAAATGTCCAAAGTCCCCAGAGTAGACTGTCACTGCTCTCTTTTGCTCCTGCATCCTTTGGAGCATATGCAATGTGGAATTCCATCTGGTTGGGCATGCCTGGAGAATGCGGTGTTCAGGTAGACCAACATCCTTCTGAATTTTTTCAAGCCTCTGCTTGGCAGGGACTGAATGACCAAAATGGGTTGCACACCTCTTCAGTTTGGCCAGGATGTCACCTACAGCTCTCTGTGCCTGGAGGCCATCATTCACAACAAGCTGGAGGGTGTGAGCACTGCAGCTGAGGTCAGGCATCTCCACCAACCTCATCCCCTTAACAACATTGGCTCCACTGTCCCTGAGCACCAGCAGCACACGTTCACTGTCTATATCCCACTCGGTAAGCATGTCTAAAAACAACTGTCCAATGTACTCACCAGTGTGAGATCCACTCATGGCTTTCACATTTAGGACAACTTGCACCCTGTTCCATTCTTCATCGATGAAGTGAGCAGTCAAGCTCATTAGCGACTCAGTGGACCCTGACCAACAATCTGTTGTAAATGCAATATGCTTTGAATTTTCAACAGCCAAAAACTCCTTTATCTTGATCACCACTTTTGCATGCACATGATGCAGTTGATCTGTGCGATAAAACTTTTCTGTCTTCAGAGTGTACCTAAGCTCTGCAGCAGCCAGCAGCCTTCTAAACCCCACACCTTCCACCACAGAAAAAGCTTGGATTACTGTCGCTATCATCTCCATTACTTTTTTGTCCAGGTTTTTTGCCCTTGGATCTGATGGACCCCATTTGAGTACCTTATCAAATGCTTGTGGCAGGGTAGGCTGCTGAAAGAGTTTTTTGTACCTCACTCTGCTGCTGTGCCTCTTTATATTGCTCACTGTGTTTGGTTTTCAGATGAGTCCACAAATTGGAAGTGTTTTTCTGCTTCGCTTTGATAGACCCCTGGCTTACATTAGCTGCATATATATTGCAGAACACTGCATTAGAGGAATCTTTGCAGAAGTAGTCCCACACTTTGCTGCTACAGCGTTCACCTTTTTCAGCCATCTGTAGGGCAGAAAGAGACAGAGAAAGAATAAGCATGTGTATTAATAATATCACCATGTATCATTACTCATGTCATCATTACAATTATTATAATAATAAACAGGGATCTCCTACATAGGCAAAAATGAGAAATATAGAGAAATATTTATTTTTATTTGTCAAGCAATAGGTATTACCTATTTATATTTAACAATATTATTACAACATTTTCCTGTTATGTCTGTAAAGCTGCTTTGAAACAATCTGTATTGTAAAAGAAAAAAAAAAGCGCTTGTTCAGGTCACATTTATTTACATGTCCCCTCTGGTTTAATCATTTCTGACGCACCTACTGTAGTTACTGTAACTACACTATATTTGCTCTCACAGACACATTCACAACGGTCCCGTATATCTTCTCATCTTCTCTTTGTGCAGTCTGAATCAAAACATCGTCATGCGCTGGCGAACGTAAAGTTAGCCTACTGTTACCGGCTTTCAGCTCAGAGAAGATTACGGAATCAATTCGAAGTTGAATGGTTAACGTTAGTGTCATGAACACACCGCTGTCAATTTTGAGAAGAACCACATTCAAACAAGTTAATAGCAAGCATTTAAGGGGCCTGCTAAAAAGGAAGCTATGTTAGCGTTAAAATAAGGTAACAGTTGTTTTTTCGAGGCACGCTGTACATAACTTCTAGTCATTGACTACACGCGCCCCCCTGCCACAGTTATGCGGTCATTATGTGGGAAACACTGCAGATATACAGTGCCTTGCGAAAGTATTCGGCCCCCTTGAACGTTTCGACCTTTTGCCACATTTCAGGCCTCAAACATAAAGATATAAAACTGTAATTTTTTGGAAGAATCAACAACAAGTGGGTCCCAATTATGAAGTGGAACGAAATTCATTGGCTATTTCAAACTTTTTTAACAAATAAAAAACTGAAAAAGTGGGCGGCAAAATTATTCAGCCCCTTTACTTTCAGTGCAGCAAACTCTCTCCAGAAGTTCAGTGAGGATCTCCTGAATGATCCAATGTTGACCTAAATGACTAATGATGATAAATAGAATCCAGCTGTGTGTAATCAAGTCTCCGTATAAATGCACCTGCTCTGTGATAGTCTCAGAGGTCCCGGTAAAGTAGCAGAGAGCATCGTGAAGAACAAGGAACACACCAGGCAGGTCCGAGATATTCTGTGGGGAGAAGTTGTAAAAAGCCGGATTTGGATACAAAAAGATTTCCCAAGCTTTAAACATCCCAAGGAGCACTGTGTAAGCGATAATATTGAAATGGAAGGAGTATCAGACCACTACAAATCTACGAAGACCCGGGCCGCCCTCTAAACTTTCAGCTCATACAATGAGAAGACTGATCAGAGATGCAGCCAAGAGGCCCATGATCACTCTGGATGAACTGCAGAGATCTACAGCTGAGGTGGGAGACTCTGTCCATAGGACAACAATCAGTTGTATACTGCACAAATCTGGCCTTTATGGAAGAGTGGCAAGAAGAAAGCCATTTCTTAAAGATATCCATAAAAGTGTCGTTTTAAAGTTTGCCAAAAGCCACCTGGGAGACACACCAAACATGTGGAAGAAGGTGCTGTGGTCAGATGAAACCAAAATCGAACCTTTTGGCAACAATGCAAAAACGCGTTATGTTTGGAAAAGCAACACAGCTCATCACCCGAACACACCATCCCCAACTGTCAAACATGGTGGTGGCAGCATCATGGTTTGGGCCTGCTTTTCTTCAGCAGGGACAGGGAAGATGGTTAAAATTTATGGGAAGATGGATGGAGCCAAATACAGGACCATTCTGGAAGAAAACCTGATGGAGTCTGCAAAAGACCTGAGACTGGGATGGAGATTTGTCTTCCAACAAGACAATGATCGAAAACATAAAGCAAAATCTACAATGGAATGGTTCACAAATAAACATATCCAGGTGTTAGAATGGCCAAGTCAAAGTCCAGACCTGAATCCAATCGAGAATCTGTGGAAAGAACTGAAAACTGCTGTTCACAAACGCTCTCCATCCAACCTCACTGAGCTCGAGCTGTTTTGCAAGGAGGAATGGGCAAAAATGTCAGTCTCTCGATGTGCAAAACTGATAGAGACATACCCCAAGCGACTTACAGCTGTAATCGCAGCAAAAGGTGGCGCTACAAAGTATTAACTTAAGGGGGCTGAATAATTTTGCACGCCCAATATTTCAGTTTTTTATTTGTTTAAAAGGTTTGAAATATCCAATAAATTTCGTTCCACTTCATGATTGTGTCCCACTTGTTGTTGATTCTTCACAAAAAATTACAGTTTTATATCTTTATGTTTGAGGCCTGAAATGTGGCAAAAGGTCGAAAAGTTCAAGGGGGCCGAATACTTTCGCAAGGCACTGTATTTAGAATAAGTTAAACGCTAACGTTATAGTTTGACCTCTTATTAACGTTCGCACTCTTCCACTGATAAACATGGTATTAGTTAGCTTTGTGGCTAATCTAATATAGCAATACATTAGCGGCTGTAAGTGATGTTACAGAATATTTAGAAGTGATAATGATAGGACCGTTAGCTAGAACTACCACACCGTTTTTATATACAGTGTATGAACTAAATCTACAATCATTTCACATGACGAACGACAGACTCACCGTCAAAACAGTACATCTCCATGCCGGGTGTAATGCTCTGCCACTGGCTTGGCTGATAGCTTTCTTCTGTAGTGGATTTCTGGCGCTGTTGTCAACTGGGGAGTTGCAGACCTCCCTCTGGTGGGCAAACTATGCTTCACTCATAACATGAGTGAAGCATGAGACTCTGTTTCTCATGTTTCATCGGCCGTTATAAACGCCTATGCCAATTTAAATGCAATTAGCTCATATCGGCCGATAATATCGGCCGGCCGATATATATCGGTCGGGCTCTAGCTCACAGGTCTTCTGGAAGCCACACTGTGTTTCCAGAAGCACAGCTTCAACCAGTCTGCTGAGCATGATCTTGGCCAGGACGATGGAGAGGAGCGATATCCTGCGGCTGTTGCCGCAGACTGCTCTGTCTCCTTTCTGCTTGTAAATGACCACGATGTTCGAGTCTGGAGGGCTCGCTCGGTTTCTGTTCTTGGAGCAGTGAAGGTGGTTTTAAGGGTGGGATATCCCGGGCAGGACAGGAGAGCTTTGTGGGCCTCATGCTTGGTTTTTAGGAGTGACTGTGTCTCAGCTGAGTTACAGTCAAACCAGTCCTGGTGATGTTTCCTTGATTGGCCGAGCGCCTCTGAGGCTACGCTATGAATAGCCTGGCGCAGAGCTGGCCAGTCGGTTGATTCCTCCGGGATCTTGTTGAGGTTTGCAGCAAGGAGCCGTCGGAGGTTGTCTTTGGTGGGGAGGCTTCTCAGCGCCGTACAGTTGAGTTTCTTGTTTGGAGCTGTCCTCAGGCCACGGGGTTGAATGCTCAAGAGTAGTTTGGATCTCACTCCTACCAGGTGGACTTCCAGTGGCATGAGGGAACCCATGACGACCTTCGTCTGGCAGGAGTTGCAGGGGGCTGCCGGTGGTCCGGTCAGTTGGACTCCGCCTGTGCCTGTCCCCAGGTGCAGGTTTGTCTTTGGGGTTTGCTGCCCTAGCCACTGTACCCCCCCGAGCTAACCCACGTGGCTGTGGGGTTGCCTTCTTCCGCCTTCCCAGCCGTTGTGGTGGTTCTCACACCACCATCTTCCGCCTACACCGCCGTTGGGGTCTCCACTATTTACCCATAGCTGGGGCAGTGGTTGATGGGCATCAGGACGTTTCCACTCACCGATGGGCCTGCGTGCTGCGTCTCTGGGGCCCACTGCTGCTCCGAGATCCCGTACAACTTAGCCTGGAGCCACAAGGGACCAGTTACCATGTGTGCCACGGGGAGGCGTGTACGAGATCTTGGCAGTGGAGAGGCTATGTCCCAGCTGAGGAGGCTTCCACACTCGGCTCCTCTTTTCACCCCTGAAAAAACAGAGGGCTGTCCGGTGGCAGTAGCTGAAAGCAGAGAGTGGCCAGCAGGAGCAGCATGCACTAATGGTGTGTTCTTTTTGTCTTGTAATCGTGACTAGTAGCTCGAGTGTGACGTCACATCATTGAAAAACGAATAACAGCGAGTTGTTGCGTTCTTTTTGTCACACAATACTACGAGTAGGAGAAAAGATGGATTTTTGTAACATTTTTAGTAACATTTAGGATTCTATTCACCCAGTTATTGACATATTACACAAATATATTTCACAGTTTGATACATGAAAATTAGGTTTTGATTAACGTTAACGTTAGGCTACTGCTCTGCTTTCTGCTCAAGACTCGGCTTAAAGCCATTGTTGTCATATAGCAACCGAGCGTCTCTAGCCAATTTTAGCTGCACAAGCTACAAAATACCTAATCAGGCGGTATTTAACTAATAAGACTGTAGAAAAATTTTTATAGGTAGCCATTTACCCCCCCCTTTCCCCCCTTAAAAAAACAAAAACAAACCCCCTTATGACAATATACACACCCATATTTTTTTCTCTAAAATAAAAAAAAAAAAAAAATTTTTTAAAAAAACAAAATGTTTAACTCCTAATAAGACTGTAGAGACATGCCTATAGGTAGCAGTATACAGCGCTATGTTTAACTCCATTAATAAGACTGTAGAGACATGTCTATAGGTAGCAGTATACAGCCTATGTTTAACTCCTAATAAGACTGTAGAGACATGCCTATAGGTAGGGTAGCAGTATACAGCGCTATGTTTAACTCCTAATAAGACTGTAGAGACATGCCTATAGGTAGCAGTATACAGCGCTATGTTTAACTCCTAATAAGACTGTAGAGACATGCCTATAGGTAGCAGTATACAGCGCTATGTTTAACTCCTAATAAGACTGTAGAGACATGCCTATAGGTAGCAGTATACAGCTATGTTTAACTCCTAATAAGACTGTAGAGACATGCCTATAGGTAGCAGTATACAGCTATGTTTAACTCCTAATAAGACTGTAGCCATGCCTATAGGTAGCAGTATACAGGCTATGTTTAACTCCTAATAAGACTGTAGAGACATGCCTATAGGTAGCAGTATACAGCTATGTTTAACTCCTAATAAGACTGTAGAGACATGTCTATAGGTAGGCGTATACAGCTATGTTTAACTCCTAATAAGACTGTAGAGACATGCCTATAGGTAGCAGTATACAGCTATGTTTAACTCCTAATAAGACTGTAGAGACATGTCTATAGGTAGCAGTATACAGCGCTATGTTTAACTCCTAATAAGACTGTAGAGACATGTCTATAGGTCAGCAGTATACAGGCTATGTTTAACTCCTAATAAGACTGTAGAGACATGCCTATAGGTAGCAGTATACAGCGCTATGTTTAACTCCTAATAAGACTGTAGAGACGTGTCTATAGGTAGCAGTATACAGCTCTGGTTAACTCCTAATAAGACTGTAGAGACGTGCCTATAGGTAGCAGTATACAGCGCTATGGTTAACTCCTAATAAGACTGTAGAGACGTGCCTATAGGTAGCAGTATACAGCGCTATGTTTAACTCCTAATAAGACTGTAGAGACATGTCTATAGGTAGCAGTACACAGCGCTATGTTTAACTCCTAATAAGACTGTAGAGACATGTCTATAGGTAGCAGTATACAGCGCTATGTTTAACTCCTAATAAGACTGTAGAGACATGTCTATAGGTAGCAGTATACAGCGCTATGTTTAACTCCTAATAAGACTGTAGAGACATGTCTATAGGTAGCAGTATACAGCGCTATGTTTAACTCCTAATAAGACTGTAGAGACATGCCTATAGGTAGCAGTATACAGGGCTATGTTTAACTCCTAATAAGACTGTAGAGACATGCCTATAGGTAGCAGTATACAGCGCTATGTTTAACTCCTAATAAGACTGTAGAGACATGCCTATAGGTAGCAGTATACAGCGCTATGTTTAACTCCTAATAAGACTGTAGAGACATGCCTATAGGTAGCAGTATACAGCGCTATGTGTACGACTTCTTCATTATGGTTACAACAAAGACAAAAGTGCTTAAATTGTAGATAACCACAATGTCTACTACGTGTGATGACGTAGCCATCTTTGAAAGTGAAGTCGGGGTCCTCTGAGTTCAGACGACTTGACGAGTCGTATATATACGACCTCGGGGGCGTTCTTTTTGCAACTTCCAGTTCGTAAATCCGGAAAACGACTCGTAGATCGACTTCGGTGGACAAAAAGAACGCACCATAACTACAAGTACTACTACTCCAACACTACTGCACTGACGCATCACACGGCACAACACACACACACACACACACACACACCACACACCACACACCACACACCACACACGCATGGAGCACTACAGAGGTAACTCTCACACACACACACACACACACACACACACACACACACAACACAACACAACACACACCACATGCATGGAGCACTACAGAGGTAACTCTCACACACACACACACACACACACACACACACACACACACAACACACACACAACACACACCACATGCATGGAGCACTACAGAGGTAACTCTCACACACACACACACACACACACACAACACAACACAACACAACACACACCACATGCATGGAGCACTACAGAGGTAACTCTCACACACTCTCACACACTCACACACACACACACACACACACACACACACACACACACACACACACACACACACACACACAACGTTGACTGTATATTGAAACCTGTTTTCTAGTGACTATAATAATGACTATATATTGTGTATGTTGTGTGTGTGTGTGTGTGTGTGTGGTTGCCAGGGACGTTCAGTCTGTGGTGTCACCCCAAGTTTGAGGACCGCTGCCACTCGGTGGTGGAGTTCATAGAGAGAGCCATCATGCACTCCAAGAACGGGAAGTTCCTCTACTTCCTGCGCTCCAGAGTCCCTGGTAACAGCCAATCAGCTCACACCTGTCTGTTTCTGTCTCCCTGTCTGTCTCTGTCCCCACCGGTCTGTCTCCACCTGTCTGTCTCTGTCTCCCTGTCTGTGTCTGTCCCCACCGGTCTGTCTCTGTCTCCACCTGTCTGTCTCTGTCTCCACCTGTCTGTCTCCACCTGTCTGTCTCTGTCTCCCTGTCTGTCTCTGTCTCCCTGTCTGTCTCTGTCCACCTCACTGTCTCTGTCTCCACCTGTCTGGCTCTTCTCTCCCTCTCTGTCCTCTCCACCGGTCTCTCTACCTTCTCTCTCTCCCTGTCTGTTTCTCTCTCTCTTTTTCCCCTGCCCTGTCCCTGCCGGTTGTCTATCTGTCCCTGTCCTTCTCTACCTGTCTATCTCTTTCTCCTCTGTCTCTGTCTACCCGTCTCTGTCTCTCTCTCCCTATCTGTTTCTGTCTGTCTCTGTCTCCACCTGTCTGTCTCTCTCCCTATCTGTCTCTGTCTGTCTCTGTCTCCACCTGTCTCTCTCTCCCTATCTGTTTCTGTCTGTCTCTGTCTCCCTGTCGGTCTCTGTCTCCACCTGTCTGTTTCTATCTCCCTGTCTGTCTCTGTCTCCCCTTGTCTGTCTCCACCTGTCTCCTCTATTGATTTAAGTAGAGGGCTGTCATTTAGCCATGTCGGTCTATTAATACCCACATATTTAATATACCCTGAAGTCAAATGTTGAATTGAATTATAGAATAGAATGTATGTTAGTCTCATTTCACAAGTTTATGGACAACGAAATATGCAGTGCTGTACCTGAATATAAAAGTAATAAATACACAAAAAATACTCAACATCCACTTATGCTCAATCATCCCAGTCAGTAGAAATATATCAACAAGCTTTTTAAAAGCATGGAAACTGGATTATTATACACCAAGGTGGGGAAATGATTGATTTAGTTCAGTTCAGTGATGGTGTGTGTGTGTGTGTGTGTGTGTGTGTGTGTGTGTGTGTGTGTGTGTGTGTGTCTGGTCCTGCAGGTCTCCCCCCGACCCCGGTCCAGCTCCTGTACCCGGTCTCGAGGTTCAGCAGTGTTAAATCTCTGCAGCATCTCTGTCGCTTCTGCATCCGTCAGCTGGTCCGGATCGACCACATCCAGGAGCTGCCGCTGCCCACGTGAGTGCGCACCGCTCTCCCTGCACGCTGCTCCTCGCACGCTGCTCGCTCGTGCACGCCGCTCCTCGTGCACGCCGCTCCTCGTGCACGACGCTCCTCGTGCACGCCGCTCCTTGTGCACGCCGCTCCTCGTGCACACTGCTCCTCGTGCACGCCGCTCCTCGTGCACTCTGTACATGGCCTTTACTGTTGCTCCATGAACACTTGTTCCTTCTGATTTATACTTTAAAGAAACCAAAGAGTCCCTGAAGTCATTATGGAAGGATAAATCATATGTTAACACATGTTCTGGTCCGGAGCTTCAGTCTCGTTGGGAGTTCAAACATAACTAACCTTCCTTGGTTTTAGGAAAATATCGTGATTTTCCTTGAAATAATAAAGTTTGTGTCGTTTAAGGACGTTACATTATTCCCAAAAGAGAAAAGAGAGCGACCAGGTTAGGCAGTTACATTTCTAAAGCAGCTTTGAGACATGAAGGACCAGATGTCAGGTCAGTTCTCAGGACTCGTCGCCACTCTGTTGCTATCAGGACTCCCTCTGGCTCGTACTGAGGAGGAAATAGAACCGGGTCATTTTCATCTGTGAGCTTCTCTTTGTGTTGTGGTTTCTCACTTAGCTGTAAAGTGGTTTGAGCTCCTCACTCTGTATAAAAGCTGCTGTAAAATTAAAGTGTATTATTATTATTATTATTAGCTGCTTGTCTGTCTTTGTAACACGCTGTGTGTCCTCTCTGCAGGCCTCTGATCTTCTACCTGAGGAAGTTTTATTACTATGACCCCGAGGAGGAGATCAGCCGCCAGCCGGCGGTCCAGCAGCAGCCGGGGGTCCAGCAGCAGCCGGGGGTCCAGCAGCAGCCGGGGGTCCAGCTGCAGCCAGGGGTCCAGCAGCAGCCGGGGGTTCAGCCGGGGGTCCAGCAGCAGCCGGGGGTCCAGCAGCAGCCAGGGGTCCAGCAGCAGCCGGGGGTTCAGCCGGGGGTCCAGCAGCAGCCAGGGGTCCAGCAGCAGCCGGGGGTTCAGCCGGGGTCCAGCTGCAGCCAGGGGTTCAGCAGCAGCCAGGAGTCCAGCAGCCGGGGATCCAGCTGCAGCCAGGGGTTCAGCCAGGGGTCCAGCAGCAGCCGGGGGTCCAGCAGCCTCAAACGTAGCACTGGAGCCTCAGAGGACAATGTAAGTCCCAGATTCTGTGCTTGGTTCTAAGGCCGCTCACTGTGTTGAGGGTCAGCATCAGTCAGCACTAGTCACGGTTTAGTTCTAAAACGTTGAGGCTTTTATGGCGTAGAGGCGTGTTGTTTGAAGGTTGCGAGAACAGAAGAGGAAGTTGCACCACACAGAGGCCCCGACCTTGGCGTGTGTCTGTGAAGATACCAGTTTCTGTCTAGAAACTAGAAGAGCGGTTGATTGAGAGCTTTGCCTTCTGGCTCAGCTCTTGCTGCCATTTGTTGGGGTGCTTTTTCTGGAATAGCCTGAACGAATCGATCAAACAAAGTCTAAATATGTTGCAGGTGAGGAAGGAGAGTGAAAATCTTCCACCATCCACCATGTTCCGCTTCCGGGATTGTTCAGGTGCCGCCAGATGTCCGTCCCCTTCCTCTGTCTCTGTGTCGGCGTTCTAACCTCCGGTGGATTTGTGAGGACTATGGTTAACTGCTCCTCAGATCTGAGTTTTCTGTTGCACGACTAAAACTACTTTTTAACGTCCACGTTCCACCAAAACCAGTTCCTTCCTGAGACTATTTAGCAGAGGCACCGTGGCTCTGTCCGCAGCTTAGCATCGCCCAAGATGATTGTGATTGGTTTAAAGAAATGCCAATAAACCAGAGCACGTTTTACTCCCATCCAGGAACGCTGTCTGGACTAGCCAGACCTTCCTCCAGTGTGCTGTGGAGGAAGGTCTGGACATGAGAGACTACTGTCTGTGTAAACCCAGCGCTTAAGTTTCTGTTGGTTCTTCCTCATCTTAAAGCCAGATAAAGTAGTAACCTGGAGTTTAATGGCTGTTGTTGGACTGTGATTTAGGCTTCTACCTTTTTTTAATCCGTGTATCATTCGCTCATTCGTTTTTCAAAATAAAACCAAAATGAAAAAACCGGATAAGGAGCGTTTCATCCAAATTTTTATATTTCAAACTGACCAAAATAGCGTGACACCCCCCCCAGAAAAAAAGATCTGATTTTTTTTTTTCTTTTAAATGCTTTTTGGTTTTATTTTGAAAAGAGAATGAGCAACAGGAAGGGGCGGGACTTCCCCTCTCTGTAGGAACTGTTTCCTGCCGTGAACTTGTGATAAATAACAGACTCTCAAATGTGTGAAGTAATGGAAGCCTTTCTTTCTCTCCTCCAGTTCTTCTCTTCTCCTTGTTTTTGGGGACTCTGGATCAGCGGACTGAAGGACGCTCAAAATATTCAGACTGGATGCACAGACTCGCAGCCAATCGGCTGCCTCTGCTCTATCTCTGGTGGATGGGGGGACTCTGCCTCTCTCTCTTGATGTCATCACTGAGCAACTCTGACATCACCGTTAGCGAAGACGCTAACAAAACGAAACAAAGAACATCAGCGGGACAACATTTAGTCGCCTTTAGGATCCTTCAACTTCAACACACCACAAAGGTTTTATTATACTTTTAAAACGATTCTGATTCCTAAACCGATTCTTGAAAAAGTGAAAAATTATATCAAAGATGTAATATGTTTACTAGCGATCCCGTGCAGTGAATGGTTAATATGCTTTTACGTCCGTTTTGGTGAGCCCAGAGGGAAAATATGGCATTTTAAAAGTAGCCAACATTTACGGTAGCTAGCTAACGGTAGACGTAGGAACCGGTTCCATATGGAACCGGGTTCCAGGACCCAAACCTAATATTATTGGTGGTTAGGGTGATGAGTTTCTATTCATGGAGTTATTTAAACATCTAATGTTTGTTATTTAAGATCCAATCCAGTTTCAGAGTCCCTGTTGATAAGAGGACTCATCTGTTGTTTTACACAGTTTATAGAAATAAAGAAAGTTGGAACATTGTCTTTAATGAAATGACCAAATGTCAGTATTCTAAGAGTTTGGAGAGAGATCATCTCAGGATTTAATGGATCCATATCGGATCAGACAATAGAGGTTATAAACCCAGGGTTTATGCTTTTATTTCATCAAAATGTCATATATCCTTTTTTTGCCATTTGTCGCATTTCAACTTTTTCATGGCTTAGTTTTTAAACATTTGTGTTGCTTTTTTGCCTACGAAAGTCAGTAAATCCAGTAAAACAGATGACATTTTAATTTAGACACGTGATTACAGTTTCCTGTGTTTTAGGTTTGGTGCCCAACGAGGCGCTCCAACTCTACTGTGAACATAAATTAATTAATGTGAGCCTCGAGTTTATACGTCTTATATCATCGGGGGTCTCAACAACAAGTAAATGTTGGAGACAATACGAGGGTTTAAAGATCCATCTCAGGATCATTCAGAGGATTTGAATCATAAATAGATTTAATAAAGGCAGCAGTGCTAACGAGAGCAGTGATGGATGAGGGTTATGAACTGGTTCTGTCAGATATTTGTTGAGGATCCTGAAGGCGACACACAGCTGCACCAACACGACCAACAAACTACAAACTAAGAGGAAGAGTTACTGTGACGCCGTTTCACTGGAACAAACTGGACTGGACTCTGGTTCTGAGTGAGTTCTGTCCCAGCGGAGACTGGGGGGGACACTGGACCCTGGGGGACTCGATGATGTCATATTGTCTTAATACTGCACTCAGAATGGACGTATTCATGTCTCATCAGTTTGTTTTTGTGCAGTCAGCTGTTAATAAACAGAGTGGGCGGGACTAAAGCTGTCTGCA
This sequence comes from Perca fluviatilis, assembly GCF_010015445.1. Classification (NCBI taxonomy): domain Eukaryota; kingdom Metazoa; phylum Chordata; class Actinopteri; order Perciformes; family Percidae; genus Perca; species Perca fluviatilis. The sequence continues at coordinate 37,227,794 of NC_053126.1, forward strand.
GGTGTTTCTGTCTGACTGTCTCTTTGTCTGTCTTTCTCTGTCTCTCTGTGCTGCTGTCTCCTTTGTTTACATGGGGTGAGTCTCTGCAATGGCAGACATAGCTAAACTTGCTGGAAAAGAGCTATATATATATATATATTTTTATTTTTTTTTATTTATTTTTTTAGAACACCCCAATTTTTCCAGGTTTTTATTGACATTCATGCAGTTCAATGTCTTATTGTACTCTGAAATGAAAGAATAGAACAAATGAACAATTGACCTCTCGCCGGCCCCTCCCCCAAAACGTCCATTGTCCAATCACACATCATAGCAACCATTACTATGTGAGCAGGTCCGACAAACATTGACTCCAAGCAAGATGGTGAAGCGGTGCGCCCCAAGGGGGTAAGCTTCGCTTCAGAACTCGAGCCATCATGGCGCCATTTTGTTGCTAACTGGCCATCACCTCCTGTTAGCATTCCGCTTACCGCCATTTTTTTTTTTTACGTCACTTGACAGAGAATAACTTTACATCCGAAGAGTTTAAAGACTCGATTTGTCCATTGTTAGTTCTAAAGAAACACAACAACGTATAAAAGGCTCAATTACCTTGTAGCTCACGTTATGGCTCCGTAGCAGACGTTTTTGTAAAAATAGGCTAACGATTGTGTCATAACCACGAGACTTACTGTCACACAGTAGAGGAATTACCGTATAGTACAGGAGAAGCTTGCAGGCGGTTTGGACTTACGTTAGCTGTTTAGGTTTAATTACTAATGTTAACTAGCATGTTAGTTAGCAATAATTAGCCTGTGCTTATGTTATCTCCTTACATATACCTACACTCTCCGTCTCTGTAAGATTGGGAATGATTGAGATTTCTCTCGGCACAGCTACCAGAAGACTTCACACTTTCAGACAGGTTGCTCACGTCACATTTACGCTGTCTCTGTCAGTTGGAGGCTGCTCAGTAAAGCTGGCCATCACCGTAAAAGTGCTTCTAATAGCCTTCACTGGTCTCCGTCCAGAGCAATGGGGTCTATTGGTCCATTAATATATATGTCAATGGTGCGCCCACGGCGTTTGTAAATCGGACACTAGATACCCCCTCTTAATACATCCATGGATACCCGAGAGATTGTCTGGAGGAGTTGTGTTTAAATATCACGCCCCAATATATTCTGGGTTTTGAGGCCTCGCCCCTATAATTTACGACATGGCGAGACGTAATCCGGCTGAGAAGCGGCACTTTTCAGAGGTGGAGATTGAAACTCTGATATCTCCGGTTCATTTGTACTAACGTGTGTAGTATTTGGCAGCCTGAAAACTGGTATTAAAGACTGTAGAAAGAATGCGGAATGGAAAGAGATCACTGATGCGGTCAACAGTGTTGCCGTAGTAAATCGGACTCCAGCTGAAGTTTATTTCATTTATAGCCTACATCCTTGACACATGTATTCTATAGTCCTAATAGTAATATACAGGTTTATATTGCAATCTCTTAGGCCTACATGTAGGTGTACTTATATTTAAATAAACACACAGTAGCAGAGTTTATGTAGTGTCTTTTATTTTACTCATGTTTTTTTTCATGAGTCAGAACGAGGGCCAAGGTGAGCGGTGCCTACAGTGGATAAAACAGTGTGGACGGCCCCACTCCCAGTTAAATGTGTCGAACATTACGAAGCATAAATACGTCTGCTCAAAGCTAAGGGTAACAGCTAACTAGTTACCGTGTTGTCTAGATCTACTAACTAGAGGCAAGAACACAAATTGGACCAAAGTTATGATTACCATGGATATCATTGCCAGAATGTTAACCTCCTCTCTAAGCTAAGTTTAACGAGCCCTTTAGCTTTAGCCAACATTAGTTAACATGTTAGCTAACGCTAGCTACATTAGCTGCTGTTGTGTTGGATCTTTGAGCTCCCCAACTTTATTTTTCGTCAGTTTACAACAAAGTAAAACATTTGAATACATCCCTCCACTGCATACTGTAACCCCTTTTGCCTCGATCTGGAGGATATCGCGGAGGTATTGCTCCAAAAAAGGTCACTGACACGCACAGGTATACCTCTTCCCGTCATGGCAATCTGTCAGGCTGGTCGTGTTTGACCATTTGTTTGTCGGACGTAGCAACAGTAACTAAGGGGGGCGGGGCTTGGCGAAAGGCTAATTAAAGTTAAAAAAGAAATCATGGAATCAATTTATAAACAAAAATGTATTCTACATTTTTGACTCATCAAAGTAGCCCCCTTTTCTGTCCAGTTCATCCCAAACCAGCTCAATGGGGTTTAAGTCTGGTGACTGTGCTGGCCACTCCATGTTTTTAAGCTTACCATCTTGTTCTTTTTTGCTAAGGTAGTTCTGGCATAGCTTGGACTTATGTTTTGGGTCATTATCTTGCAGTAGGATGAACCCCTGACCAACTAGGCGCATACCAGAGGGTACTGCATGGCGCTGCAAAATGCTGTGGTAGCCGTTTTGGTTCAGGGTGCCTTTCACTCTGTACAAATCACCGACCCTGGATCCAGCAAAACAGCCCCAGACCATCATGCTTTCTCCTCCATGTTTGACAGTTGATGTCACACACTGAGGAACCATCCTTTCACCTACTTGATGGCGTACAAAAATCCTGCTTGATGAACAGAAGATTTCCAATTTTGATTCATCAGTCCATAGCACCTTCTTCCAGTCTTCAGTAGTCCATTGACGATGTTTCTTGGCCCAGGCAAGCCTCTTTTTCTTATTCTGACGTCTTAGCAATGGCTTTCTTGCTGCAACTCGACCTATCAAACCTGCAGCTCCAAGTCTTCTCTTTACAGTTGATACTGAGACTTGCTTATTACGACCACTATTAAGCTGTGCTTGAAGCTGTTGTCCTGTGAGCCGCCTAGAGCTGTTGACTCTCAGAAACTTGTCTTCTGATTCTGTTGTGTCTTTGGGTCTGCCAGACCTCTTCCTGTCAGAGTTTCCCCCAGTTTCTAAGTGCCTTTTGATGGTGAAGAATTATTATTAAGAAACCTATTAAAATAATAACCTTTATATATGCATTTTATAGACAACATGTCAGTTATACGAATGCTAAGGGATTTGCTAAAGACCTTCACAAACTTGCGGTTGTGAAAAGTGTAAAAGGATGTCTGAGACATATTACAGGTGGTTTGATGCCAAAACATTAATAAATGAGAAAACCATTGAATTGAAAAGCTTTAAATATGCATTTTATAGTCAATAGGTCACTCATGAGGATGCTAAAGGATTTGCTAAAGACTTTTTCACAAACTATCAGCTGTGAAAGTTGTGATAAGATGCCAAAGACATATTCCAGGTGGTTTGATGTGATTATATTCAAAAATGGGCAAGCCATTTTCAAGCTTTAAATATGCATTTATAGACTATAGGTCACTGATGAGCAGTGGCGGTGCGTGGCAAATTTGACCGAGGAAGCCAGTGAGCTTAGTATGTATCCTTGCTCCATCGTCTGACAAATGAGCTTTGTTTCAGGATTGTAGTTGGCAAGTGCCCGCATCACCACAGCAGTTATGGCTTCAGCATCTCGTTCAAGGCTAACGTCAAAGAAACCAAGAAACCGCTCACATATCATTCCCTTTTCATTTACGTAGCGGATAATGACCGTCACTTGGCACTTGCATGATATGTCTGTGGTGTCATCCACTTCCACTGCTATGAATGACGCTGTGTTTATTTCTTTATCTATTTCTTCCTGAATAACATGAGCAGCGCTCTCTATTATGTCATTCTGAACTGTGTTTGACACACCCGTAAATGTTGTAGCTGATGCACAAACCCCTGCTAGCGTTGTGTCAAACTTCGGCGACAGCACTTCGACGCCGAGCGAACATATTTTAAATTGGGGGTGCTGACAAATTTTCCAGAGTGAAGTTTTCAGCCACAGTCAACCACCACACACCAAACTGCATCCATCACAATTTATTGAACTGTATAGAGATTCAATTCATATAAATAGCCTATCCAAGACCGTAATTAGCCTGCCGTGGGCTACTGATCCCCAAACACTGGGAAATAATAGACCGTTATCGCTATTCAACCAAGTTAAATTTCTGTCATACCCATACTGTCAAGATGAAGACAAAATATCTCTTTATTAAAACAAAGACACTTTGTGGTGTCAAAACAGTGCGGCGCGTGTACTAAAACTGGAACACAAAATACACTCCACCAAGCAAAAAACTAAAACATGAATAAAGTCCAAAATCCAAGACAGAACAAACTAGGCACGGGTAACGCAGAATATAGACACACTGCTACGACAATGGTACAGAAAATGCCTACTGCAAGCTCACTGAGCCACAAAACACAAGGGTAACACATCACAGAATCATATTAAATCAAATCAAAGCCAGTCAGTCCTGACTGATTTGAACACTGAAATGAAATAGAGAAATGCAGCCTTACGTTTTTGTAGCACAGCAATAGCAAATTACAGGCATAAAGATATTGGGCCTGCATGTTAAGCTGGGCCTAATAATTTTATAACAATACGGTAGGATAATGAAAAATCGGTATGACCTCATTCTGGTCAATACGTCCACTAGGCTTTACACGAGTGTAAAAAACACAATTATCTCCAATAATTCGTATAAACTTCCAGTTGAACTGTTACTGAACAGTTGATAAATCATGCCAATTTACTGCACGGCGGCAGCATAATAATAAACCAGCATTATTACCTTGTGTTGCAGTCATAATACAAAAAATAAATCCTCATCTCCAAAACGTGTACCAGGAAAAGTGTGACCCGGAGGCTGGCAGCACTGAGTTGACGTTGATGTTCCCTCTGCGGCTACCCTGGTGCTGCTAGCCTGGTGCTGCTAGCCTGGTGCTGCTAGCTTGGTGCTGCTAGCTTGGTTTACAAGATTAGCTCCCTCGTCGTCTGTTGCTAGCAGGGTCGCTACTTCATTCAGTTACAGTTGCTGAGTTTTCTGCCTCCGGTCCTTTACGCTTTTTAGCTTGTGGTTAATCTATAAAGAAAATCAAAAAGCACTTTTGTGCCATTCATTGTGTAAACTTGCTGTTAACTAACTGTTAGCGCTGCTGACACCGGCCGGCACCGCTGCTGTACTGTTACCATAGTTACGCATCTGTCTTAGGCATGTGATTGGTGCTAACTGCTATGAAATTTGTGAGAGGATGCCAGAGACATATTGCAGGTGGTTTGATGTGATTATATTCAAAAATGAGGAAGCCATTGAATTGAAAAGCTTTAAATATGCATTGAGGATGCTATAGGATTTGCTAAAGAATTTTTCACAAACTAACAGCTGTGAAAGTTGTGATAAGATGTCTGAGACATATTACAGGTGATTGACATATGCACTGGAGATGCCCTAACCCCCAGAATGGCTACCAAAAGCAGTTCATGTTCCAAATGGTTGCTGCTAGAAAAAAACAGCTTGAGAAGAGCTTGAGATTCAGTGAGGTGAGGAGTGGGCTCATTCCCCCTCACAGGGTTTGTTTTGTTAGATTGCCATTTGTTTGCTTTAAGACAGTCATTTAATTTGTATTGTGTTAAGTTATAGTTTTATTAAAAGGCTCATTTAGGTCAAACTGCAATCCTGACTCCTGGTCTCCTGTTTGTGCTGTGGTAAGGTGTTATCTTTTGATTTCAATCTTTGTTTCCATATGGACTATATAGTATAAGGTGCCATATGAAATGTTTCATTATTAAATGTATCTTATGTTTGAATTTCTCAACATTCTTCTCACCACTGATAATAAGCTTTGGACTTGAGAATAAATTATGTCAGTGTTCCATTTTCTTTCATTTTGGACGGCTCCTACATTGAGTGAAAGAACACCCTGATTTGTCATGCTATATTTACATCTTTGGTATTGCTGGATTCAGCACAACCCCACCTTTCCAACAAGCTGCCATATGTCTTTCTATGATAATCCCTGGCAAAGTAACCACAAAGTAAATGAAACCATTCTGCATAGATATTCATTTTTTGCATGTTCGCCTATTTTAGGTATGTGTTTATAGGTCTCTATTTATTCCATACATCAAGATATTCACATCCTGTCTTTTCTAGTAGGTGAAGCAACTTCCTGACTACAAACACGCCAAGCTGTTTAGCACTTGGTGCCTCAAACTGAGGGAGGGGGGGCTTCTGCGGCGCATGTTCAAGGAAGACCCTGGACGGCAGCAGTGGTAAGACAGGGCTGGCTAGTCCCAAAGCTTCGGTCCGTGCACTCTGTCATACGAGTACGTTACCGGCAACGACCGCTACCGTTAAGACACCGACTGTTCCTTCACTGACCGACCGTGATACAAACAATACGTGTGTGCACGTTCATAGCGGATCATGATTTATCATTAACGATGGCCGCTGTGTAAAAGCTATCTGAAGCCCAAACTGCTTTGACAAAGCTGTCTGTTGGAATCAGCATGGCAGGTATTTAAACATAATGGCCTTGTCCCAGAGTTTAGACGTCTAGCTATATGAAATGTTTTTAATAAATGTAAATAAAGCAGCTAATATCAACATGGACAAAATCATGAATGTGCTTTTTTGATGATGACCTGGCCAAAGTAGTAAAGTTTAGTTTTCACAATGATTCATTGTAGGATTATGATATTATTGCAATATGTAAATCCACATTGACTCTTTATTTAACATATGGTTGGAAGAAGTAAAAATGTATCCAAAACTTTTTAGTTTTTAAAAATTATGACTTTTATTATTGTGTAATGTCAGAAGGACTTTAACTGTTTTTCCAGTCAAATTAACTTTAATGAGTGCATATTGAAATATTACACTGTTGGTTGGCAAAAAATGCATCTCAAAATGCATCAGATTGATGCTTTAAAATATGGAATATTTAAAATGTTCTTCCGGGGAAGCATGCCCCCGGACCCTCGTAGAGGGGTAATATCCTTCTCACCTTTTTCACCCCTGACCCGTTTTCATGCCTGAGACTGCAGGGGGTACGTGTCCCCCCCTAGGGGTACTTTGGAGGACTGCATGGGGTACGTGTCCCCCTAGGGGTCAATTGTACGTGACTGCAGTACGCAGATCGGGGTTGGGCTGAATGTGGGCGGAGCTAATCCATATTTGACTATGTGCGGACGCCATCTGGTGGCGGAGATCAGGCAGCACATTCTCAAACGTCAATGCAGCACCTACGGACAGAGTGGCATAAAACCTGTGTTGTAGAATAACAATTATAATATAATATGTATTATATATAGAAACCCACGTTGTAGACTAACGTCTGCTACGGAGCCATAACGTGAGGTACAAGGTAATGGAGCCTTTTATACATTGTCGTGCCGGTTGCTATTGGGCAAGTGGGCGGAGTCAAACATTTAGCTCCACCCACATTGAGCCACTCCTTGATCTGCGTCGTGTAGTCAGGGCTCCCTGGGGTACTCTGGAGGACTGCAGGGGGTACAGGAGAACTTTACCAACTGAGCTATCCGGGCACCTAAGTTTGTCACTTTTTAAAAGTTTTTGTCACTTTCTGTCACGATTTTCGACCTGTTCTTCCTTCCTTCCTTCCTTCCTTCCTTCCTTCCTTCATTAGTCTTTTTTTCTCCAAGTTTGTTGACGTTTTTGGCACTTTGTCCACATGAAGATACAGAAACGCGCTGTCAAGAGCATGCCTAACCAACAGGTGGTGATATAACCATAACCATAAAGCCATGTTGGCCAATCAGAAGCCTGAGATCCCGTGAGGCCAGTGGTGGTTCTCAAACAAAATCTTGGAAAAGTCGGTAGAAAGAAGGGAAGTAAGGCAAGAATAGCTGGGAAATAGTATCAAAACTTAGGAAGACAGTGACAAACTTTAAAAAAAGCTGACAGACAGAAAGAAGGAAGACAAACGCCGAAAGTGACAAAACCTGATAAAGGTGGAATTGTTTTTGAAAGAGGTTTTAATGCTTGCTTGTGTGGACGAGCATTTTTTTTTAATTATAAAAATTCCCGTACATGTGGAGGGCTCAACTGTCACTGCAGCTCGGGAATGACTGTAGATTAAATTAGATTGCTTCATAGGTTGGTGAAGCAATATTAGCTATTGCAGCAGCTAATATTAGAATATTAGACCAATCACCGGAGGTCTGATCCCCTGCTGATTTAAACTAANNAGATAGTATTTGATGCATATGGAGAACAACCAATCCCATATGAACCCAAGAGACTTAAGGTAGTGTTGAGGTCAACAAAAAAAACTGCAGATGGTTGTAGTCGTAGCCAGCATACAGTAGGTAGATCTGGAGCAGATGGTTGTAGTCTGTAGCCAGCCACAGTAGGTAGATCTGCAGATGGTTGTAGTCTGTAGCAAGCCGTACGCGGTAGATCAGCAGATGGTTGTAGTCTGTAGCCAGCCATACGCAGTAGATCTGAGCAGAGGTTGTAGTCTGTAGCCAGTCGTACATAGGAGATCTGGAGCAATGGTTGTAGTCTGTAGCCAGCCGCAGTAGGTAGATCTGGAGCAGATGGTTGTAGTCTGTAGCCAGCACGTAGGTAGATCTGGAGCAGATGGTTGTAGTCTGTAGCCAGTCATACAGTAGGTAGATCTGGAGCAGATGGTTGTAGTCTGTAGCCACGTACAGTAGGTAGATCAGGAGCAGATGGTTGTAGTCTGTACCAGCATACGCAGGTAGATCTGGAGCAGATGGTTGTAGTCTGTAGCCAGCCATACAGTAGGTAGATCTGGAGCAGATGGTTGTAGTCTGTAGCCAGTCATACAGTAGGTAGATCTGGAGCAGATGGTTGTAGTCTGTACCAGCATACAGTAGGTAGATCTGGAGCAGATGGTGTAGTCTGTAGCCAGCCCAGCAGGTAGATCTGGAGCAGATGGTTGTAGTCTGTAGCCATACAGCAGGAATCTGAGCAGATGGTTGTAGTCTGTAGCCAGCCATACAGTAGGTAGATCTGGAGCAGATGGTTGTAGTCTGTAGCCAGTCATACAGCAGGTAGATCTGGAGCAGATGGTTGTAGTCTGTAGCCAGCCATACAGCAGGTAGATCTGGAGCAGATGGTTGTAGTCTGTAAGCCGCACAGCAGGTAGATCTGGAGCAGATGGTTGTAGTCTGTAGCCGTCAACAGTAGGTAGATCTGGAGCAGATGGTTGTAGCTGTAGCCAGCCGTACAGTAGGTAGATCTGGAGCAGATGGTTGTAGTCTGTAGCCAGCCGCAGCAGGTAGATCTGGAGTAGAGGGTGAATTCTAGCTATCATGGGTTGGTGATATGACACACACAGTCACAGGGTCAAGCCCCTCAGCCCCACCTGGATGAAAAAAAAAGTAAAACAAATATTCTTGTTTTTCAGTTCAGTTTGCTTGTAATAATTAAACAAATAACTGCTATAAATTATCAATTAAATAGGAGGTATGTACAACTAGTAGAAGATAAATTAACTATACAAGAGCAATTAAGGAAAAGTTATGAGGTGGCAAGCCAAAGTATAGTCAATAGCATGGAGTCAAGTCAACAGTGTACACCAGAATAATATATACTGTGATAAAATAAAAGTAATGTTGTCTGTACTAATATACACAAAAAATAATATAGCATTGATGGTATGGAGAACAACCAACCCAAGAACCCAAAGACTTTAAGGTGCTGGGATGATGTCACTACAAACAAAAACTTGCAGATGGTGTAGTCTGCACACAATAAATTGCGATAATGGCAACGGTCTGAAGTTGGTAGATGACAACATAACTACAGTATGGGAAACGTACCCATAGGGGTGTCATATAAATTGACAATGGTTATTAGCACATAGAGATCGGCAGAGGTGTGTCTACACTAAGGTAAGCACAATCGAAGTAGCACATGGTCCCATAGTGCAGGTGTCCGTCATCTATGGAAAGGGTACGGCGGGATCCGGGTAGACTGGGGGGTGTAGGTAGCCAGCCATAGCAGGTTAGTCTGTAGCACATAAGCAGGAGATCTGGGAGATGTTGTAGTCTGTACCAGCAGTAATCGACAGATGGTGTAGTCGTCACTACAGGAGAGAGAGGTTGTAGTCGTACCAGCCTACGTAGTTCTGGAGCAGATGGTGTAGTCTAGCCACATGGGATGGACAAGTTTAAGTAGCCACCACATATAGATGAGCATGGTGTAGTCGTAGCCACATGCACTAGAGATCTGGAGCAGATGGTTGTAGTCTGTCAGCCATACAGCAGGTAGATCGGAGCAGATGGTTGTAGACTGTAGCCACTACAGTAGGAGATCTGGAGCAGATGGTTGTAGTCTGTAGCCGCAACGTAGGTAGATCAGGCAGATGGTTGTAGTCTGTAGCCAGTCATACAGTAGTAGATCTGAGCAGATGGTTGTAGTCTGTAGCCCATACGTAGGTAGATCTGGAGCAGATTGGTGTAGTCTGTAGCCAGCGTACAGTAGGTAGATCTGGAGCAGATGGTTGTAGTCTGTAGCCAGTCAACGTAGGTAGATCTGGAGCAGATGGTTGTAGTCTGTAGCCAGCCGCATAGTAGGTAGATCTGGAGCAGATGGTTGTAGTCTGTAGCAAGCCGAACAGTAGGTAATCAGAGCAGATGGTTGTAGTCTGTAGCCAGTCATACAGTAGATAGATCTGGAGCAGATGGTTGTAGTCTGTAGCCAGCCATACAGCAGGTAGATCTGGAGCAGATGGTTGTAGTCTGTAGCAGCACACAGTAGGTAGATCGGGGCAGATGGTTGTAGTCTGTAGCCATCATACAGTAGAATCTGGAGCAGATGTTGTAGTGTGTAGCCAGTACAGCAGGTAGATCTGGAGCAGATGGTTGTAGTCTGTAGCCATGCAACTAGGTAGATCTGGAGCAGATGGTTGTAGTTGTAGACCATACAGTAGGTAGATCTGGAGCTGTGCTGTTCCAGCCAGCCAATAGATCTGCAGATGGTTGTAGTCTACCCCCAGTGGCGGTGGTTGGTGATAGGGACAGGTTAGGAGTCCAGCGAGGTTGTGTTGTACCAGTATCAAGCCTAGGCTGTAAGTTGTCTATATACTAGGTAGATCTGGACAGATGGTTGTAGTCTTGCCAGTCATACAGCAGGTAGATCTGGAGCAGATGGTTGTAGTCTGTAGCCACATAGCAGGTGATCTGGAGGAGAGGTTGTAGTCTGTAGCCGTATCAGGTAGATCTGGAGCAGATGGTTGTAGTCTGTGTACAGCAGGTAGATCTGGAGCAGATGGTTGTAGTCTGTGAGCCGCTACAGCAGGTAGATCTGGAGCAGATGGTTGTAGTCTGTCAGTCATACAGTAGGTAGATCTGAGCAGATGGTTGTATGTTTGTAGCTTTCAGCAGGTGATCAGGAGCAGATGGTTGTAGTCTGTAGCCAGTCATACAGCAGGTAGATCTGGAGCAGATGGTTGTAGTCTGTAGCCAGCCATACAGTAGGTAGATCTGGAGCAGATGGTTGTAGTCTGTAAGCATACAGCAGGTAGATCTGGAGCAGATGGTTGTAGTCTGTAGCCAGTCATACAGTAGGTAGATCTGGAGCAGATGGTTGTAATCTGTAGCCAGCCGTACAGCAGGTAGATCTGGAGCAGATGGTTGTAGTCTGTAGCCAGTCATACAGCAGGTAGATCTGGAGCAGATGGTTGTAGTCTGTAGCCAGCCATACAGTAGGTAGATCTGGAGCAGATGGTTGTAGTCTGTAGCCAGTCATACAGCAGGTAGATCTGGAGCAGATGGTTGTAGTCTGTAGCCAGCCATACAGCAGGTAGATCTGGAGCAGATGGTTGTAGTCTGTAGCCAGCCGTACAGCAGGTAGATCTGGAGCAGATGGTTGTAGTCTGTAGCCAGTCATACAGTAGGTAGATCTGGAGCAGATGGTTGTAGTCTGTAGCCAGCCGTACAGTAGGTAGATCTGGAGCAGATGGTTGTAGTCTGTAGCCAGCCGTACAGTAGGTAGATCTGGAGTAGCAGGGTGAATTCTAGCTATCATGGGTTGGTGATATGACACACACAGATCATCAGGGGTCAAGCCCCTCAGCCCCACCTGGATGAAAAAAAAGTAAAACAAAATACTTGTTTTTTCAGTTCAGTTTGCTTTGTATTAATTAAACAAATAACTGCTATCAATTATCAATTAAATAGGAGGTATGTACAACTAGTAGAAGATAAATTAACTATACAAGAGCAATTAAGGTAAAGTTATGAGGTGGCAAGCTAAAGTATAGTCAATAGCATGGAGTCAAGTCAACAGTGTACACCAGAATAATATATACTGTGATTAAGTAATGATACTTAATGTTGTCTGTACTAATATAACACAAAAAAATAATATAGTATTTGATGCAGTATGGAGAACAACCAAGTCCCATATGAACCCAAGAGACTTTAAGTGTAGCTGTTGATGATGTTCACTACAAACAAAAACTTGCAGATGGTTGTAGTCTGTAGCCAGTCATACAGTAGGTAGATCTGGAGCAGATGGTTGTAGTCTGTAGCCAGCCGTACAGTAGGTAGATCTGGAGCAGATGGTTGTAGTCTGTAGCAAGCCGTACAGCAGGTAGATCAGGAGCAGATGGTTGTAGTCTGTAGCCAGCCATACAGCAGGTAGATCTGGAGCAGATGGTTGTAGTCTGTAGCCAGTCATACAGTAGGTAGATCTGGAGCAGATGGTTGTAGTCTGTAGCCAGCCATACAGTAGGTAGATCTGGAGCAGATGGTTGTAGTCTGTAGCCAGCCATACAGTAGGTAGATCTGGAGCAGATGGTTGTAGTCTGTAGCCAGCCATACCAGGTAGATCTGGAGCAGATGGTTGTATTCTGAAGCCATCAGTAGAGGTAGATGTGGGAGCAAGCATGGTTGTAGTCTGTAGCACAGTCATAAGTAGGTAGATCTGGAGCAGGTGTTAGTAGTTGTCAGGGAAAGAAGGTAGGTGTGGAGCAGAAGGGAAAGAAATGGGTGTATGGAGCAGATCGTTAATAGTAGGTAGATCTGGAGCAGATGGTTGTAGTCTGTAGCCAGCCATACAGCAGGTAGATCTGGAGCAGATGGTTGTAGTCTGTAGCCAGCCATACAGTAGGTAGATCTGGAGCAGATGGTTGTAGTCTGTAGCCAGTCATACAGTAGGTAGATCTGGAGCAGATGGTTGTAGTCTGTAGCAAGCCGTACAGTAGGTAGATCTGGAGCAGATGGTTGTAGTCTGTAGCCAGCCGTACAGCAGGTAGATCTGGAGCAGATGGTTGTAGTCTGTAGCAAGCCGTACAGTAGGTAGATCTGGAGCAGATGGTTGTAGTCTGTAGTCAGTCATACAGCAGGTAGATCTGGAGCAGATGGTTGTAGTCTGTAGCCAGTCATACAGTAGGTAGATCTGGAGCAGATGGTTGTAGTCTGTAGTCAGTCATACAGCAGGTAGATCTGGAGCAGATGGTTGTAGTCTGTAACCAGTCATACAGTAGGTAGATCTGGAGCAGATGGTTGTAGTCTGTAACCAGCCGTACAGCAGGTAGATCTGGAGCAGATGGTTGTAGTCTGTAGCCAGTCATACAGTAGGTAGATCTGGAGCAGATGGTTGTAGTCTGTAGCCAGTCATACAGTAGGTAGATCTGGAGCAGATGGTTGTAGTCTGTAGCCAGCCATACAGTAGGTAGATCTGGAGTAGCAGGGTGAATTCTAGCTATCATGGGTTGGTGATATGACACACACAGATCAACAGGGGTCAAGCCCCTCAGCCCCACCTGGATGAAAAAAAAGTAAAACAAAATACTTGTTTTTTCAGTTCAGTTTGCTTTGTATTAATTAAACAAATAACTGCTATTTAAGGAGCAAATAAGAAACCACATAATTTCTAGATCTGTTTTTATTATAATGATAAAATTGAACTTAACATTACAACGTTTTATACAGATTGCTATGAATCTATTTTCAAACTAATGTTATATGAAGGAATGAAGACTAAATTCTGATGAACAACACACAACAGTGATGCAAAAACTTACACAAACAATCCAGTTTCTTGTGTTCTTTGTGTTCAGTTATATTACAGTTTATGTTTTACTACTGGCTCTAACATAAAATTAGCCAAATCCCAGGAACATGGTTAACCAAACGAGGAAAAAATACAAAGTAGGGTCATCACATATACACACACTGTCCGTCATATGTCGTTCAATCTAGCTAGCTATACAATAAAGAACATATATTTGTTTCTGGACATCAAGCTAGGCCATATGCTAGCTAGCTAGCTAGGTGCTTAAGTTATGTTACTCACCCTCGTAGTTGTGGACATAACTTCATACGTCCCACTTCAAAGCTTTCCCCCGTTTCCTGACGGGTGCAGGTGAAAGTGCGACCATTCTGTGCACATTGTTGACATATACTTATAATAAAGCTATAAACGGCGCGGGGATATATAAACTTGGTGACAGTCAGGTTACAGTGCAGCCGCCCTCAACAGACGTTCTAAAGTAAAGTGAACGCACCCTCAACGGGGTTGGGATCATTTCATTGGTCAACACTACAGCTGGCATTCTATTGGTTGTTGACTTTTGACAGCGTTATAACACAAAAAATCCAAGTGCGAGGAGAAGGTTCAAAGCTGAGAGCAGGAAATCTGTCCAAACAACAACATATCTGAGTCCAAGCAGAAAGTTTGAGTGCAAGCAGAGCAAATCCAAGCGCGAGCACAAACTTTGAGCACAAGCAGAGCAAATCCAAGCGCGAGCAGTGACTATTTGAGTGTGAGAGCAAGGTTTTGAGGGAAATTATTACAAAATCTGAACGTAATATCAGTGAGAAATGCTCTCAAATTGAAAGAATGCGCTCTTGATTAAAGATAGGAATATAACTCCATAGGAAAATAGCATCAAAAACTTAGAAGACAGCGACAAAACCTTTGTAAAAAGTGACAGACTTGTTAAAAAAAACACAGTAGAAAGAAGGAAGACAAACGTCGAAAAAAGTGACAAAAACCTTGAAAAAGGCGGAATTGTTTTCTGAAAAAAGCAACAAAAACTTGGACAAATGTGGAGAAAAAAAGAAGACAATAGGTAAAAGGAAGGAAGGAGTGGTGTAGTCTACGTGATACGCAGGTATACACAGTATACCCACTAAGAAAGCTCCAGGATTTCCATATACCCACTTTAAAATGTCCACTGACACGCAACAACATCCTTTACATTATATTTTTGATATATTTTGAATTATCATCTTCCTTCACATAGGCTTAATAAAGGTATTTCCACCGTAAATTGGTGCATTAAAGTGTATCAGAATACAGTAAATGAAGTCATTGATGCTCAATACTTCCCTGGGGGAGGACACCCTGACCCCCCACTATTATATGCCCCCCCCCCCGACAAAAGGCAGATTCTGGCCAATATACAGTACAGTACACCCACTACAAGGCCTAAACCTGCACCGCATACCGCAAGGTTTTGCTGCAGGGTCTTCAGCAAGCTCATTGACGTTTCGCCCCTTAACCCAGAACATCTCCTGGTGGCGGGGCAGTGTACAGGGACGTCTCCCTGACACGCCCTGCAGCAAAACCTAATTGGATTTTACTCCCCAAGCCTTGTCTCGTCATTTCAGCCAGAGCCAGTGGCTTGCTTTCTCAGCTTCCTCCATTTACATGTGGAAATGGGTCTTTAAGAGTTTTTAAAAACATTTTGTTTAACATGAAACAGCCCCCAAATCCCCAACATCAAACTCCACCAGACTCCATGTAAATAATCAGGACTTTTAGCGTGTATAGAGCCAGCATATCTCCACCAGACTCCATGTAAATAATCAGGACTTTTAGCGTGTATAGAGCCAGCATATCTCCACCAGACTCCATGTAAATAATCAGGACTTTTAGCGTGTATAGAGCCAGCATATCTCCACCAGACTCCATGTAAATAATCAGGACTTTTAGCGTGTATAGAGCCAGCATATTTCCACCAGACTCCAAGTAAATAATCAGGACTTTTAGCGTGTATAGAGCCAGCATATCTCCACCAGACTCCATGTAAATAATCAGGACTTTTAGTGTGTATAGAGCCAGCATATTTCCACCAGACTCCATGTAAATAATCAGGACTTTTAGCGTGTATAGAGCCAGCATATCTCCACCAGACTCCATGTAAATAATCAGGACTTTTAGCGTGTATAGAGCCAGCATATCTCCACCAGACTCCATGTAAATAATCAGGACTTTTAGCGTGTATAGAGCCAGCATATCTCCACATGTAAATGGGTGAATTAAGGGTTTATTTCAACCAAACCAGAGTGGTGATTGTAGGAACAGTGGAAAGATGAACCAAGACGGCTTTTGATAGTTTTATTTTATTTCGCTCCACTTTGAATGAAGTGTGTTTTACAATGATAAAAGTCCTGATTATTTACATGGAGTCTGGTGGGTTTGGGGATGGCTCTATACACGCTAAAAGTACTGATTATTTACTGTTAGAATTTTTGGGTGACTCACCACTTTTTTTCTCACAAAATCCTTGAACAAGTAACAGTATCATGCAGTATTTTTGCATTTTGGGAAGAGTAACTGATTTAGCTGTTCATTTTGTTATGGTTTGTTTCTGTGTTACAGAGAATTTGGGAAAGTAACACAAGTGTCTTTAGTCTTATGTAACTATTTTTTTATCTATAACCTGCTAAGTCAGTATTAATTTAGGTTTAAATATGTCTATTAAACATATGCTATGTTTCATTCTGGATCCCCGCTGAAAACTGTAAAAGAAAAAAAAACATTCTGTTCGAGTCTGCTGATAACTGTGTGTGCTTATGTAGCGGGTGTGTACTCTCTCTCTCTTGCGTTGTGTTGTGTTACAGACGAAACCGTCACTCTTCGTTGGCTATCACAGCCGTTTATTCTGGTAAACAGCAGAATAGTGTCTCACAATCACATTTGTCACTTCAATTAGCTCCAGTTACCATGAAACAAGCTACTGCAGACTGGTGATAAGGTTGTAAGAATTTACCCTAAAGTCTACAGAATAGCACCAACAGATGGTGCTCATGATATATAGCAAAAAGCCTGTCTCATATGGGAACTACTAGACAAATGAAAAGTTACCTTTTAATGGCAAGTGAATTATTAACTCCGCTACACTTATTTGGTTCAAACAAACAGCCAAAACTCAAAAAAAGAGGGTCTATTAAAAGAGTCACAGGTGTGCAGTTGAGAGACAGCTGTTTATTAACTGGAAAACAAATCAAGAATATTAAATAGTTAAGGTAATTTCTGCAATGAACCAGACAACTCTGACACACCGCTGATTAAATAGGGACACATGTCCAGAAAACCAGATGAGTCAATCAGAACTAGAACCAAAAATATGGGATGTATTTAAATAAACACTAACTATTATTCCAGTCCTTTTTCATGATCCACGTCCTGTCCCTGGGACAAATGTGCCGTACAGTATAGATTTGATGTTAGATAGATCTTTATGATATCCAAACTGTGTCTGCCTGTTGTTAGAGATAGTTGTCTAGTTGGGTCATCATGATAGCCTGGCTCCGCCCTCCTACGTACTTCTGCTCAATTTTCATTTTGCTTCAGTACTCCGTCTGGGTTCGCTGTATAGTCTTGGGTTTTCTTGACCAAAGTTTTTGGCGGTCCAATCAGCGAACAGAGGGAGTGGCTGACATTACATTACATTACATGACATGTCATTTAGCTGACACTTTTATCCAAAGCGACTTACAATTAAGTGCGTTCAACCTTGAAGGTGCAAACTCCAGACAACAAGTAGTAAATGCAAGTACATTAGCTTTAAATAGGTAATGCTACAAAGAGCCATATTAAAGTGCAGTATATATATATATATATATATATATATATATATATATATATATATATATATATATATATATATACATATATATATAAAGTCTGAATATATGGAATGAAAGTCTGAATATATTGAATGAAAGTTTGAATATATGGAATAAAAGTCTGCATGTATTGAATGAACCTTGAATATATTGAATGAAAGTCTGAATATATTAAAGGAATGTCCAAATATATTGAATGAAAGTTGAAATGGAATCTGACATCATTGTCAGCCGCCATCTTGTGTTTTCGTTGTGATTAATCCTAACTGAAGTGTGACACTATGAGCGAATCAGCAAGAAATCTAGTGTCAGCAATTATAAGTAATGAAGAGATTATTAACACACTGGCGAATGCATGTATTTACGGAGCCCCAGACATGACATGTGGGAAAAATAAATAAATTGTGGCCACAATATAGGTATAATGTGCACATGAAATACTAATGTGTGGCCACTACATACTAATTTGTGTCCACAAAATAGTATTTCATGCGCACATTATACCATATTGTGGCCACAAAATAGATATAACATGCGCACGAAATACTAATTTGTGCGTTTGTTTTAATATCATGCCCATGAATTACCTGGACACCGGTAGAAGCTGGAAGATTTACACGTGCGTAAGGTGAGTGTCTTTTCTTATTCTGTTTTCATCAATATGTTGTTGCACAGCATTTAATCATGCGGTTATTTATATTTTATATGTTTCAACGGGCAGGCTTAATGCCTGACGTCTCGCTGCACTTACCACCTTTATCCCGTTACTAGCTTAAACGTTTTGTTAGTGTGGGGCCGTAATATGAAGGTAAATATGGTGCAAAATGTGAGAGCTTGTAGAATACGATGTGAGAACTTGCAGAACAAAAAATCTGAACTTGTATGTTAAAATTTGCACTTGTAAAAAATATTCACACACGTCATCTGAATTTGAAGTCACAAAAAGAAAAAAAAAAAAAACAAAAAAAAAAATAACTAAATGAAGCTTTGTAAAAAAAAAAATAGCTGCAAACTTGTAATGCAACATTTACTGCGTGTACTTTTTTTTATTTCTTTTACTCAGGTTCATTTTCCATCACAACCACAACTCAGTGATTACAACCTCTGGAATTGTAACACTGTAACCTACATCTGATCTCTCTCCCATCACAAAGTGGCCAATTGGCCTCGACTTTTGCAACATTTTGCGATACATTTGGTGCAAAACGAATTAGTACTTCCGAGGACTAGGGCGGGTGGAGCGTTGAGCCAACAGAAGGGGGAAAGCAGGGTTTCTATCGCCAGATGAGGGACAACTCTGTCCGGCTTATTTAGCTATGTAGCATGGAAGCCTGGTGGAATAGCAAGCTAGCGTTCGCTAACTAACCAACCAGCCTGCTTCTAAATAAATACATTTTAGTTATCTTAACACCTTTTAACAGTCACACTGAAACACTGGCGGTGAGCTCCAGGTCCTGCAGCCGCAGACGGACCGTCACCAGTGGGGATCGGCCAGCGTAGCAACATTTATCGCCAGAAAGCTTCGCTGCCGATCTCGACCTGCAGTCGGAGCTCCAGCGGGACACGGAGAGCCCCACACCCGGTAGCAGCGGCACATCCCCCGGCCATGACCACAGCTTGCTTTGCTGATGTTGTGCCCACATTTTGCATCCCTGCCAAACATTGCACCCGCTTGGGCAGCAACAGTAATTTCTGCAGAATAAGTGTTCCTTAACACTGATATCTGCTGAGAATTACATCCACCTCTTGGGCAGCAGCAACCATTTCTGCCGAATAATGCGTCATCTCTTAACCCTCGTTGCTGCCGAGAATTGCACCACCGTGGTAAAGTTGGTTTTATATTGGACGTTGGATATTCGACACATTCGAAAAATCTATTATGCAGCTTGCCTTTTCAACCTATTCATGTCAAACCACTTGTGATGAACTCAGCTAACCCCCCTACACATTGCACAAAGCTTCTTTTTTCAAAAAACCCAAAATTAATTTTTTAAAATATTTTTTAATGTAAATAAATGCTTTGAATCTATTATGCGGCCTGACCTTTTGACCTATTCAGGTGAAACCACTTGTGATGAACTCAGCTAACCACCCTACATATTGCACAAAGCTTCTTTTTTCAAAAAACCCATCCTTTAATTTTTTAAATATTTTTTAATGTAAATAAATGCTTTGAATCTATTATGCGGCCTGACCTTTTGACCTATTCAGGTCAAACCACTTGTGATGAACTCAGCTAACCCCCCTACACATTGCACAAAGCTTCTTTTTTCAAAAAACCCAAAATTTAATTTTTTAGAAAATTAAATTCTATTATTAAATTCTATTTTTTTTTAAATTAAAGGATGTTTCTTTTGAAAAAAGAAGCTTTGTGCAATGTGTAGGAGGGTTAGCTGATTTCATCACAAATGGTTTGACATGAATAGGTTGAAAGGGCAAGCTGCATAATAGATTTTTCGAATGTGTCGAATATCCAACGTCCAATATAAAACCAACTTTACCATGGTAATTGCACCCAGGTAGCAAGGAAATGATAGAGTCTGATAAAACAATAACATTGATGTCTCTAAACGTTCTAAAATTATAATCATCATTGATGAACGTGACAAAGAAATGTATATAGCATAGCTTTTAAACAGTAGCTACTTTGCCTTATAAAATCATTATTTCCCCTTGTGGATGCAAGTCTCGGCAGGGATGCAGAACTTGGCACGTGTTACCCACTGGTGACGGTCCGTCTGCGGCTGCAGGACCTGGAGCTCACCGCCAGTGTTTCAGTGTGACTGTTAAAAGGTGTTAAGATAATTAAAAGGTATTTATTTAGAAGCTGGCTGGTTGGTTAGTTAGCTAACGCTAGCTTGCTATTCCACCAGGCTTCCATGCTACATAGCTAAATAAGCCGGACAGAGTTGTCCCTCATCTGGCGATAGAAACCCTGCTTTCCCCCTTCTGTTGGCTCAGAGCTCCACAGCCCTAGTCCTCAGGTACTAATTAGTTTTGCACCAAATGTATCGCAACAAATGTTGCAAAAGTCGAGGCGCAGATTGGCCACTTTGTGATGAGAGAGAGATCAGATGTGAGGTTGCAGTGACAGATTCCAGAGGTTGTAATCACTGAGTTGTGGTTGTGATGGAAAATGAACCTGAGTAAAAGAAATAAAAAAAGAGTACACGAGTAAATGTTGCATTACAAGTTTGCAGCTGTCGTTGTGTTCATGCAAATATCAATCTACACATTTGTGAATATTTTTTCTGCGACTTCACATTCAGAATACAGGTGTGCGAATATTTTTTACAAGTGCAAATTTCAATTTACAAGTTCAGATTTTTTTACAAGCTCTTGTGTTTTTTTTCTTTTTGTGACTTCAAATTCAGATGACGTGTGTGAATATTTTTTACAAGTGCAAATTTTTGTTTTACAAGTGCAAATTTTAACATACAAGTTCAGATTTTTTGTTCTGCATGTTCTCACATCGTATTCTACAAGCTCTCACATTTTGCACCATATTTACCTTCATAGGAACTTCTACCTCAGTACAAAACTGGTTTGAATCCTACTTAAAGAATAGGGACTACTTTGTGTCTTTAGATAATTGCAGATCTAAGCAGACCCCATGCTCCATTTTCTTTCCAAAAGTGTTCCTTCTGATGCTTTTGATGCTTTTTCGTTATCAAGTAAATTTAAATTTCTTTCGCTGTAACTTCTGTTCTTGTATGTCAATCCTGTTTTATTCCATTTTAGCTGTTTTATATTTTTGTTAATGAGTTTTTACGTGCTCTTTTTATTGTTTTATGTAAAGCATTTTGAACTGCCAGAAAATCCTGTGCCAGACCCCCCTGCTGTTTGTAGATCTGGACCATGTTGGTGAACCATATCTGGTGCCATTTTAGCAATCTGTTGCTGTTTGTGATCCAATAAATACAATGAAGGAATCAGAGGCTGTTTTTACACTAATTTCATAAGAATTTTGCTTATTTTTGTACTTCAGCAATGTACTTGATTTTGTAACAATATTTTCTTATTTCTTTAAGTACAAATGTTGCTTAATTCACCCTTGTGTTATTTCGGCTCTGTGCGCTGCAGCCACAGAGGAAAACTAAACAGTGCTGGATGTACATCTTTAGTATATCTTTAAGAAATGTAATTACTTACGTATGTACTTAAAGGTTTTTGATAGGAAACAACCTCATAACTATGCAAACAATGTGAATAAAAATATGAACACATGAATTGTATCAGGAGCCTTCAGAGATCATAAAGATGAAAACATGAATAAAAATCAGAGGTTTATTCTACATAGAAAGGACGCTTGCTCACAACCAATTAAAAACAATGAGACTACTTTTATGATGGAATAAAAAACTGAACACACACACTTGAGTTGCACAAAGAAAAGTAATAATACTACATTAACAAAATACTGTCAAGACTCCTGTTGGCTGAGAGATGAAAAAAAAAAAATCATTGTAATACATTTTTTACTATCATTTTTTACACACACACACACACACACACACACACACACACACACACACACACACACACACACACACACACACACACACACACACACACATTCTCTCAAAGACCTAAGCTAGAAAGACGCATACACAAAAGCGCACAAGTTTAAATCCTCACATCGTCGTATATCCTACATACTGCTCTAAATCAGCCTCAGCCCTCAAGGCACAGCGCTCAGCCTTACAGCCATTTTGTCCGGTGGCCATTCAAAGTTTAGCAGCAAAAAATTCCCCAAAAGGACCAAAAAAGGATTTTCCAACAGGCCACCATTGTAAAAGAAACGTCTGTAAGTACACCTCCAACTGCAACTAAGGTCGGTTATGACTCTTTATTCTGAATTTTTAACCCAAGAAATCGGATGAAAATTTTTATGCGTAGGCTATGCGCCAGCCGAGCAATTGAAGTGAATTGACCGTTCGCAAAAGCCACGCCCCCTAGTTATTGTTACTACGCCCGTCAAACAATTGAGAACCAGACACATAGCCATGGCGGACCAAGTGATGCCTGTTTCTTGTAGAGTAACTAGCGTTGCAGAAGGCTGTAGTCTTGCGTTTAAGTCCCGTGGGAATTCAGTTGTAGCAGGAAAAGGTAAACAGCAGTGTGCAGATCGGAGCTTAATGTGTGAAAAGTGAAGAGCGGAGGTGTTCACAAGGGAAGAAGCTTGGAGTAACTATGGAGCTAGAGCTAGCCTTCAGTGGCGCTGTTACTGTACGGGAAACAGGCATGATTTGGCCTGTTTCCATGTAGTTACATAGTCACTGATATGATCATAACCACTACAGTGCTCAAATACTACTTTTGAGGAGGGAATAAACTTCAAAATTTTGCCGCGAAAGCATGAACTGTCCTCTGGACGACATCGCCGCGAAAGCATGACCTGTCCTCTGGAGGACATCCACCAGACCAGCGGCCGCCTGTGGATTGTTGTCGGCAGCGGCAGGCAAGGGAGGCGGGGAGGAAGTAGAAGGATGCCGGTCGGGGCTGCTAGCCTGGCTAAGGAAACTACCACACAATTCGCCACTGCAGAGACTCATATTCACCAACGACAGCACACAAAATGGATATATATATATATATATATATATATATATATATATATATATATATATATATATATATATATATATATATATGCTACAAATACACATGGAACTGCTGCGTGATGATTATTACCGGAGCCTGGCTGCACAACAACCACTCATCCCAGACGGCAGCTAGCAGCTAAGAGGTATAGGTGAATTTAGACAATGGCTAAGTTGCTAAACGCATCTTGTTGTCATGTAAGGACCCTGTTCATGTTGCACATTTTAATTGCATTTTGTGTCTGTTAAGAGGCACAAAGGCACTCTTTATCTTATGCACCCAAAACTGCCGTTTTAGCTGAGTGGGAGCTTAGCTTCAGCAGCTCCGTGTTGCTAGCACCGATTCGTCGTCTTTTTTGCTATCGACAGTACTCCTATACATATAGCGGTCAAGATTAACGTAAAATTGCCCGGAGTTCTCGTTTAATCAGTGTTCAAAAAGGACGTTTAACGTTGTTTGGGGTTACGTATTGACTGTAATCGTTTCACGATCTTGCTGAAATCGCAATGTTTGACGGGGGTCCTTCTCCTTAGTTACAGTTGCTGAGCTAGGATTGGACGAGGACCGTTTGAGGGCGGGATTTTGCAAACGGTCAATTGGCGTCATTTTGTGATGTAGTAGCCAGTCGATATAATCCATCCATGATCAGCCTATATATCCGCTGTGTGTGTGTGTGTGTGTGTGTGTCTGGTGGGCGGGGCTTGCTGCAGCTCGTGCCATCTGCGCTCTGCTGATAGACCCTTTGCACGCGACGTCACACTCTACTCCCGCGAATTATGAACGCCATGGCGGATGGCGGAAGAGCTATTCTGTAGATGGACGGCAAGTCAAACGAGAACGTGTTCGCTGCTTATATACTGTGTATGGTTCGCTATTCTTGTTCTTACGAGTCACATACACAATCTGCAGAGTAATCCTCACCAACACAAGCATGTCTATGTATTGCCTTTCTGTTTTAAATGACTAAAACTTCCTCACCCAGCTAGCTGCCGTGCTAACAGGTCCCACATAACTATCATCGGTTATTCACTGACGTACATATCCCAAAAAGTAAGCCGTTCCCTTGATCATTTAACTTAACACACATACAAAAAATATTGGTTAAATTAAAGATGAAACTAGGAAACTAGCTTCAAAAAGGCCAAACAACTGAATTAAATGCGGGTCTGCGGAGCTCCTACCCCGGTTAGCCGACCAGCTAGCTGTCGAAATATCCACCGGTCAACAGCGAATAGAATCACAGATAAGACGATGGCTAGATGTTACATTATCTGTGGTTAATACTAATCATAGACACTCCATGATTTACTGCATGGATTAGCGTGTGATGAATTATTTCCCAGAGCTGGGATGCGTTCAGGCATCCATTAGAGAGTTGCATCGGCTCAGCCAGTGAACAACGGTAGCCTACGTGCCTGTAGCTAGCTTGCCCTGCTAGCTGATAGCCGTTAGCTGCTAGCTGGCGTCCTGTGAGTGTATTCAGACAGGCTTCTGTGATAATCATCCCAATAACAATCCACGGTGGTGTGGCTATGTCCTCCAGAGGACAGGTCGTGTCACGTATTGAAGTGTATTCCCCCCTAAAAAAAACAAACAGTAGTGTGGTAGTAGCTGCTAGCTACTAGTTGTAGCAGGAAAAGGTTAACAGTAGTGTGCCGATCGGAGCGTAGTGTGTGAAGAGTGAAGAGCAGATTTGTTTACAAGGGAAGAAGCTTGGAGTAACGTAACTATGGAGAATATAGCAGATATACAACACAGGGAAGAGCCTTTTGAGTTATATGGTCGTCCTTATTTATTCAAATCCGAGTATACAGACGAAGAACTAGCCTCAAGAGTTGGAAAGAACGAGACAGACAGAGAGGCAACAGGCAGATGAACTTGCTGCTCCAAGCGCAAGCTAAAGCTAGCCTTCAGTAACTGGAAGACATAGCCACACCACCACCACTCCATGGATTGTTATTGGGATGATTATCACAGAAGCCTGGCTGACTACACTCACCGGACGGAAGCTAACGGCTAACGGCTAGCGGGGCAAGCTAGCTACCGGCAGGATCGAGACAGGGACCAGGGTAGGTGAATTTAAACAATGTCTGAAGAAGATGATAGTATTATTATTATTATTAGGGTGAGGCTATTTGCACCCCTGGTACAATTAGCAGTGTATGCTATTTGCACCCCTGGTACAATTAGCAGTATGCTATTTGTACCCTGGTGCAATTAGAAGTGTATGCTATTTGCACCCCTGGTACAAATATCAATGTATGCTATTTGCACCCCTGTGCATTTACAGTACCTTGGCATATTTACACACAGTTATCCATACTACTCATGTATTACACCTTTTTGGAATATTATCGCCCTGACATTCTTACCCTAACCATAACCATCCCACTCCTCTTGCCTAAACCTAACCAACCCAACCAGAGCAGGCATATTCATGAGTCTTCCCCTACCACCCTGCAAAAAAAAAAAAAAAACGCGTTCGCGGGTCCTGATTTACGCAATTGCATGCAAATTATCCAATCCAAATTTTAAAAAACAAGATCACCACACAGGGGAATTGAACACCAAACTCCTATATCAAAGGCAAGCACACTAACCACTCACCTAGCAGTTCTTTCAGGAAGTTGAACAACTTTTTACCACTTGGTTTCTTCAAGCCTCGGTTGCTAGGTAACCATACTGTAAAAAATAGGTACTAACTAACAAACTAACGGTTGTATGCTTTCACTGAAGACAGAAAGCGCAACTGTAGTATCCATTTTCGGCTAGAAATTCAATTGTTATAAACTTTAGAGACAAAACATCCCTAATATGCCAGTTTCTGCGGTCATGGAAGATGAACGTCAATAACAGAAGATGGAAATCATTTCTAAAACGTTTTAGCTATCTATGATTGTTTGGTTGCTAACGTTAGCTCAAAACGCCATTAAAGTGACAGTCTTTGTGTCTGATTGCTAACTTGTAGCTAGCAGTCATTTCAAAAACGTTTTAGCTCTCTATGATTGTTAGATTGCTAACGTTAGCTCAAAACGCCATTCAAGTGACAGCCGATGTTGTGTTTGATTGCTAACTTGTAGCTTGCAGTCATTTCAAAAACGTTTTAGCTATTTATGATTGTTTGACTGCTAACGTTAGCTAAAAACGCCATTAGCATCTAGTAGGCTAGCTACTTGATTGCTAACGTTAGCTAAAAACGTCGTTAGCATCTAGTAGGCTACTTGATTGCTAACGTTAGCTCAAACCGCCGTTAGCATCTTGTAGGCTACTTGTCGCAAAGTGACGCATGCGCAACTCACATCTGCACTCGTCGCAAAGTGACGCATGCGCAACTCAAAGCTGCACTCTACTCATTTTGGGTAGTGACACACGCGAGCAACGTTTTTTTGTTGTTACGTCACAGGGTGTGAATAGCTCAGCTGTGTAGCCGAGGCTATTCGTACCGGGGGTGCAAATAGACACTCCGTTATTATTATTATTACATTTTATTTAGTGTTATTTATTTGGGACTTCTGGACTCCCATGGACTCTGTTAGGATCTGGACTCTGTGGCAAAATTTTACCAAAACATAGCTCAAAGTTTTAGGAAAGAAAAAAAATAGTTTAAAAATTCATTAAAAAAAAGGTAGGAAGACTAAAATATGTAAAAAACAATTATAAAATAAAGAAATAACAACCTAAATGACATGAATATTAATGTAATAATTGCATTTTAAAATAAATATACATGATTAAAAACTGCTTATGATTATTCATTATATAATAACTTTCAATTTAAAGTTTGTGTCCAACTCCAGTTTGATCGGTCCATTGTTCTCCGGTGGCTCCGCCCACTCATCTGACATCACAGCGAGGGATTTGAACCGGCGTCTCTGAGGAAGACGATGCTGCCCTGGACCGCTGACGACCACTCCACCGTCCAACCAGACGCTGCGGCAAACCCTCTGGCCAATCAGGACGGGAGCTTCGACTCGGAGGAGGAGACGGCGGCGGCGTTGTCGTGGCAACAGAAGGAGGAGGAGCGAGATGAAGAGGAGACGCAGGCGGTGGCCTCGTCTCCGGCCCGTGTTTTGAGTAGTCGTTAAACTACTAAACCTTTGTAATGCTTTCCCTCAAAACCTCCCTCTCACACTCCTACAGCCACTGCTCGCGCCAAAGATTGGCTCTGCTGCTGCTCAAACTGGAAGCTGTTGTTACAGTTTCCTGCTCACTGCTTCACCCAGGCTGCGTCTGTGCGTGAATCGTCTGCGCTCTCGGATATTTTCCGTTTAACAATCAAAATTAACAAAGTTATGAATATGTGTATTCATAACTTTACCAAATTGACAAACAATCAAACGGTCCCTGGCCGGGCCGTGATGGGTCCCTGGCCGAGCCATGGCTGGAAAAAATCCTCTTTCCACATTTTCTTTGCCGCCTTTTTTGTCACTTTTTGATTGCCTTGTTGTCGCTTTCTTTGCCTTTATTCTGATTCTTTTGTGTAGTTTTTTCCACTTTTTTGCTTTTTCTCTCCGCCTATTCCAACTTTTAGTTTTTTGTTGTTGCTTTTTTTTAAAGGGGGGGGGGGGACTAAGGTGTAGAGAGGGAGAGAGACTAAGGCCACGTCCACACGTACCAAAAGGATCTTTTTTTCACCCTTTTCTTCCCTGGATTCGTGTCAAGAATAGTTGCGTCCAAACAAATCCACTTGTAAATGACTCAACACGCTACTTCATATTCCAGGCCTATAGGCGGCGCTGTTTCTGCTACAGAAATTCACCAAAAAACAGAGAAGAAGAGCATAGTCACTTCCACTTCCCATCATAACATGACTAGATTATAACGTTCTCTTAATACATCCCTGGACTATAATAACTTTCACCACTGCTCATTTTATAAAGGCTGCCGCAAGAAAATGTCTTTGTTTACGTTGTATAATGTGCTGTTGGATTGCTTTTTATTTTGCATGATTGTAGCGTGCTAACGTTAGCTAGCTCTAACATCGGCACTTGAGGCTGACTAACACTTTAATAATCCATATGTTTTTCTTGCAGTAGCCTTCCTACAATAAGCTGTGGTAAAAGTTACTATAATCTGTTCAAGGAGTTGATAAGCAGACAGATTAGCTAGCTAGTTGATCTACTTCCACTTTATAAACAGATAGCCATAGCAGCTAACATTAAGCTAACGTTACTTCGCTGCTGGAGCGGTCAGCTACTTTAGCAATGTTTAACGTTGGCTACATAACGTTAGCAATATGTCTTGTGTAGAATCCAGAGGGAAGGGTCAGGGAGCAGAGACAGTATTTAGATGAAGTGAGCTGGTGTAACCATGGAGATGGGACATGCTCGCTTAGCTTCACCGCAGTTGTGTGTGTCAGTGGCCGCGGGTAAGAGAGGGTGTAAAAGAGGGGTGTGGCGATGACATCATCGATACGGATTCGTATTCGCCATCCAAATGAAGCCAAACGAGAGCCGTTTTCGGGGACCAGGTTTCAAAAAAGTGCATTTTCAGGCAGTGAGTTTACAGGATTCGTTTGGACGGTCGGCCCAAACGATGCAAAACGTGCGTTTGCACAAAAAAACGTTTCCGTGTGGATGGCCCCTAAGGTATAGAGGGGGTGGGAGGGGAGAGACATAACGAAAGAAAAAGAGGGCGTCCTTTACTCAGACACACGGAGGACATTTGACTTGATGAAGTTTCTCTAAGTTCTAAAATGTTCCAACTTTACAATCACAAAAATGTGCCTTTTTTTTCTCAAAGTATGGATTGATTATTTATTGATTGTATATAACATATAAATAAAAAATGTTTCTGAAACATTCATTCATTGATTAAGTATTTTAAAATAATATATTTGCACACAATTCAAATTATTAGAATAAAGCAAAATAGTATTACAAGGTAGAAACATAAAATGTCATTTAAAATGTTTGGTGGTGCTCTGCTTGTAGTTTCTGCTGATGTCCACCAGAGGGCGCCATGACGTCACTCACCAGCTCAGAGAGGCTGTTTCTGAATATCTAATCTAATCTAATAAAGGGCTCTGAGTTCAGTGGTTCCATGGCGATAAACACATCAGACATTTAAAGCGGCGTTTAGCAGCAAAAACACTAAAGAAGAGAAGAGCTTTGTTTCTCCATCTGTACCGCGAGGGGGCGTGGGGGGGTTTAAAAATACTCTGTAGACATCATCTGGCACTGTTTAAATTCTGTTTTGTTTCAGACAAAGTTCAACATAAGGAAAGTGTTTGAAGTCATTTTTAAAGGTGGTAAGAAAAAGTTTCATTTTTTCTCTTTTTGTGTGTGTGTGTGTGTCTGTGAGTGTGTGTGTGTGTGTATGTGTGTATGTGTATTTGTTTTTGTGTGTGTGCGTGTGTGTGTATGTGTGCATGTATGTATGTGTGTGTATGTGTTGTGTGTGTGTGTGTGTGTATGTGTCTGTGTGTGCATATGTGTTTGTGTGTGTGTATGTGTTGTGTGTGTGTGTTCGTGTGTGTGTATGTGTGTGTGTGTATATGTGTGTGTGTTTGTGTGTGTGGGCATGCATGTGCGTGTGTGTGTATGTGTGTATATATATATGTGTGAGTGTGTGTGTGTGTTTTTATTTATTTTTATTTCAGGTTTATTTACAGTTTTTTACAATTGCTTACACACTAAAATTGAAACTTTCCCACAATTAGCAAAACCTTACACTCAAGGAGCAAAACTAGATTTGCACAACTGTAAGCACATAGTCAGCTTCACCTTTTTTTGCTAAACATCACACACAGTGATTTACAAAACACTAAACACACTTGTATGCATTTGACACAGAAATTTATCATGATGTCATTTCCTTACAATTTCAAAGCAAAGGCTTTCAAATGAACACACCCATGAACCAGTTGGTTAAACACAGCCACCAGGTACACAAACACATGATTGGTTAATTATAGACACATCAGGTTTAAGCACTATATAAAATGCAGCAGGTAAGTTCACCTGCCTTCAACCAAATGGAAGGAGTCAGAAGAAGAAGACTGAGGGCGTTTCTCAATACCAAGAATGCAAAGTACGGACTTGTTTTCTTGGGCAGAACGTTCTTGCTGGTTGTTCTTGGAAGAATGAACTTGCAAGTTCACAAGCACAGAAAACGCTGTTACAGTTTTTTCCAACTGCTTACACACGTTTTCAAAACTATATCTCTTTTTTTCAAAACTCTACACAGAATTCCCAAAACTGCACACACAAAATGCAAAATGCCTCACATCTCCTTCAAAATGAAACGCTGCATTCAAAATACCATAAACATATCTCAAAATGAAGCATTTGCATCAAATGGCAAACACTTTTTTCATAATAGTACATTTTTGGATATACCATGTACACACTGTTGTTCTAAATCTAAAGCTCTTTTATCTTTCATAGGCTTATATCTACATTTACAATGTTCTAGAGAGAAAGTAGTCTGCTGAAAGTGGTTGAAAAATGCACTTTAAAAAACAATGTAATGTTACAGTAAAACAGAAAATAGTTATTGGGCAAAACATTATGTTAGTAAGAATAGCACAGTGTTGTATACAGTAGCATGAAACAAGAAATCAACAGTACAAACATATGTAAACCAAAGGTATCATTTTTAGAATAAAGAATATGTGTGTGTGTGTGTGTGTGTGTGGGGGGGGGGGATTGTATGCACAAACAAAGTCTGATTGATTAGTAATGCTGAAATAGTCATTAGATAGCTGCATGCAGTATGGACGCCATTGTAAAGCTACTCAAGATGGGCTTCTCTCATTGGTCAATCCGTGGTTGATCACATGATGAATAAGTGTGGCCCTGATCTCATCAGAGATGGCTCTCCTTTATCTTCTTCCCTACTCCTCCTCCTCCTCCTCCTCGTTGTCGTCCCCTGTCTGTCCCTCCTCCTCCTCTTCGTTGTTGTCCCCTGTCTCTCCCTCCTCCTCCTCCTCCTCCTCGTTGTTATCTCCTGTCTGTCCCTCCTCCTCCTCTTCGTTGTTGTCCCCTGTCTCTCCCTCCTCCTCCTCCTCCTCCTCCTCCTCCTCCTCGTTGTTATCTCCTGTCTCTCCCTCCTCCTCCTCTTGCTCTCTGTCTATTGTTGGCATCCATTGTTCAAAACAGGTAATCTGACCTTTGACCTCTGTATAGGCCTATACTAAAGCAGTGATTGGTTAGTGTATAGTTATGACATTATGTGTTTGCACATGTGAGGAGTGTGTGTGTGTGCCCTGGTAAATAAGTGTAGCATTTTGATTGGTTGTGTTTAGAAAAGGATAGCAAGTCACTTCCTGTTAGATTTTTGAGTCTTAGGTAGAAAACTGTGTGTAATGTTTTGAAAAAAGTGTTTTAGGTCATTGAAAACTGAGTGAAAGGCTGAGAAATAGCTTATGGTTTTGGAGATTTGCTGGGTAGTTTTACATGTTGAGTGAGAGGTTTCAAAAATCGTGTGACATGAAAAGATTTTGTGTGTAAGCAGTTGGAAAAAACTGTAAGTGTGGCCCTGATCTCATCAGAGATGGCTCTCCTTCTTCCTCTTCTTCCCTCCTCCTCCTCGTTGTTGTCCCCTGTCTCTCCCTCCTCCTCCCCTGCCTCTCTGTCTATTGTTGGCATCCATTGTTCAAAACAGGTAATCTGACCTTTGACCTATGTATAGGCCTATACTAAAGCAATGATTGGTTAGTGTTCAGTTATGACATAATGTGTTTGCACATGTGAGTAGTGTGTGTGTGCGCTGGTAAATAAGTGTAGCATTTTGATTGGTTGTGTTTAGAAAAAGGAAAGCAAGTCACTTCCTGTTAGATTTTTGTGTCTTAGGTAGAGAATTGTGTGTAATGTTTTGAAAAAAGTGTTTTATGCTATAGAAAACTGAGTGAAAGGCTGAGAAATAGCTTATGGTTTTGGAGATTTGCTGTGTAGTTTTGCACGTTGAGTGAGAGGTTTCAAAAATCGTGTGACATGAAAAGATTTTGTGTGTAAGCAGTTGGAAAAAACTGTAACAGTTTGAGACGATGCCTTCTTCCTGTTATTGGTCAACCCCCCCAGCACAGAGGCTACCTGCAGGGCTCCAAAATACCAGCTAGAAATAAAAACCACAACAATATAACCACTTTGTATTTAAACAATCTCCGGACAAGAAAACCTCATAATGCTACAACTATTGCAATAATATTGAAAAATAAATATTATTAAATAATAATTTTATTGTTTATAGTTTAGCTCAAACACCCCTTACTTATTCAAAAGAGTGGAACGCGATCCCTACTATTATTAGTGTATAAGTTTAAGTCAGTTTAAATTAAAAAAATAAATAGGCATATGCACTGGTGTGTCCTATGTGTTCCTATTAGTGTTATGTGGAATTATCATTTCTATATTATTGTAGTGTACTGTATATGCCCAGGGAGATGGAAATTATAAATTCAAATTATAAAGGTTGGTGTCTCCCTTTAGTCTACATAACATGTCATAGCATGTTACCACTTTATGTACAACTGTTCATTCATCATACAGACTGAAACTCAACTTCTAATAAATCAGAAAACAAATACACCAAAAATATGAACTAAATACTAAATATAATGTAGACTATAGCCTATGGCATAATTTAAACAAGTCTCCCGAAAAGAAACGGGTATATCTCATAGACTAATAATATACAGTCTATCTATGGTATATCTCTCCTCTGCCTGCTGCGCTGTGTGTGTGTGTGTGTGTGTGTGTGCTTGTTGAGTTTAACTCCGATGTGTTGTGATATTTAAACAAACGATCCGAAATGGCGAAATAAAAGCCTCTTATTTACGGGACCGGTCTAACAGACCTCCGGGGTCCTACAGCGGGGTCTCCGAGTGTGACTGTCCGAGCGCCGAGCTAGCGGCCCCGGCAGGCGCAAGCTGGCGGCCGCGTCACTTTATGGAGCTCCGAAAACTCCGAAAACTTTGGAGCAAATTGTCAATTCGGCAAAGATTTTCGCAAGACTGCCTATATTCAAAATATAAACCGTTCATTTCTCGCCTAAAATCTTCTCAGAAGTGAATTTAGTGATGAATAAGATGGCGGAAATTGTTTTTGGGCTGTCTATGTACTGGAAATCCGACCATCATTGAATGCTGAAATGAATGCTGGGATACAGGTGCTGCCAAGTTCATACAAGTTACCAACCAATGTATCCTCGGTAAGATGGGCGTGTCAAGAATACATCTGGGAATTTTAACTGTTCTTGGCGAAATGGGAACTTGTGTATTGGGACAGTACTTTGGCAACACAAGATGACACAAGTCAATAGAAGAACACATATTGGGAAACGCCCTGAGAGTGAGAGGGAGAATCCACAGAGGAGGAGAAGGAGGTAGAGGAAGAGGAAGAGTCCC
This sequence comes from Perca fluviatilis, assembly GCF_010015445.1. Classification (NCBI taxonomy): domain Eukaryota; kingdom Metazoa; phylum Chordata; class Actinopteri; order Perciformes; family Percidae; genus Perca; species Perca fluviatilis. The sequence continues at coordinate 37,261,510 of NC_053126.1, forward strand.
AGCCAGAGCCAGAGGTAGAGGCCGAGGTGGAGGTAGAGGAAGAGGAAGAGGGAGAGGAAGAGGAAGACCTGAAGCCAGAGAATATGCTCAAAGAAGAACCAAACACTACACAAGACTAATGCTGCAGACTGAGGAAATATAATTTGTTTCTCTCCATATACCCAAATCAGTCGACATGGAGAATCAACAACAAAATATGTCCCAGTTTTCATTCTGCTACAGTAGTGTGCATAACACGGTTAGCTCCACAAACAACAAACCTAAAATATTGTATCCAGTACAGGTTACAATCACAGAAAAAACAGACAAAACAAAAAAGAAAAGATCCGAAAAAGTACAGAAAATACTAGACATTATCTCTTCGCCTAGCAGGATCTGGCCATCCTTGCACAGCTGCAGCGTTGGTTTGGTCACAGGCGTCCTCCATGGCCTGAACGAGGGGTACCTGAGCCTGGGGCCGGAGATCATAAACCCTCCACCGCCATGCAGAGAAAAACTCTTCGATTGGGTTTAGAAACGGAGAGTATGGTGGAAGGTATAGTACTGTAAACTGTGGATGGTGTTGAAACCAGTTCTGGACAAGAGCAGAGCGGTGGAATGACACATTGTCCCAGATGACAATGTATTGCATCTGGTGCATTTGGTTAACTGCTCTGACGATGTTGTGCAATCGGTCCAAAAATGCAAGAATGTGAGGTGTGTTGTAAGGGCCCATATTGGCATGACGGAGGAGGACCCCATTCTGCGTAATGGCAGCACAAAGGGTGATGTTACCCCCACGTTGCCCTGGGACATTGATTATAGCCCTGTGGCCAATGATATTTCTGCCTCTCCTTCTTGCTTGAGTTTGAACCCTGCCTCATCTATGTATATGTGTTCATGCAGGATTTCCTCAGCATCCATCTGTAAAACTCTCTGAAATACAGTAAAAGAAAAGATTGCGAAGTTCAGGATGGATCTAGTATATGGTCAATGTACATGTACGAAGGTAATGTGTGCAGTATGCAACATCACAGTGCTAAAGTGAACAAAACATACCTCCACATACTCATGCCGCAGCCTTTTGACCCTCTCTGAATTCCGCTCAAAAGGCACTCGATAAATTTGTTTCATTTGAACCTGATGTCTTTTCAGGATGCGTGCCAGTGTTGACAGAGAGACCTGATGGACATTATTGAAAATGACATGGTCACTGATAATGTTGGCTTGGATTTCTCTGAGCCTGATAGCATTATTGGCCAAAACCATGTTTATGATCTCTCTCTCTTGTTCTTGCGTGAATATGGGCCCCCTTCCTCCTTGTCGTTCTCGACCCTCGATCCTATGTAGAAAATAATACATAAAATACACAAAATGTCACAGGGAGGGGTATCAAAAGTGCTGATATGGTGCATACAATAAGCAGCTGTAGTAACTGTAGACAGATTTTCTTTTACCTGTTTCTTTGTTGAAATGTCCTCATGACAGATGCCGCTGTATATCTGCTACGATTTGGCTGAACTCTTAGTCCAGCCTTCCTCAGTGTCAGTCCGTGGTTCACAACATGGTCCACTAGTGATGCACGACTTTCATTTGATAAATTTGGTCCTCTTCTTCTTTGAGCATATTCTCCAGCTTCAGGTCTCCCTCTCCCTCTCCCTCTCCCTCTTCCTCTTCCTCTACCTCTACCTCTGGCTGGGCCTCTGCCTCCTCCTCCTCCTCCTCCTCCTCCTCCTCCTCCTTCTCTGTGGATTCCCCCTCTCACTCTCAGTCTTCTTCTTCTGACTCCTTCCATTTTGGTTGAAGGCAGGTGAACTTACCTGCTGCATTTTATATAGTGCTTAAACCTGATTGGTGTGTCTATAATTAACCAATCATGTGTTTGTGTACCTGGTGGCTGTGTTTAACCAACTGGTTCATGGGTATGTTCATTTGAAAGCCTTTGCTTTGAAATTGCAAGGAAATGACATCAGGATACATTTCTGTGTCAAATGCATACAAGTGTGTTTAGTGTTTTGTAAATCACTGTGTGTGATGTTTAGCAAAAAGTGTGAAGCTGACAATGTGCTTACAGTTGTGCAAATTTAGGCTAGTGTTTTGCTCCTTGAGTTTAAAGGGGTGATAGAATGCAAAACCAATTTTACCATCATACCGTCATAGTTGAATAACGACAGTTCGGTGGGTAAATAGGACATACATAGAAGCTCAAAATCCCATTGACACCCCTTTACTATGAAAATCTCATATTTTGAAACTGCCGCTGAAAACGGGCAAATCTCAACAAAGCTAGTTGCTTGCGTAAGCATCTCAAAATCCGGAACCTTTGTCAGCCCATGGGTGTATTAAAAGAACGGTCATGCCCCAACATTTACATAGGCTACACAACTGACCTGAGATCAGGTAGTATTCTGAATCTAGGTCGCGCAGATCTCTGCAATTCACTTCTGAAACTTTTTTATGCAAGAAATCAACTATGTAAAGCTCAAATATGGGCCGTTTTACGAAAATGGATTGCTAATAGCAAATTTTGTCCGACTGTGTGTCGGAGTGCAGCGGCCAGTGCTGCCTGTGTAGCTGCCTCGCCGCCTGGCCTGCCTTCCTTCACAGACCCCGGCCTGCTGTGAGCTTGATTGAGCTCCGTTACGGCTGGCAGCCCACAGCACCTCATACCTGCGCAAAGTCACCGTTTTGGGCTAATGGACTACGAAACGCCGCTGCTCTGACAGAGCTCCAGGGCCTCCAACTCCCCTCTTCCTGCTAGCTAAATGCCCGGTGTGTGTGAGTGAGAGCGCGGTCAGCGAGCTGGTTACGCCAGCAATCTGTTACCACAGGTTCCAGTTAATCTCTTAATGTGTGTAATTATAATGTGTTGAGTTATTTAAACAAACGATTGGGGAAATAAACGCCGCTTGTCCACGAGTCTCATTGATAGAGCCTGCGGCTGGATGGAGCTCTATCAATGAGAGCTAGCTAGCCTCCTCTTAGAATTCCTCTGGAATTCACAAATATTCATTAACTTGAAATCGGACACCGTTGTTAGCTTTATAAGACGTTTAGTTAGATGTTGTGTAAGTGGCGTGACGGAATTCAAACTGTAAATATACTCGAATTACGCCGAAAATGAAGCTAACTATCCGTAATTTGTAGCTACACATTGTTAGGATTGAAGGAACAGTCACAGCTAACGAAACACCTAGCTAGTCTTCATAAATATGAATTAACTTGAAATCGGACATCGTTGTTAGCTTTATAAGACATTTAGTTAGATTTTGTATAAGTGGCGTGACATGTGTGTAACATGTGGTAAGAGATTGCTGGTGTAACAAGCTCGCTGACCGCGCTCTCACACAACAGGCCATTTAGCTAGCAGGAAGAGGGGAGTTGAAGGCCCTGGAGCTCTGTCAGGGCAGAGGCGTTTGGTAGTCCCTGCTGTGGGCTGCAGCCGTGACCGAGCTCCAAGTACCTCATAGCAGGCCGGGGTCTGTGAAGGAAGGCAGGCCGGGCGGCGAGGCAGCACCAGCGGCTGAACTCCGACACACAGTCTTACCAAATTTGCAATTAGCCATCACTTTTCGTAAAACGGCCCATATTTGAGCTTTATATAGTTGATTTCTCGCTTAAAAAAGTCTCAGAAGTGAATTAATAATGAAATAGCCCGACAAACAATGTATAACTTTGCAGTGTCTGAAATATGAGAGTCTCCCATGTGTTTCTATGTAGTTTGCTCAAACCAATCAGCGCGTAGCTCATTCTGAATATTCATGAGCATACCATATTTGGAAGAAAAGCTCTTGTTCCAAATAGAGCCATATTCACAGGGTAGTTAAGGGCCTAATAAAATAGCATTCGGGCCATTTTCAGCCCAACCAATGTTACATACCCCATTAGGAGACCTTAAGGAACAGTGTAAAATACCCTATATAATCATTCTATCACCCCTTTAAGGTTTTGCTAATTGTGGGAAAGTTTTAATTTTAGTGTATAAGCAATTGTAAAAAACTGTAAATCTAGCATCAAAATCCTAGGGGTTAAAGTGGACCCAGAGCTTAAGTTTAGCAGTCAGATCAAGGCTGTTGTCAAATCAAGCTTCTTCCACTTGAGGCAGCTGGCCAAAATAAAGCCAATACTGTCAAGACAGCACTTTGAGACGGTAATCCACGCCTTTGTTACCACTCGGCTGGATTACTGTAATGCACTTTATGTCGTGGTAAGTGGGTCTTCCATCGCCCGTCTACAGATGGTACAGAATGCTGCTGCAGGTCTTTTAACTGGCACACGTAAACATGAGCACATTTCCCCCATCTTAGCCTCACTCTACTGGTTTCCTATTCAGTTTAGGATCCATTTTAAAATTCTTTTATTTGCTTTTAAAGCCCTGAATGGTCTTGCCCCCCCCCTACCTCTCGGATCTTCTACGCCCTTATATACCCACTCGCTCTCTCAGGTCAGAAGATCAGCTGCTCCTGGGTGTGACTAAAACTAAGCGGAAGCTCAGAGGAGAGCGTGCCTTTGCTGTGTCGGCTCCTAAATTATGGAATGATCTGCCTCTGCACGTTAAACAGGCCTCTTCTTTGTCTGTTTTTAAATCCCATCTTAAAACACATCTCTTCTCTGTGGCCTTTGACACCTAGTAAGATGTTGACTTGTTGTACTTCTTTTAATTATTTAGATTGATTGTTTTTCATTGTGCAGCTATTATTTTGTATTCATGTTATATTGTTATGTATTTTATTTATGTTGTCTTATTTATTCTTCTGTACAGCACTTTGGTCAATTTTGGTTGTTTTAAAGCGCTTAACAAATAAAGTTGGATTGGAAAGTTGGATTGGATGAGGACATTTTGACAAGGAAACAGGTCAAAGAAAATCTGTCTACAGTTACAGTAATCAGCTGCTCATTGGATGCACCATATCAGTACTGTTGATACCCCTCCCTGGGACATTTGAGGATTGAGGGTCGAGAACGACAAGGATTCACGATATTCACGCGAGGGTTTACAACCTCCAGCCCCAGGCTCAGGTACCCCTCACTGAGGCCTCAGGCTCAGGTACCCCTCACTGAGGCCATGGAGGACGCCTGTGACCAAGTCCACGCCGCAGCTGTGCAAGGATGGATTTGACATTCAAGACGGTTGTCTTGCCAATGAGAATATATATCGCCTGTGATGTTGATGAAATTCTCTGGCCAGATCCAGCTAGTATTTTCTGTACTTTTTCAGATCTTTTTTTGTTTGTTGTTGTTTTTTTGTGATTGTAACCTGTACTGGATACAATATTTTATGTGTGTCTGTTGTTTGCATGAAAACTGGGACATGTTTTGTTGTGATTCTCCATGTTGACATGTTGACTGATTTGGGTATATGGAGAGAAATAAATTGTATTTTCCTCAGTCTGCAGCATTGGTCTTGTGTAGTGTGTGGTGAACTTATTGTATATTTTCACTTTCTCTGTACTTCATTTACAGTACTCTAATTACTGAGAAGTAGAATTGCTAAAAGTGTTTTAGGTTAGCAACACACTTATTGTGAAACAATGTACACATTTTCTTATATTAGACACTTTGTTCAAAAACGAAATCTCCTGTTATCATTGGGAAAACACTGTTCAAAAACTCATCCTGCAATTGTAGGAACTTGCATACACACCTGGAAACACTTGCACAGAAAACAGAACACCAATGGGTCTGAGCCTTAGCACTACAAACAGGCCTCAGGGAAACCATTTAGAGAACTGTGGCAAGCATGGAGGCAATGAGAGTCAGAGGACAAAGAGAGAGAGGAGTCGGACGTGGAAGAGACATCGCCTCTGATGTTGACGAGGTCTTGTGGCGAGATCTGAAAAGAAGGCGTGATCCATAAGCTCCCCCCCCCAGACCCCCACCACACACACACAGACACACACACACACAAAACAAGTATGTTTTTTTCCAATAGCAAATTATCCAGTAATTGTTTGTTTTTTTACTTTTGTTTTGTTGCTAAATTTGATGATTTGTGATTCTATTTTTCTTTATTTCTGTAAAAATGGTAGTTATTTTGTAAAAACTCTTGTTTGATTACTGCAGAAATTGACTGAGTCTAAGAAAATGACTTTATAAAAATAAAAACCCAAAGACTGCAGTGTTTTCTATAAAGCCCAATAGTGTGTTGATGGTGATATGAAAGAGGAATTCAAATGGTGCTTGTGTGTATGGTTTCTGAAAGAGTAATTGAAATGGTGCTTGTTTGTATGGTTTATGAAAGAGGAATTTAAATAGTGCTTGTTTGTATGGTTTATGAAAGAGTAATTGAAATGGTGCTTGTGTGTATGGTTTTGGTGCAAGAATTTCATTTTTAGAAAGGAGTGTTAAGTTTTGATTGCAGTGCTTCATTTTGGCATAGATGGGAGTTGTTAATCTCCAAGTGCTACGTCTGATTCTGCAAAAAGTGTGTAAGGAACAACCCATTCTCACCAACAGGTCAGTTTGCTCTAGTTGTTTTGTTGCCTGAACCAAAATGAATCGTGTTGAAAGGTAGGAACAAACTATAATGTGGTCGAAGAATGTGTGTGTCTCTGTGTGTTTCTGTTTGTGTTAGTGTGTGTGTCTATGTGTGTGTCTGTGTCTGTCTGTTTGTGTCTGTGTGTGTTAGTGTGTGTGTCTGTGTGTGTGTGTGTTTGTGTGTGTGTGTGGGCGTGTCTGTGTGTCTTTGTGTGTGTGTGTGTTAGTGTGGGTGTGTGTGTCTTTGCGTGTCTTTGTATGTGTGTGTGTACTGTATATAATCTGTACATGTAAAACGTTTTTTGGAATTATTTAATGATTCAGAATCATCACATTTCTTTTTTTCTGTCAATTCAAAATGGTTTGACACAAAAAGCTAAAAGACAACATCTGGTATATTATCATTTAACACAGTTAAGATATTAATAAACAGCTGCTGGTTTTGGCTCTATCTGAAATCAGTTTGTTTACTTTGGTGCCATCTGGTGGTAGCATCAAGAACTCCTGCTGTTCTACTCTCGTTTGGTCTGAAGAGGATCAGTAGGGCTGGGTATCGTTTAAAAAGTCACCAGTACCAATACCAGAATCCTTAAGTCCTTATAGAGTACTTCATATGATATCTAAACTGCCAAATCTGTCAAATAAATGCTTGCCCCTTGGGGAATTGTTGGGTCTTTATAAATTATAGAGTGTGGTCTAGACCTACTCTATCTGTAAAGATAGTCCTGAGATAACTCTTGTTATGATTTGATACTATAAAAAATTGAAATTGAAATACATGGTCCCCTGACTCTATAGCGTGTGAAACTCAAGGCCCGCGGGCCAAATCCGGCCCCTTGCTAATTTTGTTCTGGCCCCTATATACATTGAGGTTCACAATACATTTTGGCCCACCTAATTCTTCCAAACTCTTTTGGCATTTTCTTCGACATTTTTGTCGACCAAACTGTAAGAGAGAAGACTATATGAGACAGTTTTTTTACGATTGCTATGACACTTCTTTTTAATACTTTTAACAACTTTCCTAAACTCTTAACACAGTTAACACAACATCTGTCTGTGTAGGCTATACAATTTACAAATGACACAAAATGCATACAGTTAACACAAAGTTAAAATGCTTGAACTTCTTTTACACACAAGCTCCACCAAAACCAAAACAATGGATCTTTACTGACCAATTTACAAATGCTTTCACACTGTATGTCAGAACAGATAATCACAGCTGATTCCCTTCTAGGAAACACACTCAGGTTCTTTCAATCACATGATCATATGGTAGTACAGTAAAAGAGGACTTATTTGAACAATATACTGTAGATGAACACAGAAAATAAGAAAAAGGCCTTCACGAGGGAGAGGAAGAGGAGTACCAGGACAATTCTGTCTCTGTCTCCTTTTTTTTCATAAACCCCACATTCTATAAAGCTACTCTGAGATGGGTCAATCATTTTTTGTATTGAATCTCTGCAGCAAAAGAAACAAATTGGTGGCCGGGTTGGCTCAGTGGGTAGAGCAGGCGCAAGTATACTTGGAGGTTTATGCCTCGAAACAGAGGTCCACACTGAAAAAGGGAGACTGGTCACCTGTTAGATTTATCAAATTATATTTAGTATGTTTTACTAAAGGGTTTTATGTTCTTAAGTAAAACGTGATAGCATTGTGTAGACTGCACGTTATATGCAGAAAGCGTGCACGAACATATTTAGCTCATGTCGGGATAAAGTAAGTCAATCAAGCGAATAATACCAGTTCTCATTTTATCTCACGATATTCACGCACGGGTGCAATGCATTTCGGGAAGAAGAAAGAAAATTCTGCGCTTTTTTCAACGTTCCCATTCCCACTTGCAACTTCCAGCTCAACTCGCCCTGGGTCTATTCCACCATTGCTCAGCTCAACTCTGTAAGTGTGATTTGCTAATAGCCTTCTGGTAACAGCAATTAAATAATGTGAGACCCCCATTTTCGAAGACAGCAAAGAAAAAAGCAGTTTTTATTAGATGAAGTGTGAATGCGCGGACCGCTTTGGTAGCTTGTTACTGGCAATTTCCACTGGATGCGGAACGTCTGTGGAACGTCTCCGAAACGTCGACGGAGTCATTAAGTTTCCATTAAAGTCAGTGGGTGTATTTCCACTGACTGAGGAACGGCTGCGTCCCGACTCGGTCCCAGATCCGTCAGTCCGCAGCCCTCCGGAGCAGATACGCAGAGCTTCTATTTTTGCTGGACGACGGAGAGCTCCGCAGCAATTCAGCACACGGCAGATAGTGCGGGACAGGAAGTCGAGCACAGAAACAAAATAAATATCTGGTTAATTTTCAAAATAAAATACACCGTGCTCACGGCGGATCATATTCCCTGAACTACACCTTGAAAAAACAGCACAGAGTTGTTCCCCTCTACTCCTCTGGATTGAAACTAACTGGTGGTGGTTTGGTGGTTCTATTCTACCTGAATTCGCGAGAACTTGTGGGTCCTCGTGACTACAGCTGTCAGTCACGACCACAGCCGTTCCGCAACAAATCCGGACCCGGTGGGTATTGACGGACGGCGGAGCACGCAGCAGACACGCAGCGGAGCCGGTCCACAGCCGTTACGCATCCAGTGGAAATCTGCAACAAACGGTTGCGTAGCTCAGATAAGTTACAGACAGGTTTGTTGCAGCAAAACTGAAATTGGTGATTTTTGGAACAAGGTTTTGCTGAGTTTTATTTAGTTTTTGTTGAATTTGAATGAAGTGTGTTTTAACCAGATATTATAGAGAGTAGACGCCCTATCGACCGCTAACGTTACTGCCTGGCGCGGACGAGCCGTGGGGCCGCCATCTTATGGTGCGTTTACACCAGACGCGAATAGAGCATCTGGCGCGAGTGATTTCAATGTTATAGTCAAAGCAAAGATGCGTTACGCTCATCAAAAGTTCTTTCCTAGCCAGAGATACTTCATTTCAGAAAGTGCATAGTTGTATTTTCCTGTGTTTACTGTATAACGTTAAGTGTTTTAATGTTATACAGTCTATTGGTAACTGTAGAGAAAGTTTAGTTTTAGTTGTATGGTACATTTTGAGTAAGTTTAACCTTTTAGAAAAGACAAAGGGTCACTTAATCTACAATATGTGTTTTTAATGGTTCATAGTTGTTCATCTTAAATAAGGAAGAGTTTAACTTGAAAGCTTATGATTTAATGTTATATAACATATAGTCTAGTTTTTTTAATTATTTCATGGTAACATTAATTTATGTTCTTGCTCTTTGTTGTTGCAGATGGACACTAAACTCACACTCTGTACATGTCATGTGGAGTCAGCTCTTTCACTGTGGGCTCACGTTTGTGTGGTGAGTAATGTTTAAATATTTTGCCTCACAGGGCAGGGTTCTGTAGTAGGCTATTCAGTTTTTCTCACAGAATGTCAGTCTAAAATGTTTTCTTGCATTTTGCAACCATTTTTTGAGATAGTGCCAGTATTTTTTTACTTGTGCAACCTACAAATTTGACTACCCTTTTTGTTGTTTATTTCATGTTTAAATACAGGAGGGAGTCTGTAAAGGGAGATTTCCCAGTGGCCTATGGGCCGTTTTGGCCTGCCGTTAAATAATAACTTGACCAGCCGCAGCTATAATACAGCAAGCTTCTTTAAAAATTATAATATAGAAAGCAGGAGAATCCAGTATGTACCTTCTCCTTGTCTTTCTCTCTCTGTTTTTCTGGCAAATAATTTGTTGACGACCGTTAATAAGTCGGTGTTGATGACTGCCATGCAGCTGGCCACAAGTTTTAACGTTCGTGCTTCTAAAGCCTTTTCATATGGGGTGCGATGGTCCATTTGCGGACACGTTTGGATCATTCAGTCAATAAGTAGAGGCTGCAATCACTTTTTTGCAAGAAGGTTAAACTACTGCTTTTATATTGGTTGTATCGGCCATTTAAAGGTTATTTTTAATACGTAATATACATTGTTGTAAAGAATATTTAAATAAAAATATAATTCCACAGGCTTCATTATAGACACAGTGATTGGTTTTGGACGATACTGTGTGCAGGAAATGGTGATTGTCCCCAAAAATCCTGATAGGAGTACCCCTAGTATGTTTTGTTGTTGTTGTTTGATATTTCATAATTTGACAGCATGTTTATTTTTAATTAGAAATACTTATATATGTGAATCCTTTCTTTGATTTATCCTTATTTATTTAATTTTTTATTTCTCTTTTTCAGTGACGAGTGATCCAGAAAATGCTGTGAATGTGGCGTTGTAAAGCCTGCCCCTCAGTTTTACCAAGTAGGTCCCATGTATTAAAGCATTATCGGGAAAAACATATTTTTTATGGAAATAATAATAGATTTCCATGTGCATATGTAACCTGCCCATGCACTTTTAGAACATGGAATGCACTTTTAATTCATTTGAATAGATTCCATGTGGCTGAAACCTCTCATCAAACAGATAGCTGTATATGTAGCTGCCATTTATGTCTTTGTCAGGATCTTGTCTCTGAAAGGGATTACTGGGTTCACATTAATGCACACCTGAAGAAAAATTAGGTTGTAACTTGCATGTTTTTAGGTTGCGACTTTCAAACAAATATCTACGGAACATTTAAATCCCACAAAAGCAGAACACACAATTCCTATTCATTAAAAGATTTTAAACCAGGCATTGTGACATCTACCACTTTTGTTTCCCTAAATTCAGCTGAAAATACTTCAAACGATGATATAGGTGAGGTATACTTGGATGCACAACCAGATTCCAGTGTAGATGCCCCAAAAGACCTTCCAAATGTAATAGAACACACTTTTGCAGCAGCTCTGTTAAAGTTGGAACATTTTACTCATGTACCATGTACAGCAATCAGTGATTTTTTTGTCTGACCTTAACCACTTAACTAGCTCTCTCTCAAGTTCCCACACTGATGGTGTTCTAGTTGATATTTTTCAGAAGCACAACCTTCAGGTTGACAGAGATGTCATAGAGGAAATAACCACTGCTTTATGCACAGGGAATCCTATAAATAAAGCCATAGCTAAGGGTGGAAATTTGAGTTTTGCATATCAACGTAAGCAGTATTATAAGGCAAAATTTAATGTAATAGAACCAGTTGAATATATTTTGGATGCTAAAGAGAACAAAACCTTTCAGTATGTCCCCATTCTTGAATCACTACGAGTGCTTTTGAATAGGAAAGATATCTTGGATAAGATAGTTTGTAATCACCAAACAGAAGCGGAGACTTCAGGTGAAATTGTGTACATGCCTTTCAGGGACGGTCTGCATTTTAAGCTAAACACGTTTTTGTCAGGCGAGGAGTTAAGACTATCTGTAAGTTTGAATGTTGATGACTTCGAGGTCTGCAACCCTCTAGGCACCTCCCGTAAAACACACAAACTTTGTGCTGTGTATTGGGTGCTGAGTAACCTTCCTCCTGGGTGTAATTCGTCTTTGACCTCCATCTACTTAGCACTGTTGTGCAAAACAGACGATGTCAAGTGCTATGGCTATGACAAGATTTTAGAACCACTTGTTAGAGATCTCAGGTCTTTGGAAGTTAATGGAATATTTGTTCCACAACTGGGCAGATCGCTTAAAGGTACCGTTCAGTCAGTTGCTGCAGACCATTTAGGAGCTCACGGAATAGCAGGCTTTGTTGAGAGTTTTACAGGCCCCTATTTTTGTCTTTTTTGTACGGCAACAGCCTCAGAAATTGCATTGAATGAGGTGAGATCAGAAACTTTTATCCTCAGAACAAAAGAAACACACGGGACTCATGTCAAAGCAGCCTTAGATAGTGGCAGTAACTGTTTTGGAGTTAAACGAGCGTGTCCTTTGACTAAAGCCCTTTCTCATTTTCATGTTATCAGTGGCTACCCTCCTGACATTGCCCATGACCTCTCTGAAGGCATTGTGCCTGTTGAAATTGCAAGTTGTCTCAAAATACTAATATCAAAGAAGTATATCAGCTTGGATGATATCAACAATTCCATTCTTCACTTCCCATACAAGTGGACAGACAAAACAAATAAGCCTCATGTTTTGCCGCAAAATCTGTCAAGCAGGAAAACCATTGGCGGAAATGCCCATGAAAACTGGAGCTTGCTAAGATTGCTCCCCTTTCTAATTGGGCCCCAAATTCCTGAGCATGATCCTGTATGGCAAGTCTTGTTGGATCTAAAACAGATCGTGGAGCTTGTGGTTGCCCCAGTCCACAACAATGAGTCTATTGCATTCCTTGAAAGCAAAGTTTCTGACCATAGACAAAGGCATCAAGAGGTGTTTCCACAGGATAGACTGCTGCCCAAACACCATTATCTAAAACATTATCCAAAACTAATAAAGTTGTTTGGGCCTCTTGTGGGTCTTTGGACCATGAGGTTTGAGGCAAAGCACAGTTTCTTTAAAAGGGTAATTAAATGCACGAGTTGCTTTAAAAGTGTGCCCCTCTCTCTGGCTGTGAAACATCAGTATATGATCGGCTACCACTTGTCATCTCCAAGTATTGATAAACCAATTCTGGATGTGTCAAATGCATCTCTTGTCCCGTTAGGGTTTTTGAAGGAAGAGTTGGCTCAATCTTTCAAACAAAGATATCCTGATCTATCTGAAATACATCTTTCAAAAAATGTTTGGAGCAAGGGAATAAACTACAGGGCAGGTATGGTAGTTGCCCATGGGTCTGAAGGTGGACTGCCTGAGTTTGGGGAAATCCATCAAATATGCATTTTGCATTCAAGATAGTTTTTTTGTTTTGAAACTGCTGTTTGGATGCTATAGAGAGCACTATGGAGCCTATGAGCTGACTCCATCTCCAGCACAAGAACTTGCTCTTGTTGAGGTCTGTGAACTGGTTGATGAGTATCCCTTGGCTGCCTATCTGGTTGGGTGTGCGCGGATGGTGACCTTGAAGAGATCCATCTGCGTTTAAAGTAAGGTAATAAGTTGGACACGATGATTGGATACATAACATGAACATGAGGGCAGACTCTTAAATTTGTCTGTCAAGGTTATTATCGTTAATGAAAACTAACCAAATAATGATAACTAGGTGTGTGAAAAAATTATAGTTAACTGAAATCAAAATGAGTCCTTACAAAAAAAATTATAATTGTAACTGCTTGCAAAACTATCAAAAATAAACTCAAATTATAAAGTAATGTCTTTAGTTTTCGTCTTTGCCAATTTATTTTATAGGGCCTACATAAGACTAATATTTCGGGTGGAAATTAAATCTCTTCAAATTTCTTAGCTGTGCCAGTTTTAGTCCATGCCCGTCGCATGGCATCTTGGTGGTGGAAGTCGGGAGAAAGCTACAGAGTCCCATAATACATAGAGAGATTAAACTTACACTGAAACTAATAAAAGTTAACTAAAACCAAGCATTTAAAAAAAAATAAACAGCTAACTCATTTTAAAACAAATTAAAACTAGAAAATGCTAAACTATAATAACCTTGGTCTATATGTTTTTTATGTCTTGGATGTCTTTCCTCTTTAGCATGGTGTTTTGACAAACTTGCACATTTGATCTCAACAGTTTACTCTTTCAGATGACAGACGTATTATTGTTGTTTTTCTTAACAGACCGTGCAGTAAGACCATGACAGCGATTCTCAGAGTAATCCTGGGGCCAGACAGCTGTCAGAGGGTGGTGTTTCCTTCTGGTCTACCTTCAACTGTAACTGACCTAGAGACTGAGATAAAGACTCAATGTAAAATAAAACAATCCTTTCGACTGCAGTTTATGGATACACTTTTTGGCAACGACTTCATGAACCTCACTTCTATGGAAGAAGTAGAAGACAAAGCTACACTCATAGGTCATATACACATCCTGCAGACCTCTCAGTGGAGATCACTGTGCTGACGTTGACTCACCAACCACTCACAATGATGACTCCTTATGTTCTTCTGATGATAGCACCATAATTCTCTCATCACCACAGTCCACCTCTTCAAGGTCTTCGTGGCCAGATTTTTTTTAATGTTCCTCGTTTTTCATATGATGCAGAGTTAAAGCTTGAACAAGCCGATGCAGCTTTCAGAGAAAAGGGGACCCTGCTCATTCCTGATCCAAAGCTGAAGTCCGATATATTAGAGGGGTTGATACAAGCGATAGTCCAGCACAAAGTCTATGTCACAGACAGGGAGTTTGACCAAGTTGCTGAGGTGCTCATCAAGAGGCATCCATGTTTACAAGAGAGAGTCTCAGCTACTGGCTATGGAGGATGGAAGACCAGCCTCAAATACAAGCTGTCCAACTACCGCACACAGCTCCGGAAAGTAGGATGTCCTGAAGTATGTGTAAATGCTTTGAAACATAAACCTGATGGTAAACGTAGTCCTGCCTTTGACGTTAAGAAAACAAAGAGGGGTGAAGTGGCCTACTGTCCTTCCTTTCCACTTGGGGAGTGCGAAGAGTCCCTGGAGACAATGAGGGTTGAACTCATTTCAGACATCAAGCAGCGTAATAACAGAGAGACAATTAGGGCTAAAATGGAGAAAACGTTTGCATTAAGAAGACAAGAAGTAATACGTTGTGCTCCGATGATCAGCGACTTTCAAGAGAGATGGCCAGCTCTCTTTGATGTAATGGAGGCAAGTAAAAAAACGTATCAGTAAAATTGCGAAATCTTGTGTGGTAGATTAAGGTTAGACTAACACTTGGCTCCACTTTGCATGCAATGATGTGGCTTGCAGGCTTATTTTAATGCTTATACAGGTTTATGTATTGTAGTATGTCTGTCTGATGTGAAACTGTGGTGGGCATCCACAGTTTACTACATTCATGTTTGGAAATACTGCATTTGATCTACTCTTAAAGATGAAATTTCTCTAAGGAAAAGAAGCATGAAAATATAAAGATGGTATTTGACAAATAGAGGGATTGTTGCAGCAATAAATATGACATAATAACTTTACATTTGTTTCGTTGAATTCAGTTGAACCACATTTAAATGATATTTCTTCCCAACCTCAGTTTTAGGTCTAACTAATATTTTGTATGCATGTCCCTGTACTAATGTTTCAGATAAATGCAGAGTTCAAACGGATCACCACCATGCCTTTACAGTCAAGGTTCCTCTCACCGTTGGACCTATTCACTGCAAATTTGCTGAAGGTGTTTGAGAAGAGATCAGAGCAGCAGGGAAAGAAGCTGAGAGACATGTCTGCCATGGTGACGGTAAGAATTCTATTTAACTTTCAGTTGCATTTTTTTTCCCATGTTGGGATTAGGTTGGCAGAGGTGGGTAGAGAATAATAATTTGAGTTAAGCTTAATTTATACTTCTGCATCAAGTCTACGCCGTAGCCATGCATTTAATTGTGTGTTGGTTTCAGCGTTTTTCTGCAATTACACCACCAAAACGCTAGTTGGTGGTAGCGTTACAGCTTCCATTGTGTCGACTTTTGCTGACCAAACACGCTAACTTCCTGTTTAGGTCTCGCTTACTTAAAGGGGGTAAAATTATATATAGACTTTTCAAATTCAAAAATTGACAAAATGGATCACATTCTGAAAATTTACTTCAAAACATGGAGCACTTCCTGTGGGCTTGGGAGGCATTGCAAGGCTATCCAGCTGACCAATCAGTTTTGCGGTCCACATCGCTGCAACATGTAACATTTTTGGGGTGGTGCACGTTGGGCTAAGCGTAGGCTACAACGTAGATTTATCGCAAAAGTATAAATCAAGCTTAGAGTACAAAAGGATTTACTGAAGAAATTACTTGAGTAGCAAGTTACTTAAGAAATATAAACATAAATAAAAAAACACTGGGGACAAATACTAAATTAATTTTAAAGTCCTAAGTACGCCAATAAGTAATTACAGACCTGCCAACATGTACGCATTTTGCGTACTCGGCACGAATTTTGACCCTTCAGTACGCTTGTACGATTCGCTGCTCTCTAGGTATGCATTTTGTTGCATCTCTCATTTCTCCGGTTTCAGTTTCTATGCAATCTACATCTATGACGTTGATTCTGCCGCTGAGGAGTGGAGTGAAAAGCTTTCTGCCAATCAGAGCGCTGCATTTTAACCCTCCGCCCACCTGCCCCTCCCTTCTTATATAGACCCTTTGAACGTGACGTCACACTCTACTCCCGCGAATTATGAACGCCATGGCGGATGGCGGAAGAGCTATTCTGTAGACGGACGGCAAGTCAAACGAGAACGTGTTCGCTGCTTATATACTGTGTATGGTTCGCTGTTCTTGTTCTCACGAGTCACATACACAATCTGCAGAGTAATCCTCACCAACACAAGCATGTGTATGTATTGCCTTTCTGTTTTAAATGACTGATAAATAATAATAATAATAAAACTTCCTCACCCAGCTAGCTGCCGTGCTAACCAGCTGTTCCTGCTAACAGGTCCCACATAACTATCATCGGTTATTCACTGACCTACATATCCCAAAAAGTAAGCCGTTCCCTTGATCATTTAACTTAACACGCATATGTAAGGGGCACTTATAATGTAGAGTGAAGTGCTGCCTTTCTAAGGAACTTTTCAAAAGAGGAGAAGATACCAAAATAGTTTACTCAGAACATATAGCCGGCATTTATTAAACATCAATTATCCAACAGTATGACCTTGTTTCTCTTTTCTTTTTGTAATGTCCTTTTAGTTGTGAAAATCAGTATTTCTCTTAGTTTTCAACTTTTTTTTTCCACATAAGTAAAAAAACATAAAAAATAAAATGACCTCAGAGCTCTGATGAAATAACCCCAAAATAATAAACCAAAGTCCATCTAGTATGTTTTTTTTTACGTGTGGTGAGATCTCGCGCTTATCTGTACGATGCAAAGAAGAAATGGTGAGTAGAAGCAGTCCGTGTTACAGGCAAGATGATCATCCACGCCCTCTGCTCCTCTGCCTCGTGTGTCCAATGGCGAACACGTCCAATGGAACTCCCTCTCTCTCTCTCTCAAATCATGCATAAAAAAAAACCAACCTGCAGGGCAGGGCAATATTCAATTACTTTCTCAATAACTACCAGATCTGGGAATCTCTTATTCATGAATTGTAATAACTTAAATTCTTATTTTCACTACACACATGAAACTCAAGCACTAGCATACCACGTAGTAACATAGCTTCAACATAGCATGGAATAGCACTTCAAATCATGTTCAACTCCGATTGGTTTTTTTAACTTACGCAGTACACATAAATACATCTTCACACAATGCATTAAACAACTGAATTAACAGCAGAAAAATAGAGCTAACTTTGCGTGCTTGACTCAGTAAACACATCTATTACGCTATGTCTACTAGTAACACAACTGACGAACACGTGTAAAACACTCACCGGAGAAAAGGAATACAAGAAAATAATATCCTTGTTGTAAATTCGACCCTTTTTCCTCTGCTTTTCCTTCCCTAGAAGTAGGTTTCGTGGGAAAAACGTTTTTAACTAGCTCTTAAATGCTATTTTTAACTTTGTTCATTCAGTATGGAAAATTTTAAACATGGCTTCAGCTCACTATCGTTCCGTAGTTTTTTTCCTTATTTTTCTTCTTCTCTCTAAGAATCAGTGTAGCAATTTTCCCCCACTATGCAGTGCCACCACTGCCACCTACTGGACAAATATGGTGTGCAAAGAAAATATAACCACAAGTAATCAAGAATACATTAATATAATATTAAACTATAAATAACCTAATCCTGTTTGTAGGCTATTTTCGAGAGGGTTACACATACAAAAAATATTGGTTAAATTAAAGATGACATGGCACGGAAACTAGCTTCAAAAAGGCCAAACAACTGAATTAAATGCGGGTCTGCGGAGCTCCTACCCCGGTTAGCCGGTGTGGCTATGTCCTCCAGAGGACAGGTCGTGTCACGTATTGAAGTGTATTCCCCACTAAAAAAAAACAAACAGTAGTGTGGTAGTAGCTGCTAGCTACTAGTTGTAGCAGGAAAAGGTTAACAGTAGTGTGCCGATCGGAGCGTAGTGTGTGAAGAGTGAAGAGCAGATTTGTTTACAAGGGAATAAGCTTGGAGTAACGTAACTATGGAGAATATAGCAGATATACAACACAGGGAAGAGCCTTTTGAGTTATATGGTCGTCCTTATGTATTCAAATCCGAGTATACAGACGAAGAACTAGCCTCAAGAGTTGGAAAGAACGAGACAGACAGAGGGGCAACAGGCAGATGAACTTGCTGCTCCAAGCGCAAGCTAAAGCTAGCCTTCAGTAACTGGAAGACATAGCCACACCACCACCGCTCCATGGATTGTTATTGGGATGATTATCACAGAAGCCTGGCTGACTACACTCACCGGACGGCAGCTAACGGCTAACGGCTAGCGGGGCAAGCTAGCTACCGGCAGGATCGAGACAGGGACCAGGGTAGGTGAATTTAAACAATGTCTGAAGAAGCCATGAAGAAGAAGATAGTATAATTATTATTATTACATTTTATTTAGTGTTATTTATTTGAAACTAATGAAACTTTCCGCTCGTCTAATACACTGTTTAGCTTGAGCTTCCGGTGATTTTGCCGTCCGTCATGGCGTCGTCACGTGGCCGTGGTCACGTGTTTGCAAGGGGTCTATACTGTCTTGGCCCCTCCTAGCCAAATGCTTTGCGCGTTTAATTAAATTCAGTGCCTCAGCAAGCCAGGCTGTCCGGATAACTGTAGGGTTAAAAAAAGGTTCGGAACATAGACAGAACATATATCAGAACAATTTCTTAACGGGAGAGATGGCCTTTCCTCCACATGTCCAGGCTACCTCACAGAGACAGGATATAGAACCTCCTCATGCGTTCTGCACCGTGTGCAAGACAGACCTCGACATCAGTCACCAAGGGGCAACAGGTAACAAACACAGTCCCATAAACAAATACTCCCCACCCCCCGAAACATAGCGATATTACAAATAAATGGATGATACGAAAACAGCGTTCATAGTGTCCATCAGTGATGGTAGTAACGCGTTACAATTCAGTGGTTGAAATGACCGCAGAGATACATTTGCGACACGGACATTATTTTCCGGAGTTGTTTACGCTGCGTTGAAGCGAGCTGTCCCGTCACTGTTCCCTGTGGTCAGAACCAGAACCAGAGACGGTAACTGACAACATCTGTGTCCTGTCAGTGGCGACAGCAATGGGACCGAGCAACTGACGGATAACATGTCGAGAATTAATGTTTAGTCTTGCTACACGTAATATTACATTTTATCAGCGGTGGAAAGTAACTATAGCCGTCGGTATACTACCGTCGGCTACTTTGATTACATTTTAATTGGGTATTTTTCATTTTCTCCTACTTATTAGGCTACTTCTAGTCCACCACAATTCATAGTAAAGTAGGCTATTGAACGTTTTACTTAACTATTTATTTTATAGCTTTAGTTACTTTGCAGCGTCAGATTAATAATACAAAATAATATGAATAAATTATGATGTATTTCATATTCACAAGCTACTTGCCAAGAATACTTCTGATTCTATTTTGGTGAAAGTAACTCAAAAGTAGTGTAAGCATTACAATTCAGAGACAATAATATTGTAACATAACTAATTACTCTCAAAGACAGTAACTAGTAATCAATAATGTATTACATTTTGGAATTAACTTGCCCATACCTGGTGTCAATAGGCTAGCCTATCACACCTGCCATCCTTCCCATTAGTTGGGGGCAGTTAGAAAAGCGGTGGAATGACTAGAAAACTAAAAGGTTTTAGAAAGGCCAGGTGCTGATTAACGTCAGATAAAGGTAACAGTTAGGCTATTTATGTGATGTGATGGCACCTGACATAATGCAATGTCACCCATGTCAAATTTGTAAAAGCGTATCTGAAAATATCTGACCCATGTTATTTATTAGCCTATAATTGTGTCTCTGTCAGGCTTCAATCTGTGCTGTTTTAGTAGTTGCTTTAAGCCTATTTAAAGTTGCTTTATGAGTAAATCATAACTTAAACTACTTAATTTCCCTTCAGTAATCAGAAGAAGGCTACATGTTAACCTGGTCTAACTCTCATCTTTAACAAAGAAGTACTTAGGCATATTTATTAGCTCTCTCTGCCTCCTGTTGGTTAGACTAACAAATATATGGGCACAAAATATTGGACAGGATATAAGAAAACATTTGTATAGTAGTTTCACTACACGTACAGCAATTCATCCACTCCTCTACACAGTAATAATCATTTATTGTAATCTAGAAGGTAGTGATGAGCCAAACAATTTATTTTCAGGTGGAAGAAGTTTCCATGGGCTATGCCTGTGTAGTACTCATAAAATTTCTTCAAGGTTGGCAGGTCTGTAATTATTTGAAATATGTTCTTGTTGTCTACTGTAATTTATTATTAGGCAAACAAATCAAACAAACCTATGTATTATGTCCATTGGTAGTCAATTGATGAAATGTCTTTACCTTTGCATTCAAATAAAACAAGAATCTGTAACTTGTTTTATTTATTGTCCCCCAGCGTATTTCCTTCCCCCAGCGTATTTCCTTGGAGAACGTTGGCACCAAGACCCTGGTTGCAGCTGTCGCCGTGGTCCTGCTGCATTCCCTGCTGAGCTCAGCGATGCCCTGCAATGTCATGCTGCGTCCTGCTGAACCCTGCAGCTTCCCGCTACATCCAGTCACTGTTCCATTATTAATGTGACTACTATCGCCACTGTTCATCACACCCCCAACCGGCTCGTCAGACACCGCCTACCAAGAGCCTGGGTCTGGCCGAGGTTTCTTCCCAAGAGGGAGTTTTTCCTCGCCACTGTCGCACTGCTTGCTCTTGAGGGAATTACTGGAATTGTTGGAATTGTTGGGGCTTTGTAAATTATAGAGTGTGGTCTAGACCTATTCTATCTGTAAAGTGTCTCGAGATAACTTATGTTATGATTTGATACTATAAATAAAATTGAATTGAATTGAATTGAATTGAATTAACTTGGAACAGCTTTGTTTTAAAATATGCTTTGTTTTATTCTCTAAGGATGACATTGATGCTGTTCGGGAATGTGTCATCAAAGGACTCTGCATCTACCTAAACGAGGATTCTGATCATCTCGTGCAGGAGTATGTGTTGAGTGTATAGTGAAGTAATAATGTAACATTGTTAGGCCCAGATCAGACAGTACTGTCCTTTTTGTTGAAGCCTACTTTAAAAAAAAATAATAAAAAGAAGCAATTCATAGCTTTCAGTCATGTGACATGCACGGTGACCTGGAGGGCAAAACAACAGATCAACATAGCGGCTCACAAAACAAATCCCCTCCCCCCAACCGCAAAAGCAGTTACATTTTATTTGGATCACCTCTCAACTTAAGAAAAAAGGCACTTCCGATCCATGTTACGGCATACGCTGCCGCATTTCTATCATTCTAAAGCGCCAGGTCCCTGCCCGTGGCTCGACTGTGGTATTCTTTACGTTTACCTTGCAGGGAATCCCTCACCTAACACAGCTCAGGCTTGTCTCTTCTGCAATTAGTATATCAAAGCACAACTACCATCCAATATTTTGGCAACACAAAAGTAACTAATTTAAAGTAACAGTGTATCACTTGCTTCCTGGTTGGCAGGCAGCGGAAAATGTATTTTTTACCCTCCTAGGGAGCGTTTTCCTTAGAATGTGAAGTCACGCGAAAACTATGAATATGCTGCTCTTGTTGGTTGCTATACAACCACAGAATTAGCTGTAATTTTGCTGTTAATTGAACTTGCACATCTGAAAAAACATCTACATAAAAATAAATGAATGGGCAGAGAGAACCACAGAAGTTGAATAGTAGAAGATACTTTGTAATCTAAATGTAAACTACAAACATGTTTTATCTGCTTTAACAAAACAATACAAGTTAGCTTGCCCTTTAACTTAAAATAATGTAAATAGAAATAGGATGTCTATCCCATGAAATTCCTTTGCCAGGGTAGCAAACAAAATCTTAAATATAAGTTTTAAAAAAATGGATCACAAAAGCACTGGCACATTTTATGTATTCAACTGTAGCCAAATTGTTTTGTTCTGCAATTTGTACTGCATTTTTATACACTTAGGGGGCTTTCACACCTACCAAACAGGCGAAATTTGGTCCAACGAAAAGAGCCAACTAACCGAATATATCAAAACATGAACTTTGGTTCATTCAGGTGTGATAGCCCCCTTTAGTGTGTTCGCTAGAGTTTGGGAACTGGCCATCTGGAATTCTGTATTAGTACGGTACCCAAACGGTACATTTTAAGGTACTTAACTGTCTCTGTAATAACAAATGTACTGTAATTTCAGTTAATCAAACACCATTAGTGTGTCTGCTGTTACTTTATGCAAAAAGTAATGTTGGAAGTAACTTTGGTGTAGTTTAAAAGATGCTCTATGTCCTAATGATGTCTGAGTTTAAATAATTGTCCTTTTTCTTTTCACCAGGACATGGCTGAGACCCATTTCAGTGCCATAGAGATGACGACAGTGGGGACCTATGTTGTGAAAGACACTGCCAACAGCGAACCCTCTAATGTTGGAATAGTCATCGAGGGTGTGGTAGCACTTCGAGATCTTGAGAATGTAGCCCTTGCGTCGGCAATGTTGTTTGGACTCTTTTATGCATTAAACATGCAGTACCCTACAAAGCTCTGCTACACAAAGCTTGAAAACTAAGCTCCACCAGTGAAGAGAGGTCATTGATCTTGAGTGATATTTTCCAGTGATCCAGTGAAAGTCCTGTGATATTTTTCTTTTACAGTTTACTGGCACATTTGCATTTTACTTTTCCATGTGTTGAAATATAATACATTGTTCAAAAACCATATCTTCCCATGGCACATTTGGAGTGAATTGTTTTATAAATGCAGTTTGCAGTTCAATTTTACATTCCTTGAGTGAGTGGTGTTGCAGCCTGGTTTTGTTATCACCAATCATTCAAGTGCAGTACACCCCAGGATGCACTGTTGCAGCCTGGTTTTGGAACCACCAGTTCCATGTTTTACAGTCTTGATTACTGTACAGTACACCAGGCACATTAGGATTTTACCATTCCAATGTTTTGCTCTGTTAATATAGCATTGTTCCAAAACCTTAAGCTTCCCACTGACAGGGTACAATGGCGGACTTAAATGCACGACTCTGAGAGGTACCACAAGTAACAGTCTTTATTGGTCCCAAAACAAAGAGCAGGCAGAGGTACAAAAAACGGCAGGCAAAAATCGTAGTCGAGGACACAGGCAAGAGGTCTGGAAACACAGGAAAACAAACACTAGGAAATAACGCTGGAGAGAGTGACATGAAGACAATTACAATCTGGCACTGGGAAGTGGGACTGGTGAGTATTTATGAATGGTGACTGGGGAAGCTGAAAACAAAACAGGTGAAACTCATTAGGGGCGGGGACAGTAATCAAACAGGCGGGAAAAGCAAACAGGAGGAAGACAAGTGACCTAGAACAAAAGCGACTGTTAATGTCACAATAAAACAGGAAGTGCAATGGAACAAACACACAACAAAAGCAGAAACATGACACCCACAGTACATTGCATTTTGAAAAAGCTACATCTGGAAAGAAGTGCATTATTCTTAGTTTGATTAGCCCATGACTGTATATATATATATATATATATATATATATATATATATATATATATATATATATATATATATATATATATATATATATTTATATTTTGGGCTCTTAGATACAATATGCAGTACACACCAAGTTTTACAGTTTTGATTACTGTCCAGTACTAGCCACATTTTACTAGTCAACGTGTTAATGTATATCTTACATTGTTAACAAATCTTGACATCCCCATGGTACATTATGGTGAACCTTTAATTTTGGAAACATTTTTTTCTAGCCATACCTGTGCAGTATACATTTGTTGAATAAAATGTCAGAATTGAACAGGCTTTTAGTTTTTAATGAAAATATATTGTTAATGTTTACAATAGTAAAGTGAAATGTCCACAACAATACATTTGATAATTGTTTATTTCTTTAGTGATTTGTTTGTGAAGTCATCCAGGTCATGGTTATCCAAGAAATGTCGAAATCAATGGCAACTGGACTGGCTAGGGTTTCTTGAAGACGTTTCACTTTTGCTACTTCAGTTGTGGCTGAATGATAGTTGTTCAGTCAGAAATAAATAAGCCTCTCAGATGAGAAGCAAAACCCCTTCAAGAAACCTTAACCAGTCCAGTTGCACTTGATTTCCACTTTCCTTGGTTAACTGTAATTTATTTTATTAATACATAGAGATTTAGAACATATAAATTGCAATTTAACTTAGTGTAAAAAGAATATTTACAATAATCACATTCCATTAACTTTATTTCAATATAAAGTACTTGTGTTGATTGAACATGAATAGTTTGTGTTCGTCTGTGTTGATTGAACATGAATAGTCTGTGTTGATTGAACGTGAATTGTCTGTGTTGATTGAACATGAATAGTCTGTGTTGTTTAAATGTGAATAATCTGTGTTGATGGAACACAATTGTTTAGTGACTACCAAAGCAAACAATTTGTGTGCAACCAATGTCCACTATTCAATTGAGTAAATCCAATGAATTATTTTTTTCAGTGCAGGGTTCAAATCTGACTTGTGACAATTTCCTGCATGTCTTCCCCCCATCTCTCTCTCCCCTTTCTCAACTAGCTGTCCTGTCAAATAGAGGTGGAAAAGCCCAAAAAAATTATCTTAAAAAAAATATGCATGCATTTACCGAACAAAAAAAAATGTAGAGAGACTTCAAGAGAAACTGCAAAACACAATCTATGATCAATACAATCACTATTGTCTGTTGTATAAGGGCAGACCTGACTGACACATATCAAATAATGCAGTTTCTGTAATTCCATCTGATGTTAGTGTTTGTATGACATTGTTCTATGATTGACTGTTTGGAGAGAACATGTGTTAGTGTTTTGAAATAATTATTTGATTTTGAGACATGATTGCATTGTTTTGGTAAACAGTGTATTGTGTTAGTGAATTATTGTATTTTGAAAATCAGTGTTGGAGTTTAGTTTACAATGTGTGATTTTGAGCATGAAATTAACTGTTTTGCCAATTGTGTGTTCTATGTGTGTTGGTGCGTTAAGAGTTTAGGAAAGTTGTTAAAAGTATTGAAAAAATTGTCATAGTGATCGTAAAAAACTGAATACAGTCTAAGATATTTGACTTTTCCTATGACATAAAAGCAATAAACTCTATGTTAGGCCCTTGATATGATTCTCATTTTCTAGTGTGGCCCTTAGGGAAGTTGAGTTTGATATTCCGGGTGTCAATGCTGCGTTAAAGGGCCAATCACACATCACATTGAACACAGGGTAACTTTAGCTTATAGCGGCTGGTACACTGTAAAATCTAATTAGTTAACCTTACTTGAAAAAACCATGCAAACTGATTGCCTTGAAAAAACTAAGTAAAGTGGAAAAGGTATTGTAAGTTGTAATAACAAATATTTATGTAGTGTGAAATTAAAAAGAAGTTATAATTTCCGGATGTACGCTCTTCATAACTAAACATCACTTACATCAAACCTATAAACGTTTTGCTGCGAATATTACAACGAAGGATAATATGGACTTAAAAAACAAATTTTGCAGAACTATAGTGATGGGCATTTTTTTTACATTGCAATTTTTTATGGAAACAGCTTTTGCAAAAAGGACAAACATGTATAATAAAGTGCGTTTCCGGTTCAAAGTTCAACGTGGTTTGGTGTACTAAGGGCGCTGGCGGGAGTGGATGATTGAGACGTGGTTTTTCCTTAGATTCGATCGTGGTATGGGTGATGATACGTTTTAAAACCAGCACATATCTGGCTCCGGCAGCCAGACAGTACGCTCAGTCTCCGGTGGTCTCGGGCTAACCTCGCTGGTTGACGCCATTGCGTTAGGCCGCAGACGGGGCCCTATTGAAACTGAAGGAATTATTGTTGTGTGGGAAGGGTGTTCACAGCGCATTCCCACTAATTGTTCAATCGGTTCTTTATATTGCTACTTCTTCTTCTTCTTCTTCTTCTGCTTCTTATTAGATTCTTCCTTTTCGCGCCCCCCCTTTTTCGCCTGGCTCTCTGTGGTAACTTTTGCAAACTTTCAGCTATTTAAACCATTCAACTTTTCAAATGTTCGCGCTTTCAGCTAATGATGGGACTTCAATATTAACTTTTTTTTATTTATTATTACTTTTTATTAATTATAATTATCTTTTAACTTTAACTTTTGACTGTCTTCTTTTTTAACGGATGGAAGCGGTAACTACTTCATACTCTTAAAATCTTCATCACAAAAAAAATTTTCCTTCTTGCTCTCCCCGCGTAAATTTTCGAACTCTAAGATGTTACAAAAACAGGTGCACAAAATATTCAGCTATCTGGCTACTACCTTTCAGTTTGATACCTTTTACAGTTTTTGTGAAAAAGCTGTTTAAGTTTAGTGATCATTTCAGGAAATTTTATCGATTAAACAGAGTGTGTATTGCGTGAGCTAGAGTGGATGATGTCATAGCTAGATGGTGAAGCTTCGAAAAAATTATCTTTGTCCTTTCTCAATAAATTGCTCTCACGCCCACAATATCTACTTTTCATACCCAATTTATACATCAAAACGTAGGTATTTTTGTCTAGTTTCAGCCAATCTGCTCAGTTTTGTGATACGCCTTTTACTTTTGGCTGGTTGAGCTTCCAAATGACAAGAGGTCCATATCTTTCTCCATTGGCTCCAATGTTAAAACTCCTGGATATTTCCCAGCGAAACACTGAACGAACCACTTTTTGAAATCGCTGATATGACCACATTTTTACGTTTATCCATATAAATTTTATACCGATACGTTCACAAAGGCCTTGTGGTGCTCAGGATGACGTCATTTGATTGATAGCAGTTATCGTTTTGCCACTGTGAGGCTTTGTTTGAGAGCTCGCTCTCAGGGACTCTGAATAGCTGAAGCACAGCACAGCTGACAGATTCAGCAGGTGTTGCTCATCAACTTGATTACAGACATAAAAGCAAGTTTATAAACATATCCACTGGCCATTCGTTACCATGACAACACTTTCACAGACACACCCAGATACTACAGGCAGTAATATGAACAGTAGTCTATACAGATACTACAGGCAGTAATATGAACAGTAGTCTATACAGATACTACAGGCAGTAATATGAACAGTAGTCTATACAGATACTACAGGCAGTAATATGAACAGTAGTCTATACAGATACTACAGGCAGTAATATGAACAGTAGTCTATACAGATACTACAGGCAGTAATATGGACAGTAGTCTATACAGATACTACAGGCAGTAATATGAACAGTAGTCTATACAGATACTACAGGCAGTAATATGAACAGTAGTCTATACAGATACTACAGGCAGTAATATGAACAGTAGTCTATACAGATACTACAGGCAGTAATATGAACAGTAGTCTATACAGATACTACAGGCAGTAATATGAACAGTAGTCTAGATCTGTTGCCTTCCACTTCTGTCTGTCTCCTAATCTGTCTGTGTCTCCCTCCCTCCCTCCTTTTCTCTCTCCGTCCCTCCTCTGTTTTTTTGTTTTTGTCTCCCTCATTCTCCGTCTCTCGCTGTTTCCTACCCTACTTCTGTCTTCCACCCTCTGTCTCCTTTCCTCCCTCTGTCTTCTTTCCTCCCTTTGTCTGTATCCCTCCCTCCCTCCTTCTTTTTCTTTTCTGTCTCCCTCACTCCCTCTCTATCTCCTTCCCTCCCTCTCTGTCTCTCTCCCTCCCTCCATCTCTCGCTTTCCCTCTCTCTCTCGGTGTCTCTTTTTCTTTACCTCTGCCTCTCTCTCTATCTCTTTCTCTTTCTCTCTCCCTGTCTCTCTCTCTCTTTCTCTCTCTCTCTCTCTCTGAGTGAATGGCGGATTGAGTGTGGAGAGCGTAGTGTGTGCTGATTTGTTTCAGCGTGTGTGAGTTTATCTTACTCTATTTTCTCTTTATTTTTGTGTGTTTATATGTGTTTTAATTATTTTTATTAGTTAGTGGTGTGTTTCGTGTTTTTTGGTGGGTTGGTGGTGGTGTAGGCCTAACTGGTGGCGTGTCTTTGTTTGGCACGATGCCGGTGGCGGAGGCCTCTGCGGCTGAGTTTGAGAAGCTGACTCTGCGTCATGCTATCAAGCTCAGCCCGGTAGTCCAGTGTTCTGTGGAGGAGGCAGGTTTGGCGGTGGGAGAGGTGGTTGGGTTCAGCAGCATTAAGTCTGCTTCCCGTATGAACGGAGCGATCGTTATCTTTCTGGACAGTACCGCTAAAGTCAGCGAGGTGGTGGAGCACGGTGTAGTGATCCAAGACACTTTCACTCCCGTTCTCCCGCTGGTTAGTCCGGCCATAAGGGTAACCATCTCGAATGCTCCTCCGTTCATCAAAAATGAAATGTTGGTAAAAGAGTTATCCCGCTATGGACAACTCGTCTCTCCGATAAAAATGGTGTCTTTGGGCTGCAAATCCCCGCAGCTGAAGCACGTCGTGTGTCACCGGAGACAGGTGGAGACAGGTGTGCATGATACTCAAAGACACGACAAGTGATCTAAACCTGTCCTTTTCTTTTAAAGTGGAGGGTTTTACTTATATGGTTTTCGCCTCATCGGATGCTTTGGATGTGGAGTGGAGGGGCATTTGATTCGCTTCTGCCTGGTGAGGGGGGTGGAGCGGCGGGGGCTGCAGCTGGCGGCGTTCCGCCAGCGACCGAGGCGCCATTGATGGCGGGGGCCGTGCCTCCCGCCGTCCCGGTGGTTGATGGAGATGTATCGGCGGATCTACCGGCACCGGTGGCCGCGCCGATGGGGACGTTTTTGCCAGTGGCGTTTTTGCCGGTGGCGGGAGATTTGCCGGGAACGGTAGCTCAGGGTGCTCCGGTGGTCGTGATTTCCACCTTGACTGATCCCCCCTCCACTTCAGGTGATGAGGCACTGAGTAGGCCTACACTAAATCAGATCACTGATCTAAGTAAAACTAATGAGTGTGTGAACACAGTAGGCCTAGAGATGAATGACATCGTGTCAGTGAGTGTGGATCTGCTGGTGGATGATGAGGAGATGTCTGATGAGGAAGTGCTGAAAATTGCGCAGAAGAGGAAATTGATAGATTCTGTACCAAATCGCTCAAAAGTTAAGAAAACAAGCAAAGTATTAAACACTCCACCAGAGTCAGAAAGTGATTTTATTATGACTCAGGAGGACCAGCTGATCACTCATCAGACTCCTTATCTTCCAGCTGATATTAAAAAGTTTCTGGAGAGCACTAAGGGAGCCAGGCTGAGCCAGGGAGCACTTCCCTGATCTCAGGCTGTTCATCCAGTCAGCTCGGCCTCTCACCAGGAAGTCTGGTGAAGAAGTGCTCACAGATCAGGAAATCTTCCGTCTAAGGAAACTTATAGTTAAAGTGAAAGCACAACTCATCACAGATGATGATGAATGTTAAACGTGTTCTTTCTATACTTACTGTCGTGTATTTCTACTGTTTTTTTCCTCTCTCTCCATCTATGTGTGATTTTAACATCGGTATTTTAAACCTGAACGGAGCCACAGCTGATTTTAAAAGAGCTGCTCTTTTTAAGCTCATGGAGATAAGGAAGTTGAATGTGATGTTTTTACAGGAAACCCACAGCACCTCAGATATTGAATGTGACTGGAGGAGGGCTTTTAATGGGGAGGTGATTTTAAGCCATAAGTCCAGTCTGAGTGGAGGGGTGGGGTTTTATTTGCCAGGAGTTTTTTACCAGTTTCTTTTGATGTGGATGAGATTGTGCCAGGTGTTTTGTTGAAGGTCACAGCTCAATATGAAAAGGTGAAGTTAGTGTTTTTAAATGTCTACGCGCCAACCAATGGGGTGGATAGGGTAGCCTTTTTAAACATTTTATCTGATGCCATTGAAGCTTGTGAGGATGAGTATATGTTTTTTGGGGGGGATTTTAACTGTACGGTTGATCCAACCCTGGATAAGAATCATCCTGAACCTCATCCTGCATCGTCCCACAAGATCAGACAGCTAGTGGGAACACATGAGCTGTCTGACCTGTGGAGGGGTTTTAATAGTGACCATAGGCAATACACCTGGAGTCACTCAAGAGACAATGTTTTATCCCTGGCTAGATTAGATTGTTTTAAACACCACTTTAATATCTTTAGAAGGTGTGTTATTCAGCCTGTGGGTTTTTCTGATCACTGTCTTGTCTCCTGTTCTGTTTTTATAAAAAAATTTCGTTTAAAGAGCGCCTATTGGCATTTTAACTCTGTTCTTTTGAATGACCAGGCTTTTAAGTTGTTTTGGTCTTCCCACAGAGAGAGCAGGCCTGCTTTTACCTGCATTCAGCAGTGGTGGGACTTTGGCAAGGTTCAGATAAAACAACTTTGTCAGCAGTTCACTCTTAATGTCACTGGAGAGTTGTCTCGGTCACCAGAGATGGGAAGTAACGAAGTACAAATACTTCGTTACTGTACTTAAGTAGATTTTTCGGATATTTCTACTTTACTTTACTATTTTTTTTTTGTGGCGACTTTTTACTTTTACTCCTTACATTTTAACACGAATATCGGTACTTTCTACTCCTTACATTTTAAAAATTGGCTCGTTACTTTAGTTTTGTACAAGAGGTCGTAATGTCGGAGAATACCGGCGGACACGCTACCACAGTCGCGTTATGCGTTCACACAGAAAAAAAAGTGAGAAAAAAAAGAAAGAGAGACTGCTGTCCGGAGGATAATCAGTTGAGATGGTGTGTGTGCGTCCTTGAGAACTGTAAGTCGTATAACTTATGTTGTCAGTTCATTTAAGCCTGTTGTTGTATTGGTCTATAGTTCCTGCACAGTTAAAGTAGGTTAGCTAGTGATTTAGTTGTTTGTGTTCTTCACCTGTTAGCTAGGTTTCACGTTGCTACACGCAACGTCATTCCCAACCATCAAAAGAGAGAAGTTGTCCGTGTTTTACAGACACACCTGGGGGGGGGGGGGGCGAAGTTTGAAACCAGCATCAGCTTTAAATATGGTCCTAATCTAGTCCTCACTAGCAAGTTTCAAATAATTTCACTTGCTACGTTGCATGTAACGCACCACTACAAGACGATCGGCCGCATTCTGCATTCATTTACGGCAAATAATTGCAGCATGATGGTGGTAACGTTAGCACTAGTAGTATGGACGGCGACATGATTGAAAATGAAGAAAACAGAGATCCCAGAGATTAGGCAGACAAGCAGCAAGACATTCCCAATCATCCCTGGCCTTATCTGAGAGAGATGTTTGAGATAGGCTAGGAGGCATCAAGTATGACTCCTGGCCAATGTGCTGTGTAACTCTAAAAGTATGGGGAACTTCTTAATTAATCTATGTTTAGTAATTCATATTGTATCCTTTATTTTCTTTCTATATTTGAGCACACACACATACATGTAGATTCCTTTAAATGTTAAGGGGACGATTAAAAAAGAGAAACTGGATCTGTGAATTCTCACAGAATCACAACTGAATTCATATCTTGCTACTCAGTCAGAATCTTATTAAGCTGGAGTCCCAGTCTCTGTCACAATAATCATATATGTGATGATTGGCAGACATCCATTTAAAATGTAGACAATGGCATATAAAGAGCCTGGTTTTTATGTCCACTGAAGTTTCTCAGCTTGCACTCTAGTAACGTGTGTGGTCCAGGTAGCTTTGCATAAAAAGTGGTTGTCATTCGCAAGGCTACTTTTACTTTTATACTTTAAGTACATTTCAAAGCCTGTACTTTGTTACTTTTACTTAAGTAAAGAAGTTAAATCAGTACTTCTACTTTTACCAGAGTATTTTTTAACACAAGTATCTGTACTTCTACTTAAGTACGGGAAGTGAGTACTTTTGCCATCTCTGTCGGTCACTGAGGGATCTGGAGAGACAGGTAGAAGAATTGCAGTCTTTAGCAGCTTCTACAGGAGATCGAGGGCATTTAGTCTCCCTCAAGTCCAAACAGTCGGCTATAGCCAACCTGCTGGGCGTTTCAGCACAGGGAGCTCTGGTCAGGTCAAGGTTCATGAACATCTCACAGATGGATGCTCTCTCTAAGTTCTTCTTTGGGCTGGAGAAGAAAAATGGACAAAGGAAGATCATTCATTCTTTACGTACGGGTAGCGGCTCTGACGTCTCAGATTCGTCTGAGATCAGGAAGTTTGCTGCTGGTTTCTATAGAGACCGCTTTAAGTGTGAGTGGTCAGATAATCCAGATGTGTACAGCAGCTTCTTCAGTGGTCTCCCTCAGGTAAGCCCAGAGGAAAACTCCCAGCTGGCAGCAGAGTTGACTATGCAGGAGCTGACCACAGCTATGGGGAGTTTGCAGAGCGGCAAAGCTCTGGGGATGGATGGCCTTCCTGTGGACTTTTTTAAGTCTTTTTGGTCCATCTTAGGACAGGACCTGCTCGAGGTGCTGAACGATAGTCTCCTGAAAGGTAGACTTCCTCTGAGCTGCAGGAGGGCCGTCATCACCCTGCTACCTAAGAAGGGGGACCTACACGAGCTGAAGAACTGGAGACCGGTCTCGCTGCTGTGCACGGATTATAAAATCCTGTCCAAAGGTCTGGCCCTTAGATTAAGGGAGGTGATGGCGTCCATTATCCACCCTGACCAGACTTACTGTGTGCCCGGCAGGCTCATAAGTGACAATGTCACTTTAATTTGTGATGTTTTGGACCTCTCTAGTTCATTGGCTGTTGAAACTGGTCTTATTTCCATAGACCAGGAGAAGGCTTTTGACCGGGTTGAACACCAGTACTTGTGGCAGACTCTGGCTGCTTTCGGGTTCAACCCTGGCTTTATAGCCATGATCCAGGTTCTCTACAGTGACATTGCGAGTGTTCTTAAGATAAATGGTGGGTTGGGTGCTCCCTTCAGCATCAAGAGGGGGGTGAGGCAGGGCTGCTCTCTCTCAGGAATGTTATTTTCATTATCCTTCGAGCCTTTTTTGCTCCACAAATTAAGGAGCAAGATGAATGGTGTGTGTTTCCCTTAGTGTCCTATCTCTTTTAAGTTTTCTGTTTATGCAGATGATTTAATTGTTTTGATAAACTCACAAAGAGATATTGATGTTTTAAAAGATATTCTTAAAGATTTTGGTTTTATTTCATCTGCAAGAGTGAACTGGGGGAAGAGTGAGGCTGTGATGGTGGGGGAGAGTTTGGGGGATCGGCTCAGGCTGCCAGGTGCTTTAGTCTGGAAAAAGGGAGGACTGAAGTACCTTGGAGTTTTCTTGGGGGATGAGACCTATGTTCAGAAGAATTGGGACAATGTTTTGGAGACTGTTAAAGGTCGACTCAATAGATGGAAGTGGCTACTGCCAAAGATGTCCTTCCGATGCCGTGTCCTTGTTTTAAATAATTTGGTCTCATCTTCCTTGTGGCATCGAATGGCCTGCATTGACCCCCTGGCCTCTCTCCTGTCCCAGGTACAGAGGCTTTTGGTGGTTTTTTTTTGGGATCGGATGCACTGGGTCCCACAGAAAGTCCTGTTCCTCCCTAAAGAGGAGGGAGGGCAAGGACTGGTCCATCTGGCAAGCAGAGGTGCTGCGTTCCGCCTCCAGTTTTTGCAGAGGATGCTCACTGGACCGATAGACGTTTTGTGGAGGCCTTTGTCCCGCTGTATTCTGCAGCGTTTTAACGGACTCGGCCTGGATTTTAATTTGTTTTTAATGGACACTAACAACGTGAGCACGTTGTCTCTGCCGGGTTTTTATAGAAGTGTTTTTATTGTATGGAACCTGCTGAGGAGACAGAGAGCGGAGCAGGCAGTCTCTCTGCATTGGCTCCTGCAGGAACCTGTGCTGTTTGGGACGGTGCTGGACTATCCTGGCTGGGGAGGAGCATCTTTGTCCAGGGTGCTGAGAACTGCCAGGATTTCTACTCTGGGTCAGGTGGTGGAGGTGGCTGGGCCTCGGCTGGACGACCCCGTCCATCTGGCTGCTCGAATTGGTCTCAGGTCGGTCCGGGTCACAGGGCAACTTTTGGAGTACTGGAGACACAAGCTGACTGGACATGACTGGTCCCTCCTGGACTCCTTCAGTAATGGGTCACTGTTGCCAAACGAGAATGACCCGTATCCTTCCCTGGTTTTGCTCCCAGATTATAAAGCCTGTGGGGGCCCTCTGTTGGAGCCGGTGCGTGCCGTCTCTTTGGAGAACGCCTCAGGAAAAGGTTTTTATGGTCTTATGGTGAAGACTTTGAATAAGACCAAGCTGAATGGACGGACTGACACTCCATGGAGGAGTCATCTTGGTCTGAATATGAGTTTTAGACCTGCATGGAGGGCTCTCTATAAACCTCCACTGTCTAAAAGACATGCAGACTTGCAGTGGAGGATTCTTCATGGGATTCTCGTGGTGAACTCTTTTGTGTCCATTATACATACTGCTGTTGAGGACAAATGTCCTTTTTGTGGACTGCGAGAGACAATATTTCACTGTTTTTCTGAGTGTCGGCGTCTTTCTACTGTGATTTTGTTTGTACAAACTGTTTTTACCAAATGTGGAGAAGCTTTCAGCAAGCAGGTTTTTATCTGTGGTTTTATTTACAGTCGCCATCACAAGCACAAGTGCCAGGTTCTGAATTTTGTTTTGGGTCAGGCCAAGATGGCGATGTATGTGAGCCGGAGGAGGAAGGTGGAGGATGATTTAAATGTTGAAGCTCTCCTTGTGTGTGGAAATGCAATTAAATCCAGACTGCTGGTGGATTTTAGCTTTTATAAAGCTGCTGTTGACCTGAATTTGTTCCAGCAGGTCTGGGGGTTTAACCAGGTTCTCTGTTCTGTCTCCGAAGAGAAACTGACCTATGGAGATGTGCTCATGTAGTTTATTTATTTTGAACATGCGTTCTGATGTAATTTATTGAGGCTTGAAATAGAGTGGCAAATAAAGCTGTTTTCAAAATCAAAAATCAAAAAAAATCTCCTTCTCTCTTCATCCCTCCTTTTCCCTCCCTCTCTTCCCCCCTCTCTTCCTTTCTCTCTCCATATCTTTCTTTCCCTCTCTCTCTCCCTCTCTCTTTCTCTCTCTTTCCATCTCTCTCTCTCTATTCCCCTCTGTCTCTCTTTCCTTCTCTTTCTCTCTCTTTGTCTCTCCCTCTCAGACCTCACAATATTCTACATATTTTGTCATTTTTCAACTTTTAAAGCCAACAGTTCAGTTTAGCGTCAACTTTTAGCTTTTTAATGAAATTCATACTTCTTAAAACGATTTCCACTTTTTCTACTACTCTCACTACTTCAACTACTACAAACATTCACTGGCCAGTCGTTACCATGACAACAGATACACACCCAGATACTACAGGCACGAATATGAACTTTAGTCTGTCTTCTCTGTTCTATTCTCTTGTTCTGGTCTGTCTGTCTGTCTTCTCTCGCTCCCCTCTCTATCTCTCTTTTTCCATCTGCCTCTCTCCCCCTCTCTATCCGTCCCTCTCTCTCTCTTTCTCTCTCTATCCCTCTCTCTTTTTCTTTCACTCTCTCCATCCCTCCTTCTCCCTCCCCATCTCTCTTCCTTTCTCTCTCTCTATCACTCTCTTTCCCTCCCTCTCTCTCTCTCTCTCTCTCTCTCTGTCTCTTTTCCCTTTGCCTCTCTCTCCCTCTCTATCCTCTCTCTCTCTCTTTCTCTCTAGCCCTCTCTCTTTCCCTCTCTCTCTCTCCTCTTTCTCTCTCTCTATCACTCTCTTTCCCTCTCTCTCTCTCTGTCTCTTTCTTTCCCTTTGCCTCTCTCTCCCTCTCTATCCTCTCTCTCTTTCTCTCTCTCTCCCTCTCTCTCTAATCCCCCCTCTCTCTCCCCCCTCTCTCTCATCCCCTCTCTCTCTCTTTTCTCTCCATCCTCTCTCCCTTTTCCTCTCTCTCTCCCTCTCCTCTCCCCTCCTCTTATCCTTCTCTCTTTCTCTCTTGTTTGTTCTATGCAATGGATATGGCTGATAATAAGTCTTTTAGTCAATTTATTGAAACTTCCACTTTTGACAGTTTTACAGTTTAGCTTACCGCTTTTCTACAAATGTATTTCAAGAAATTATTTTATTATTAGGGCCCGAGCGCCGACAGCGGCGAAGGCCCTATTGAAACTGAAGGAATTATTGTTTCTTTCTATTATTATTGTTTCTATTATTTTCCCGTCAAATGAATTGCCTTTTTGAGGGGCTTAACATATTCAAAAACTCACCAAATTTGGTGGCCGCATCAAGTCTGGTGAAAATTTACATATTTTAAGGGTTTCGGGAATAGGCGCACAAAAAATGGCTCGCTAGCGCCCCCTAGAAAGTTAAGAAAATTGAGCCCCTGCAGTGCGTTTAACGTAGACTCACGAAACTTGGTACACATATGTAACATGTCAAGATGTACAAAAAACTTCATTAGAGCCATACCCTAAACCCAACAGGAAGTCCGCCATTTTGATTTCAAAGTTCGAAATTAGTGCGATTTTGGCCATTTCCACATGTCGTACTTTAACGAACTCCTCCTAGAGATTTCATCCGATCAACTTCAAACTCGCTCTATGCCATCTTAAGATGTTAAAGATGAAAAGTTGTTAAAAGAAAAACTTTTCGTCATAGGGCGTGGCCGTGGCAGGGCGGCCATTTTGTGCGTTTCGCCGCCGAAACAGGAAGTGGGTGTAATTCGAGTGTACGTTGTCCGATTACCTCGAAACTTTTCAGGATTCATAACGGTAGGTTTCCACACAGCGACATTTCGCTTTGCTCTCATTGAGGTTGAATGGAGACAAAATTCGCCCTGATTGAGCGAGATGAGAGCGAATCGCCGAGGGGAGCGAAATAAAGTTGACGAAAGTTTAACTTTATTCAAATGAGGACCACTCGAGAACCAATCAGGTCCGCGTGTTTGTGTTTGGAGGCGGGAGTTACAAAAAAAGTCTGACCAAGATGGCAGAGGTCATCAGCGCCGTATCATGAAAATTTTGATGTGATTAAAATGTTTCTACACGAACATCGGTACTTCTATCAACACAAATTGTGTTTTATATGACACACAAACTTAATCAGGGCACATACACCACTAAATAGATCACTGTATATGTTAGTTTAAACACTCAAACTTTTCAGCTAGCCGATAGGCTAATCGCTAGCATGTTCGGACATTGGATTTCATTGTAGCCTAGCCAGGTAGCTAGCTAGCTAGGCTACTTGTGCATTTGTTTGATTACATGTTTTATTGGCGAACATTGACGCTTGTAGCAACACGGATTGTTGTTTATATGTCACACAAACTTAAACAGGGCGAACACACACCACCAAACAGACCACTGGAGATAGTTTAAACACTCAAAATGATTCAGCTAGCCGACAAGTCACCCGCTAGCATGTTCGGACATTGCATTTCATTGTAAGCATAGCAAGGCAGCTAGGCTACATAGCCAGGTTACCAGAGCATTTATGAGCTAACATTTTACCGATGGTTTGCTGCTGTGCATTTTTACCGCCCTGTCTTCTGACAGCCCGGGACATTTAAAAAAATGTTGCGGTCTTGCGTGTTGTTTTCGCGACCACGCCCCCCGAGGCAAACTTTCGCTGGCCGAAATTCGCGAGGTGTTTCGCTGTGTGGAACCCTACCGTAAGAGTCCAACCCTGAGGACAAATAACGGCCGATATTTACTTAAAGTCATAGCGCCCCCTAGTGGCAACAGGAAGTAGGCCTAAAAGTCAAGGTGCTATACTTTAACGAACTCCTCCTAGAGATTTCATCCGATGGACTTCAAACTTGGTCTGTACCATCCCAACACCTTAACGATGAAAAGTTATTAAAAGAAAAACTTTTCGTCAGACGGTGTGGGCGTGGCGTGACGGCCATTTTGAGTGTTTAGCGATGAACAAAGAAGTTGTTGTAACTTGAGTGTACGTTTTCGTATCTGCCCGACATTTCTTACGATTGACAAGGGTCCAGGCCTGAGGACACCTACAGGCCAAAATTGACTTTTGGTCATAGCGCTCCCTGCTGGCAACAGGAAATGCGCATTATATGACAAACATCATCCGATTTGCATGAAACTCAGAATTTGTGGTCTACGTGTTATACTGAGCCGCCCTCTATAATATGGCCACGCCCACTTACTCAGACCACGCCCCCTTTCATAACATTTGAACCGTTTAAGGTAAAGTCTTGTGTGAGGTGTCATTGAACTCAGCAGAGACTTCGTTTTTAATTGGTCATGGTTTGACCCGCCCCCTATGCTTAAGCCCCGCCCTCTTTCATAAAATTTGAACTTTTTAAGGTATACCCTTGTGTGAGGTATCATTGAACTCAGCATAGACTTCTTTCTTCATTGGTGATGGTTTGACCCGCCCCCTATGCTTAAGCCCCGCCCCCTTTCTTAAAATTTGAACCATTTAAGATAGACCCTTATGTGAGGTATCAATGAACTCAGCAGAGACTTCCTTCTTCATTGGTGATGGTTTGGCCCGCCCCCTATGTTGAAGCCACGCCCTTTTGAATAAATGCTGACCCATCTAAGGTAGATTCTTGTGTGAGGTATCATTGAACTCAGCACAGACTTCCTTTTTAATAGGTGATGGTTTGACCCGCCCCCTACGCTTTTTCCACGCCCCTTTTCACAGCTAATGAACCATATGATGTAGAGTCTTGTGTGAGCTATCGTTGTACTCGGCAGGAAGTTCCCTTTTCATTGTTGACGATTCGCGGCGTCTGAGTGCCGCGCGAATGCACGGTTGCAAGGAGCGGCGTCCGCCGGTAACCCCGACGCACGCCGAGGCGCGAGGGCCCGTCCATCGCTGCTCGCAGCTTTAATTCTGTAGTTAACTTTGCTGCTATCTCAGTGTTTATCTCCTTCTTAACCCTTGTGTGGTCCTTCGGGTCCCAGTGACCCGAAGGACAACACAAGGATTATGTACCTCCCTTTACTTTGTTGAGAATTGCTCTCTAAACCCTGTTTCTTGTTAAGTAAGTAAAGTTTATTTCTAGAACACATTTAAACACAGTTTAAGCTGACCAAAATGCTGTACAAACAAGAACTAAGGTGCTGTATTAACCCTTGTTTAGAGAGCAATTCTCAACAAAGTAAACGGAAGTACATAATCCTTGTGTTGTCCTTTGGGTCACTGGGACCCGAAGGACAACACAAGGGTTAACACTGTCGTCTATCTATATGCAGATGCTGGAGGTCTACCTACTCTTCGTTTCCAGCCACGCCACCAGCCCTGAGTGTTTTTGAGCCTGTCGTGCCCACCTCCACTCCTCCACTCCATTTGGATCACCATCCTCCTACATAAATTAACAAGATGTCTGTTCGGCTGAACTTACATTAAAGAACTGTTGTTAACTCCCAACCATCTAGTCTGTGTTCGCTCTTGGGTCCACACCTCACCCTGACATTGGCATTAGTTATTACATCTCAAAAAGTCTTTAACCAGTTTAAAATCATACTTTGCAAGTTTAAATAATATTGTTCTGGTTTAAACTATTTTAAGAGATGTGTGCAAGTATTTAAATACTGGCTTCTCTACACCACCATTTACAGGCCGATACAAACAGAAAAAACAAAAAAACATCCAAATATGCTGGCTGACATTTATTTGGTAAAAAAAACATTAAGTAAAATGTATAATTTGGTAATCAAATAGACATGTACTGAATGTTTTATTTTACAGTGAAATAATAACTTCAATGTCTTCAGAATAACTAACTCTAAAATATTCATTACACTGCTCTGCCAATTCCTGCTATGACTACTGTGAGCTGTTTTTATTATCTGCCTACATATACCCTAGCACCAAAATAGTTGATGGTATAATAATTTGGCACAAATACTTGCCAGCCTATGTATGAGTTAGTCTTTATAAAAATAAATAAAATTATAACGCCGAAAAAACAACAATCTGACCCTTAATTTACAATATAATCTTAAAGGGGTGATAGAATGCAAAACCGATTTTACCCTGTCATAGTTGAATAACGACAGTTCGGTGGGTAAATAGGACATACACAGAAGCTCAAAGTCCCACTGACACCCTTTTATTATGAAAATCTCATATTTTGAAACTGCCGCTGAAAACGGGCGAATCCCAACAAAGCTGAGTTGCTTACGCAAGCATCTCAAAATCCGGAACCTTAAGAGAACAGTCACGCCCCAATATTTACATAGGCTACACAACTGACCTGAGATCAGGTAGTCTTCTGAATCTAGCTAGGTCACGCAGATCTCTGCTATTTCATTACAAAATTCACTTCTGAAACTTTTTTATGCGAGAAATCAACCATATAAAGCTCAAATATGGGCCGCTTTACGAAAATGGATGGCTAATTGCAAATTTTCTCCGACTGTGTGTCGGAGTTTAGTGCCGGTGTTGGTGCTGCCTGGGTTGCTACATCGCCGACCTGACCGCAGTGTCAGCGAGCTTGTTGCGCCCGCAATCTTTTACCGCAGCCCGCAGGTTCCAGTTAATCTTATAATGGGTATGTGTGTTGAGTTATTTAAACAAACAATCAGGGAAATAAAGCCTCTTGTCTGTGAGTCTCATTGATAGAGCCGCGGTGAGATGGAGTCCATCAATGAGAGCTAGCTAGCCTCCTCCTAACTCTGACATTCACAAAAATACATTCAATTGAAATCCGAAGTGTTAGCTAAGCTTTGTAAGACCTTGAGGAACCTGTAATATTCATGCCGTGACGAAATTCAAACTGTAAATATACTTTAGTTATGCGAAAGTGAGCAAGCTGCGGTATTTCCCCATTGTAATGAATGGGACATATAGCAAGCAGCTGTTCGTCCTACAAAGACGCCTTGCGTTCATAAAAATGCCTTAAAATCAAATCGGACACAACGGTTAGCTTTATAAGACATTGGGGAATGATGTTGTATAAGTGGCGTGACGAAATTCAAACTGTAAATATAATTTAGTTATGGCGACATTGTAACATTGGTTGGGCTGAAAATGGCCTGGTTGATATTTTATTGGCCCTTATGCATCCCTGTGTTTTGGCCCTATTTGTAACAAGAGCTTTTCTTCCAAATATGGTATGGTCATGAATATTTAGATGAGCTGCGCGGTGATTGGTTGAGCGACTTGCCATACGCAGACATTAGAGACGCGCGTTGATTGGTTGAGCGAATTGCCATACGCAGACATTAGAGACGCGCGCTGATTGGTTGAGCGAATCCCCAATACACACACATTAGAGAAGCGACAGAATCTCATATTCCAGACACTGCAATGTTTCATTACCAAATTCACTTCTGAGACTTTTTTAAGTGAGAAATCAACTATATAAATCTCAAATATGGGCCGTTTTACAAAAATTGATGGCTAGCTAATTGCAAATTTGGTAAGACGTGTCAGACTTTAGGAGCTCCACACAGTCTGACGAGAAAGCGGCAGCCTGCTGGGCTCCATACCCAGGGCAAAGTCACCCTTTGTGGATACTGCACTACGGGGCTCCGCGGCCAGCTGCCAGCATAACTATAATATATTTACGGTTGGAATTTCGTCACGCCACTTATACAACATCATTCCCCAATGTCTTATAAAGCTAACCGTTGTGTCCGATTTGATTTTAAGGCATTTTTATGAACGCGAGGCGTCTTTGTAGGACGAGCAGCTGCTTGCTATATGTCCCATTCATTACAATGGGGAAATATCCCAGCTAGCTAGCTACACTGTCGCCATAACTAAAGTATATTTACAGTTTGAATTTCGTCACGTGTTAAGGAT
Source organism: Perca fluviatilis (assembly GCF_010015445.1). Lineage (NCBI taxonomy): Eukaryota > Metazoa > Chordata > Actinopteri > Perciformes > Percidae > Perca > Perca fluviatilis. Next base: position 37,303,627 of record NC_053126.1, read on the forward strand.
TCTAAAAAACGTGTCACTTAGATTTCTGAGGAGGAAGGAGAGGCTTGGGTCGAATTGAAAGATTAAGCAAAAGGTTTAATGAAACAACACGATGAAAAACGACAGTCAAAGCATAATAAAACATAAAACATAAAACACTGCCAGCAGTAGGCCTAGACTGCACTGTCTGCAGCCATGCGACATGACAAAACAATACGCTGTAAACAGCGGACTTCAACTTGCTTCCCTTGCGGGTCACAGATTGAAGCCCTGAGACATTCCCCGGATCACACATTTATTTCCTAAACCTGGGTGGTTCCTCAAATGAAATCTTCCCCTATTGGTCAGATGTCTCTCAAAAGAAAAGGTGTACATTCCAAATCAATCCAACTATATGAATACACATTCCTTTGTTCTAATCACGTCTAGCTCAACAGGGGAGTGGGTCCCCAAAAGCAGAAACAATAGTTACCTTTCCTGTGGGGACAATGAGTCTTCTTCATATGCTAAATGTCAGACATGACCTGATTAATTCTTTAGAAGCTAGGTTTTGGGTGAGGCAGTCAAATGCTGATTAGTGTGGTGTGATGCAATCGGTATTGATTCAGTGTTCATTTAACTAAAAGTATATTTTTATCAGACATCACCAATGGTTTAACTTTTTATAACCTAACACACGCCACTTATATAACATCATTCCCCAATGTCTTATAAAGCTAACCGTTGTGTCCGATTTGTTTTTAAGGCATTTTTATGAACGCGATGCATCTTTGTAGGACGAGCAGCTGCTTGCTATATGTCCCATTCATTACAATGGGGAAATACCGCAGCTTGCTCACTTTCGCATAACTAAAGTATATTTACAGTTTGAATTTCGCCACGGCATGAATATTACAGGTTCCTCAAGGTCTTACAAAGCTTAGCTAACACTTGTCCGATTTCGGATTTCAATTGAATGAATTTTTGTGAATGTCAGAGTTAGGAGGAGGCTAGCTAGCTCTCATTGATGGACTCCAGCTCACCGCGGCTCTATCAATGAGACTCGAGGACAAGAGGCGTTTATTTCCCGATTGTTTGTTTAAATAACTCAACACACATACCCATTATAAGAGTAACTGGAACCTGCGGGCTGCGGTAAGAGATTGCGGGTGTAACAAGCTCGCTGACCGCACTCTCAGTCACTCACCGGTAGTAGGAAGAGGGGAGGGAGATGCAGGACCTGGAGCTCTGTCAGGGCAGCGGTGTGTGGTAGTTCCAGTCACCCAGGAAAGGGTGAGTTTACGCGGGTATTTGCCGGCCGAGCTCAATCGAGCTCACAGCAGGCCGGGGTTTGTGACGGAGGACAGGCAGGGCGGCGATGTAGCAACCCAGGCAGCACCGGCACTAAACTCCGACACACAGTCAGACAACATTTGCAATTAGCCATCCATTTTCGTAAAACGGCCCATATTTGAGCTTTATATGGTTGATTTCTCGCATAAAAAAGTTTCAGAAGTGAATTGTGTAATGGAATAGCAGAGATCTGCGTGACCTAGCTAGATTCAGAAGACTACCTGATCTCAGGTCAGTTGTGTAGCCTATGTAAATGTTGAGGTGTGACCGTTCTCTTAATACACCCATGGCTGTGACAAAGGTTCCGGATTTTGAGATGCTTACGTAAGCAACTAGCTTTGTTGGGATTCGCCCGTTTTCAGCAGCAGTTTCAAAATATGAGATTTTCATAGTAAAGGGGTGTCAATGGGATTTTGAGCTTCTGTGTATGTCCTATTTACCCACTGAACTGTCGTTATTCAACTATGACAGGGTAAAATTGGTTTTGCATTCTATCACCCCTTTAAGAGTTTGCAGATTTGGTGAGAGTTTGTCCTGTCCCAAGCCAAGAAGCACTCTTTAAATGAAGGTTAAAGTGTTTTTCATGGCTTTCGGGTAGTCCAAGGGCAGAGCATATGACAGCCCAAACAAGAGGCAAAGTGCATGAGGCAAAGTGCATGAGGTAGCTTCTGGATATTGTCCATTACAATACCTCTCACAACAATGATGGCAGTAGACACTGGGCCAAGGTGGAGATCATTTGGCGTGTTTGGCTCATCTTCATCGATGACAGTCAGCACCCCAACAGATACTTGTTCCCAGGCCTCATCAGTGTGCGTAACCTATAAAAACCACACAACAAAAGGGAAATGTTGATAGGTATGAACAACTGTCACTGTCATGTGTCCTAGCTACACTGCCTTACCCATAAAGATGTCACTCCACACAAACTTGCATTTAGCAGTTTGATCAAACATTAGTAGGTCTTGACCATTTCCAGATGTCCAGTAAAGCACGTTTTGCTTCCATATTGAAAAGATTTAGGATTGACTAACATAGGCTACTGCTTTTACTGCTAATTTGTACGATAATACAATTCTGAATATTATTTGGTATACTTGTACCGTTGTGCACATGGTGCATTATGGGTATTTAAGATGATGACTGTCAGTCTGAGGAAGAGCCTGCGGTTTGAAACGCCACTAATTGCAGCATAAAAATTCTACTACGGGAGCTACTTGGTGTGAAGATTTGTCTTTGTTCTTTACAGTTCTTTCTCACGGGATATAACTGACATTAATCTTGACTCTCAGTAATATACTCAAATACTAAGCAAATGTCCTACCTTTCCTTTTATAAGATCTGTGAGAACTTACCAAGCAGGTCTTGTAGAAGTTACTGGGGCATTACATACCTGTTAAGGCAGCTTTATTGTTTTTTCATGCCATGATACTCTCTCACTTATCCTACTGTGCTACTGTATGGATGGGGCTAAGCCTCCCAGACAACAGTAAAACCCATCATATCACTATATAAACAGGCACTGAAAATAATGGATCGGAAACCAACAATGTGGCATCACTGCTTGATAGTACAGAAATACAAGCTTTTAAATTTTGATAGCTTTATTAAGTTTTCTTTTCTTAAACTGACTTTCAAATGTGCAAATAATCTAGCTCCAGCCATACTCTGTCCTTTTGTGACAAAAACAAATACAAGGAGAGTGGCCACTAGGGGAGCAGTGGGTGGCAACTGGATAGCAGAGGGTCGCAAAACTACTTTCGGCCAGTCACGTTTTTCAGTGATAGGGACCCATTTCTGGAATAATTTACCAATCAAAATAAAAACACAAACTGAACTGAAAACATTTAATACAATGGTGAAATACTGGCTGAAAGAAAATCAAAAATGTAACCATTGAGTCAGCTGTGTTGTAGTAATGTATTATCTGTGGATGCATGGCTGGTTGTATATGGCTGCCAAGGTTATGGTTAGGGTATAGGTGAATGAGTGTGAGTGTCCGGGTGCCTGGGGTTTGTGTTGTTACGGGATATGCTGTTCTGTGTAATGTGGTCACGACTCTGCGAAATGTTGATGTAATGTATTAGTATACAACTTGCAAATTAGCCAATTGGCTAGAAACATTTTTATGCAACACATCTACTCACATTGTTATGGATTGACTATGATAATTGTATGTGATAATGTGCGCTGCATTGTCCTTGATAAATAAACTAATAAAAAAAGCAAAAAAAAAACAGAAGAATGATTATACCTAGTGCGATACAGAGTGAAATTGTAAGTTGTTTTTAATGACCTGCTTACCTTTTGCTACGTTTTCTTGAGGTAAAGGAAAGGGGATATTTTGGTTTGCTGTGGAAAACTATAGTCTAGCTAGAGTGAACGAGGGAAATACAATGATGATGAAATGGTTAACTTAGCAAGCTAATCACAAGTCTTTATACATTGCCAATAATATAGCCTATCTCTATAGTAGGCCTATTCTAAAACAATATCAATCCCCATAGAATGTTGTCACTGAAAACTAAAGTCATAGGGTCCCTGTTAATGCTATTGTACCTGTGTATCCTTCAATTCATCGAGCAGATGAGATGGATATTGGAAGATATTTCAGCAGAGAGAAGCAGGAGATTGGCAGAGCAGTTGATCCTGATTGAGGTCAGTAGTGGTCTACAGGTCTAAGGATTGTTTGGTTTTCTTCTAACAATAAGCATTTGTTGGCAGGTCTAGGTACTATGCATAGCCTAAACTAAATTATTTCATTATATTTATTATATATGCTAGCTATCTTCTAACCAATTTGACTTTCTTCATTCGTTGGCTGTGATAAATTAAATACATATGTAGATGTTGCCTAAATGTAGGCTATAGCCTAAAGATAATCACATGCCCACAGATACACATGTGAAAATAAAATGAAAGCAAACCTACATACAGTACATACAGTAATCATTACTCCAAATCTTGTATTCCTTCCGCCATCAGGTCATTGTATTTAGACAGTAGCCACTTTAAATAGAATCCGTATTAATATCTTACATGATAAAGTATGTGTCACGGACGACCAGGAGACAGACTGCAGTAGAGAAGCTGAGCTTTATTTACAATGATCCAACAACGAGCAGGAAGCAACAGGCAGGAAATCTGGTAGCTGGGTAGGCAGGTTCCAGAGCAACAGCAGACAACAGGATCCGAAGTACAGGGTAGGCAAACTTGGAATGACTAGGCTTAACGTGCGTGGTCAAAGCGTCATGTGGAAACGAGACTTGACAAGGAGTGTGTGTGGTTGTGCTGCTTATGTAGGTGGTGGCTGATTAGTTGCAGGTGGTGGACTGAGGATGAGGCTTGATGAGGTGCAGGTGTGTGTAATTAGGACTGAGGGGACTGGGAGAGTCTGATCTGTGTGAGTGACGAGGAGTATGAATCAGTGGGAGGAGTGTGTGCTGGAAAATGAGAGAGAGTGAGTGCTGGTAACAGTGAATGGGGAAACAAACCGTCAATGAACACTGACTAACAGTCCAAGACACCCTGACATTACCCCCCCACCCACAAGGCGCGACCCGCGCCGTAAAGGCAAAACACGGGAGGGGGGGCGGGCAGCCCGGAGACCGGGAATGGAGGGGGACAGGGCGAAGGCGGACGGACTCCAGGCCCTCCCCCAAGACTCTGGCGGAGCTGGCTGGAAGCGGGACCACAGCGGAGCCGGCTGGGGGCGTGGCCGTGGCGGAGCAGAACCCTCTGGAGGCCGTGGCGGAGCAGGTCCCTCTGGAGGCCGTGGCGGAGCAGGTCCCTCTGGAGGCCATGGCGGGGCTGGTCCCTCTGGAGGCCATGGCGGGGCTGGTCCCTCTGGAGGCCATGGCGGGGCTGGTCCCTCTGGAGGCCATGGCGGGGCTGGTCCCTCTGGAGGCCATGGCGGTCCTGGGAACCGTGTTGGCAGGACCTCCACAGTCCCCTTAGAGGGCGTATGGCCCCCCCCCCAAAATTTTCCTGGGGAGGCTCCCCGGGATGATGTCCAGGACAGGCAATGAGGGCTTAGAACTGGGCTGTACCGGCGATGAGGGCTAGACTCTGGGGAGCCGCTACATGGCCGGGACTCTAGGAACTCTAGGAGACCAGAGGACTCTGGGACACTAGAGAGCTCGGGGAGCTCAGGGACACTAGGAAGCTTTGGGACACTAGAGGACCCTGGGACACTAGATGACTCGGGGAACCTTGAGACACTAGAGGACTCGGGGAACCTAGGGACACTAGAGGACTCGGGGAACCTAGGGACACTAGAGGACTCGGGGAACCTAGGGACACTAGAGGACTCGGGGAACCGAGGGACACTAGAGGACTCGGGGAACCGAGGGACAATAGAGGACTCGGGGACACTAGGGACAATAGAGGACTCGGGGACACTAGGGACAATAGAGGACTCGGGGACACTAGGGACAATAGAGGACTCGGGGACACTAGGGACAATAGAGGACTCGGGGACACTAGGGACAATAGAGGACTCGGGGACACTAGGGACAATAGAGGACTCGGGGACACTAGGGACAATAGAGGACTGGGGAACACTAGGGACAATAGAGGACTCGGGAACACTAGGGACAATAGAGGACTCGGGAACACTAGGGACAAGGGAACCGCTACCTAGCCTAGAGTCAGGGGGAATCCAAACCAACCGGGACTCAGGAAAGCCACTAGCTAGCTGAGACTCAGGGAAGCTACTAGCTAGCTGGGACTCAGGGAAGCTACTAGCTAGCTGGGACACAGGGAAGCTACTAGCTAGCTGGGACTCAGGGAAGCCGTTAGCTAGCTGGGACTCAGGGAAGCTACTAGCTAGCTGGGACTCTGGAGAGAGGCCGCTAGCAGGCCGCTTGTCTGTGGAGGCATGGAAAGAGCTGTACATCGGCTCAGAGGCAGGAGGACTGCACGTCAGCTCGGGGTCAGGAGAGCTGCACGCCAGCTCGGGGTCAGGAGAGCTGCACGCCAGCTCGGGGTCAGACACCGGCTCGGGAACAGAAGGGTTGCTGTATTGTTCTGCGGGCAGTTGCTGTGAGCAGTCTCGGCTGGGCAGTCGCGGTGAGCCGTCTCGTCTGGCCAGTCGCGGTGAGCAGTCTCTGGCTTCTGGTCGACTGGGCAGACGCTTGCTGGCTTCTGTCCGACTGGGCAGTCAAATGGCTCCCTGCTGAAGTGGGCCTGTGGTGAGGACTTTGGCACCGGATCGGCTGGCTCTGGATCGGCAAGCGCTACCGTAAGGGAGGAACCACAAACCCAAAGGGCTCGGTCCAGAAACTCACTAAACGGCAGGTTGAGGTCCTCGAGCAGCAGCATCCGAGTAAGTGGGTCATCTAACCCGCTCCAGAACTGATACTTTAAGAAGTCCTCCTCCCAGCCCGCACTGTGATAATAACCGAGGTAAACTGCAACAAAATCTTCCAGAGTGTCTCCGTTTTGATTGAACAGATGATCTTCCATGGCGTCCTCATCCATGTTCATTTAGTTGTGGTCAAGTCTTCTGTCACGGACGACCAGGAGACAGACTGCAGTAGAGAAGCTGAGCTTTATTTACAATGATCCAACAACGAGCAGGAAGCAACAGGCAGGAAATCTGGTAGCTGGGTAGGCAGGTTCCAAAGCAACAGCAGACAACAGGATCCGAAGTACAGGGTAGGCAAACTTGGAATGACTAGGCTTAACATGCGTGGTCAAAGCGTCATGTGGAAACGAGACTTGACAAGGAGTGTGTGTGGTTGTGCTGCTTATGTAGGTGGTGGCTGATTAGTTGCAGGTCGTGGACTGAGGATGAGGCTTGATGAGGTGCAGGTGTGTGTAATTAGGACTGAGGGGACTGGGAGAGTCTGATCTGCGTGAGTGACGAGGAGTATGAATCAGTGGGAGGAGTGTGTGCTGGAAAATGAGAGAGAGTGAGTGCTGGTAACAGTGAATGGGGAAACAAACAGTCAATGAACACTGACTAACAGTCCAAGACACCCTGATAGTATGCAGTGATGCCTATTTTTTTCTTGTAATGCTATTTGTCATATTTGTTTAACTTACCAACTTATTAGCTGTCTGGCCTCTGTTTCTCTGTTGTTGGACATTTGGGATGTTGTTTCATGTGACCAATTTGCATTTAGAAGTGAATGAAATTAGCATCAGGGTTTTGTTTTATCTTAAAGGATAAGACAGAAGGAACTGAGTAGAAATGGAAGAAGAGGATATGTCTGTCACTTTTTACTTGTTAACATATTGGTTTCTTGACTGGTGGTTGACATACAGTATCTTACAAAAGTGAGTACACCCCTCACATTTTAGTAAATATTTCATTATATCTTTTAATGGGACAACACTGAAGAAATTACACTTTGCTACAATGTAAAGTATTAAGTGTCCAGCTTGTATAACAGTGTAAATGTGCTGTCCCCTCAAAATAACTCAACACACAACCATTAATGTCCAAACCGCAGGCAACAAAAGTACAACACTATTTTAAATTCCCATAGAGGCAGGCAGATTTTTATTTTTAAAGGCCAGTTATTGTGTGGATCCAGGATACTATATCATCACATACCCTTCACCATACCTAGAGATTGCCATGGTTTTATTTCAGTTAGCCTGATAGCTGGTTTGATTTGCATTGAGATGATTTTATGGAAAGTAGCCCATGCCAATCTCTAGGTATGGTGAAGGGTATGTGATGATGTGGGGGGGCTATTTTAATTCCAAAGGCCAAGGGAACTTTATCAGGATGCATAGTATCCTGGATCCATGAAATAACTGGCCTTTAAAAATAAACATCTGCCTGCCTCTATGGGAATTTAACATAGGGGTGGACTGACTTTAGTTGCCAGCGGTTTAGACATTAATGGCTGTATGTTGAGTTATTTTGAGGGGACAGCACATTTACACTGTTATACAAGCTGGACACTTAATACTTTATACATTGTAACTAGACCAGCAACTACTGCTCAATTGACGGAGCACCACACCCGGCATCTCACGGTGCTCTGTACCCAGCCCACAGTCACCTATTCTGCGGTAACCGAACCACCAACTAAACGACTGCTGTGCAAGAAGGAAACAAGATGAATGTGGACAGAAACATCCACATACAGTAGCGGAGTGGAAATCAGGATAGTTGGGACTTTTCCCGTGAGCCGGTTGTGTTTTGATGCCGCGAGGGCCGGTCTGATAATAGTTATACTTTGTTCTTAGCAACACCATCCGGCGTTGCTAAGCTGCCTGCTGGTCAAACTGTGCATTTTGCCTCCGGGGCAGGAAACAACACGCAAGACCGCAACAGAACACCGGCTGCTAGGCAGCTAGCAGAGAGGGTTGAAGCTAGGTAGCATGAGTAGTAGGTAGTTTGCTAGCAAGCTATCGTTGCTATGGTAGCTTGTGAAATTAACCACCCTTGCATAGGCATGAGGCTCTCCCTCAATTTAATGATCTCCCGTTCATGTTCACAACCATGTCTAGGATTTTCAGCAATATAGGGGATCAGTGAGAGTCTAATGATGAAAAGCCAAAAAATAAAAAGGGAAAGGTGGCGCTGAGATGGTAAAACTCAAAAGGAAAAAAGGGATTGTGTTGCTTGCTGTGCTGTGTCTTGTTCATTCATTCACCGGACCGTCTGATACCCACCCAGCCCCCAACACCACTACGAAATCTCCCGGTACATTTTTTGGTCCCACTCCGCCGCTGTCCACATAAATAGTCCCATATAAGTCTCATTCACCTTGTCTCAATTCACAATGGAAATTTTCAATTTATTGTGAATTGGAGCAGTCATTTAGTTGGTGGTTCAATTACCGCAGAATCAGTGACTGTGGGCTGGGTACAGAACACCGTGAGGAGCCGGGTGTGGTGCTCCGTCAGTTGAGCAGTAGTTGGTTGTCTAGTTACCCCAGAATAGGTGACTGTGGGCTGGGTACACAGCACCGCGAACTGCTGATCGTGAATCAATGTGAGAGATAACCACGCCCCTAATTTGCATATAAGAAGTAAAAATAAATAGAGAGGGAAATATATAAATGTGGCATTCGGAAATAAAAGTCCACGGAAATAAATGTGGATAAATAAAAGTACCATGAAATAATTAAAAGTAAAACCTTTTAATATATTTATTTAACTAATTGATTAATTTGTAAAAGAATATTAAATTATTTATGTATTTATTGCCTCATTTATTAATTTCATGATGTAGTTCAAAGGCATATTTATTTATTTATTCATGTTTTTATGTATTTATTAATTTATTAATGTATTTATTAATTCATTTAATATTGACTAAAACGGCATTCCATATTAAACATCACCCAATACAAAAAAGAAAAGAAAAACACATCGCCATGTTGAAGTGATGGTTCGGGGGGGTCCTTTGCACCACGACCTCAAGCCAAACACCCCCCAGAAGCTTTTATCACCTGGGTCAAACATTGGGCAAGCTAGTGTTACTAGCTGAATAGCTTTGTGCAGGCGCTAATGGAACCAGAGGTGTATCAACAATCAGTCTCACAGCAGTTCATGAAATGATCACATTATTTTGATCTATTGATTCGATTCTGACACAATTTTCTCGCCATTTCACGAACTGCCATGCAGCCCCTGCACATGTACGACTGCAGCGGGACGCAACAACAGGGAAATTAAATGCCACAGGCGGTAGAGGGTGACAACAATGGCTGCCGGGACACAATCCGCCGTCTCTGGGGGACAACGCAACAACTGGGAAATTAAACGGCACACGCCGGCGACAACAACGGGATGGACCGGCACACTCGGGACGTGCTACAACAACGGGACGGTTGTGGTTAGGAAAAGAACCATGGGAAAGGGAATCGTCACGCACGGGACAAGATCCCTGGTCTCCGGGGTAAAAGTCCCGTGTTGTTTGAGCCATCCACCACCCCAACCAACCTCCCTATGCAGATTTTCGGCTTTTCAATACTACTAACTACCGTAATCATGCTGTTATCACGAAAGATGCTTCTCATTGAAATACATTAGTTTATTTTCACAAACTGCCATGAGACTGGGCTGATCTCATAGATTACCCCACTTATAATGTCCGGAATGATACCGAACTTCTACAGTAGTACAAATAGCTTATGTACTCATAAAACGATGGATTGGAAAGTTTGTAAGTACACCAGGAGTTTATTTAAATAACACTTGCCTGCTGGCTTCTGCTCTCTGCTGCTGCTGCTACCGGCAGTAAGACAGTGTTTAGGGACGTCTACAAATTACAACACCAAAAAGAGATACAACAAATGCATTTATTAATTTAATGATTAAATAAGGTAGTGTCTCCAAACTTACCTCAATTATAACTTGTCTCCTGCTAGTTATACTACAGCACTTACTTTTAAAAAATAAGTTAAATTAATAAATATTTTTGTTGTATCTCTTTTCGGAGTTGTGATTTGTAGATGTCCCTAAGCACTGTCTTACTGCCGGTAGCGGTAGCAGTAGCAGCAGAGAGCAGAAGCCAAACCTTAAAAAAACACTAAATTAACTAATTGTTTCGTTTTCTTTGGGCCCCGAAATCTCCATCACCAAACCCACCAGACTCCATGTAAATAATCAGGACTTTTAGCGTGTATAGAGCCAGCATATCTCCACCAGACTCCATGTAAATAATCAGGACTTTTAGCGTGTATAGAGCCAGCATATCTCCACCAGACTCCATGTAAATAATCCGGACTTTTAGCGTGTATAGAGCCAGCATGTCTCCACCAGACTCCATGTAAATAATCAGGACTTTTAGCGTGTATAGAGCCAGCATATCTCCACCAGACTCCATGTAAATAATCAGGACTTTTAGCGTGTATAGAGCCAGCATATTTCCACCAGACTCCATGTAAATAATCAGGACTTTTAGCGTGTATAGAGCCAGCATATTTCCACCAGACTCCATGTAAATAATCAGGACTTTTAGTGTGTATAGAGCCAGCATATCTCCACCAGAATATGTGACGTTTTACGAAAATTGATGGCTAATTGCAAATTTTGATCTGACTGTGTGTCAGAGTTCAGGCCCGCTGTGAGCTAGATGGAGCTCTGTCATCGAAAAAAAAAAACAAAAAAAAAAAAAAAAAAAATCTTAAACATTGTTAGTTAATCTTATAATGGATATGTGTGTTGAGTTATTTAAACAAACAATCGGGAAAATAAACGCCTCTTGTCCGCGAATAAGCTGGATGGAGCTTATCAATGATATGATTGAATAGACACTAGCAACAGCTAAAGGAATCCCTTAAATTCACAAAAATGCATTAAATTGAAATCGTACACTAGTATTAGCTTTGTAAGATCTTAGGGTAGCTGTAATATAAGTGGCGTGATGAAATTCAAACTGTAAATATACTATAATGATGCCGTTAGTTGAGCTACCTAGCTAGCTGCTATCATTACCCATATTATTGAAGGGACATTAGCAGCAGCTAAAGGAATCCCTAAAATTTACAAAAAAGCATTAAATTGAAATCTGACACTAGTATTAGCTTTGTAAGACCTTAGGGTAGCTGTAATATAAGTGGCGTGACGAAATCCAAACTGTTAATATACTCTAATTATGCCGGAAGCCAGCAGCCGAACAGCTCCGCGGAGGCCCGAGCCCCGGTAGTCCTGTAACCCAGAGTCGTGACTTTGCCATAGGTATAGAGAGCAGCAGGCTGCCATGGAGCTCCTGAAGTCCGACACGTCTTACCAAATTTGCAATTAGCCATATTTGAGCTTTATATAGTTGATTTCTCGCATAAAAAAGTATCAGAAGTGAATTTAGTAACCAAAAAGCAAACAAACAATGTATAACATTGCAGTGTCTGAAACATGAGACTGCTGGGGTCCGTTCCAGGTAGAAGGTTTAACAAACTCTGAGTGTAACCCTGAGGTCTGAGTTGATTTACCCTGAGATGGGAAACTCTGAGTTTTCGGTTCCAGAACAGCTGATTTAAGTTGGTTCAATCGACTCTGAGTATGTTCACTCAGGGTTACGCGCGTGCACATATGGCAGTATGAATGGAGCCATTTGCAAATGTAAATAAATACTCAAAGACCAAAGTTTGGTTTAATTCTCAAACAGTCGTTATTCGTTTTGATTTTATCATGAATATCACTAACTTTGCTGCTTCAAGGAAAACTTCCACCACAGTTTGGCGTTGTCGGCAGGATGGATGAGTTAACAGAGAAAAGAGCTCCGTTGGGTCGCTGATGACTGGCTATCCAGGGATCAAAAATCACCTGCCTCATACCTCTAAACCTTAAAAAGGTTTTTCAGAGAGAAGAGGGTTAGGACCGCGGAGCGCTCTTGACTGTTTTCCACTCCGTCAAAAACGAACAGGGAGAGATTTCAAGCAGCACGGTAAGATAAAATTGATTAATTACAATTGGATTGCGAATTCAAGGTTTTAAACAAACATTCTAAACAAGCAACTGTTGCTAAACGAATTAAGTAATGAATAATTGGCGAAATCATTCTCTTAACTAAAGAGAATAAATGAAACTAATTCTGACTTTTGGGAAGTGAGTAACTGGATATTTTTTGGGTCAGATAGGACAAAGATGTAACTGGGTTACGAGTGACATCCTTTAGCAGACGGACATATTTCTGATTATTTCTTTGATACGGGTGTGACAATAGATTACAGAAGAGACAGGCTGTGGACTGTCAACAAAGTTAGTTTGATAACTAACAAAATGGTCTGAAGACCAAAACCATTACAATTGAACAGAAATAGTCTGAGAAACTATTAAATTAAAAATAAATTAAAAAAAATATATATAGTCTGTGACAATTTAAAGAAGCTCTTGACTATTTATAAGATAGTCTGTGACACTTTGAAGAAGCTACACTTTAAAGAAGCTCTTGACTACTTATAAAAAAAAAAGGTCTGTGACACTTTAAACAAGCTCTTGACTATTTAGAGACGGACTGCAGAAGACATAAAATAGTAAATAGTCTGTGACACCCTAAGCAGGTTCTTGACTATTAAGTGATTTTTGTCTGCAGAGCTGTCCCGGGTTTTTACGAAGGTTTGCTGAAGAAATAACCTCGCTTTGTGGTGAGACGATCACATTGAAAAAATAAAAGCTTCTGTCATCATGGGTAACGAACCATCGAAGCCCTTTGAAGCATCTGGACCCATTGTGGGTGAGATGGGTCAGAAATATGGACCGGATTGTTTGAGATGTCGGTTATATTGGTCAAAAAGCTTTGGCTTTCCGCCAAATGGATCTCTAAGTCTAGTAAAGCTAAGGATGTTAAAACACCCTTTAGAAGAAGTAGAAAGAAAATTAATGGGAAAATCAATAATTAAGACTTTAAGATTTAAAGCTACTGAGTACAGGAAAAACAAAGAATGTTTTAAAATATAGATAAAACAGTGATCTAGGGAAATAATGCAAACATACATGCACCAATAACCTCATCAGTTCTAACCAAAGCCCATTTCTGAGCTTTCTCTAAAAATCAGGAAGACGAGCTGGAGAAATGGAGGGACGAAGAGGACACAGACTCAACTCTGGGACAGGATCGATAGCATCCGTCACACCTGCATCGGGTGGAAAGACCAACAAGTACGTGAGAAAACCATGTTTGAAGCGTTTGTCTGCATGTTACAACAGGCTGCTGGGCAACATATGGAGCGCGGACCCGAAAAAGGCTGCTCTCACAAAGGACGTGGTCGAGCCAGAGAGAGGCCCAGGCGGGTACCGTGGGCAAAATGGTGAGCCCAACGAACCCAGACCAGTGTTGGTACTGCAAGGACTTTGGACATTGGGTAGGTAACTGCCTGAAGAAAAAGCAAAACCGCCTCAGACAGAGAACAACACTTGTCCCTCTGTTTACACACTGTTTTTGTTTTTGCTATTAGGGACAATTGATAGGTTAGAAAGTTCTGAAAAATAATCTATTCAGTTAAACCATTAACCCTTACTTATCTTCTGAAACCTAGAAGAAGATGCCTACTACTGAGTGTAAAGTTAAAGGGGTTCCACTCACATAACTTGATTATTAGAGCTATAGATTTGACACTGAAGATTATTTGGTCATTCTATTTGGTGAATTGGGGTTACAGATCAAACAGTAAGAGAACAATTCTCTGTTCCTCTCTCCTGTACATGGGAAAAACTATTCTTGGTGTATGAAGGTTCCACTTATTTGGTTTAGGTAGTGATTTAATGTGCACTTTTAACCTCAACACCTGACGGATTGAGAATTTCTCCTAATGTTCAACTGACGTAACCACGTTAATTACGGTGTGGCTAAAATGACATCACTCAAAGCTGCATCTGCTTTTTATCCCTCAAGAAAAGTTTTTTGGTGCAGTGCTGTTTTCATGTAAAATGAACAGAATAGCAGCTTGTTCAGTTTAGTGTTAACAATTAGATTTTACTTGAGCGGTCACCTAGAATGGTCTACCGTTACCGGTGTCACTGTAAGACTTTTGCTGCCAAAGCTATTGAAGCGTTGGGTGAATATGAAACTGTCTCTGCAGTCTCCCCGATGCTGGGACTGCCAGATCCCTAAAAACTGTTCATACAGACATACACGTCAATACACATGCTTGCAATGAAGACATGCTTTTTGCACGCTACAAACACTCCCCACACGATAGACAGATCAAATTAGACGCAAAAACAGCACGGTTAACAGAAATAACTTTTGGAAAATATGTCCAAGTATTCAATCTGTTTGTCTGGTGTGTATACAAATTGCCTAGCATGGTGTTAATTATACAAGGGAAGAAAATTGGATTTTTAGTTGATTCAGGAGCAATAATTTGGGTTAGAGAAGTTTTGTTCTTCAAATCAGAAGCTCTCTGGTAAACTAGTTTTTCTTTAGAGAAATGGTTAGAGAAATGGTTATCTCAGAGAAGTTCACCATTCTTATGGGTTATGTATATTCAGATCCTTAGGATCCTGAACTAGAAAAGAAAGGAAAATGTTCATTGTTTCTTTCTCCCTTTCATCTGAGTGTCCTGAAAATTTGGCAGGCAGACATTTGAAAATGTCTATTTGAAATTGAAGACATTGGCTTTAAAGTTGTGCGGTTTGGTAAAAATCACTCTTTGGCTGACATATTTTTGTTGCAGCCTAAAAGTACGCATTTGTTTACAAATTATAATGGAACACGTACCATGTCAGTCTGTTAATCTCCTGACTACGGTAAAACAAATTGGGACACCTGTAGCTAAGCTTAAGGAATCACAAATATTACATGCATTGCTTTTGTCACCTTTTGACCCCGATGAGGAGGACGTTGAAAAAGTTTTGATTTGAACAAATCAAAGGAGGAGCATGAGTTTTCTTTTGTCTACACATGTCCAGTGGCTGTTACCTTGACTGATAAACTACTGAAGTTTTTCAGAAATTCTAACTCAAAAGCTCACATTCATGTTTCTTTGTCTCTATTTGAAAAATTGACTGACTGGACTGACACTATTGATAATGTGTTTATTTGTCTCCATCGATAGGAGACTATAGAAAACCTATAAAACAGCGTATGCCTTGTATTCACAGTGTTCAGATATTCAGAGAACCTGTGCCTACAAATAGATGCATATTCACACGATAAAAACGACATTTTATCTACTGATGTTTCACCACTTTTTGTCTCAGGTACGGCGTTATCTCTGGCAAAACACACAAATGTGACGTGGATTGATTGACAAATTGTTAACCTGTAGTCATCAAGCTGCGTTCGGACTACAGGCCCCAGAAACATCAGTACACGCTAAAACAGGAAGTAATCGACAGAAATCCGACCGTGTTTTTAACTCTTTATTGACGGATGGGGTTTATAGTTCCATGTTTAGATTCTCCAGCACGTACTCTTATTCTCTCAAGTAACATAAATAATAAGAATCATTTTTTATTACGAATGTTAAAGTTTTGTTTCATTCAGGACCTTCGAGCAGTAAATGCATAAATGCAGAGGGTCTATCTGGGTCTATGTGGGTCTATGTGGGTCTATGTGGGTCTATGTGGGTCCATGCTCGAGCACCTAATATCTCCCAAAGCTAAACATAACATTCTGCAGGGAATGTTAAATGTTTGATTCTCTGTTGTTTCGTCTAATGTTTTTCTTTCCTCAGAGTTCCAGTAGAAAAGACAGTAAATATGGTTCTTTCTAATATAGTTCTGGGTGATGGTAAGCTGTACACCTTGACACACCTTTATGAGGAATACATTGAGTTGTTAATTAAAGATGCCATTAATTACTAAAGGCATAACGTGGAATAAAAATGAATAAAAAATGTGTTTATATGTACCCTTGAGAAATCCTTCTTTCTTTGAGAGAGGACAGCCAGAGGAGGAGACACACACACACACACACACCACACAGAGATAAGACACAAGCTAAAACCAAACATGAGTAGTACAAGTGAAATTTTGGTTTAAAGAAATGATTTTGATATACATTTTTGTTGAATGTTATAGGATATGATACTTCCCATAACAGGTAACGATTTGGATAAATAGAAGGCTAAAAACTTTAAGTTGTAATGATTCTTGGAACTAGCAGATAGTAATTAGTGTTACTTTGGTTTGTAAACTGGAGATAAAAAAAATGACAAACAATGTATTTTGGGTAATTTGTCTTAGTTTAATGGTGATATTGGATAAATGAAGGTTTAAATGAGATTTAATCCTAAAAGCAGTACATTTCATATCATACTCTAATGAGTTTTTGAGTTGCTATGTCACCAATTGTCTAAACTACATTAGTTGATGTTGACGTTGAAACACTTTACTGAGGTGAAAATTCCCCTAAAGAAATTATTTATTGAACTTTGGTTACTGATAAACAGGATTTGCTGTAAAACCTAGAACAATGTTAAGGATTAGAATATTAAACAGATTATTTATATTGCTTTTGAGTCATGAGCTTTGTCATGTCTCAAATAGGAGGGATATAGTAGCAATGATAAATAAGGGGTTTAATAAAGAGATAAGGGTTTAATAAAGTAGCAAGGGAAATAAATAGTGTTAAATAATTTTTCTAAAGACGTTTGAAACATTTGTTGTGACATCACTGTAGCTCCAGCTTAAAAGACCTTGAATAACCAAAGTGATAGAATAGTTAACAATTAACATTTAAAGAAAAAAATCTGCTTAGCTGAGAACAACATTGACAAAATTGATAGTTCAACTGTAAACAAAAGGATCATCTACCCCTGATTGACACAGTAGTGTAAGGGGATGCAATAGTAATTGTTTTAGTTTTGTGGATTCTGATTTGCTCTAAAGAATTTTGCTCTAAAGATTTTTTTTTGACATAGGTAGGGAGAGGCCCATAATAAAAAACACCTATTTCTTCCACGGCAGTATAAGGGAAATGATAGGTTAGGTTAGGTTATTGCGTGAGAATTTTCTTCTGCTCTTTTGGCCGTAAGAATCCAGGTGTCAAGCCTGGGGATTCTGGGGTGATACAACTTCAGGAGGAAGGATTGGCAAATAGACGGTGACCATCGAGATCGTTCCAGTGACACAGGGCAGTGAAAGGTTCCAGATGTGGAGGAGAGAACAGGTTTTTCTACGAGCAGATCCTCTGCTGAGTCACCTACGTGCCATTTCTGAAGCGACAGGGAAAACTGGAGTTTTTCTCACTGTTTGCCACACATTGAGAGAGGAGGAAAACCAGAAGTTTTTCCAAGGAGGGAAAAACCAGAAGCTACATACTGCTATTGTAGCCTGCTGTTTAAAATCATTTCAGAAGACAGCAGTGATACTGATCTCTTCTCTGACAACCACAACACATTCTCTGACAGTGACAGCAGAATATACTTCACAATTGTAGAGGACACACCACCTCTCTCTCTCTGAACACACACACACTCACTGCACATTCTTTGGAGGAACTGTTGACATTCCTCTGAGATGATCACACACACTTTCAGAGCAGAGTGCTCTGAACACACACACAAGGAGCAGACGGACAGAAAGGACTGGAACAGGTACCCTTCAAGAAGAACATGGGGGGTTTTCCACATTTGTAGTGTGATTAATATGATTTTCTATTGCATTTATGGTTTTTTGAAAAGTATGATAAATCACGTGTAACCATTCCTCCCAACATTTACATTCACCAACACATTAGGGTGACTGGAGGAAAAGACGGGTGATGCGTTCACTACTTTCCATATCATTGAGAAAATGGTGGTTGGTATACGAATGCTACTAAATTGGGGCTAATTAGGGGTTTTGTACCTTATGTGGTTCCTCATGACCACACAAATATAACTGATAGATTATTGATGATGTTTGGATGTCTAGACTTTAGGTTAGAAAGACATTTTCAGTTGTGCTGCGTGTACCTTTGAAACTGTGTTTTCTCCATTTGCAAATGTAAATAAATACTCAAAGACCAAACTTTGGTTTAATTCTCAAACAGTCGTTATTCGTTTTGATTTTATCATGAATATCACTAACTTTGCTGCTTCAAGGAAAACTTCCACCACAGTAATGCGACACAAAGAATCTGCTGGGATGTTAAAGCCTGTCCACGATGTTGAACTAGTGGAAGGATAAGGTACAGTATATATATATCTAATAGACTGTGATAAAAAATACCTCTCAAATCGGTTATGTGGAAATGAAAAAACATCTATAGTCGGGACTCAATATCATCTCCCGACGTAAACTCTCTGTGAAGTAATACAGCTTTTTCATCAACGGGATCGTCGACAAAAGGACATGACATGTTTGAGAAAAAAAAACGTTTTATAGTCTGCCTAATATAAACCAATACGTTTTTTTATTCATGCAGATAACAAACTGCATTACAGTTTTTTTCAGTCGCTAACAAGCATTTGTCCAAACAGTTGTCACATTTTCAAAACTCTAAACACAATTAGCACAGCATCAGTCTTTTTTGGCTATACAATTCACATATTTCATGTCTTTTTCACACAATATGCAGTCAGTGAACACATTTCCACATTTTCTTAACAGACAAGCTATACCTCCCAACAAAATGATTGTTTGTGTAGTATTTACGAATGTTAACACACAACATCCCACAATAGCAAAAACAATTATCCAAACCTTAGATACAGTATAAAAACATCTGCTTCTGCAATGATATGAGTTCAAAAACAACATATCTCAGCTGAAAATAAAAGAGAATTGAAAAATTGACACACAGCTGATTCATGTTGGGTAAAGTGGGCCAACCACAGCTGATTCCAGTCTGGCTTAGACTCAGTGGAAGGGGTTATTTCTTTCAATTACTATAAAAGAAGAACTTTGAGGAGTGATATTTTTGGAAACAGAAACAGAAGAATACAAACACTGTAATGTCTGGACGAAGAAGAGGAAGAGGGAGAGCAAGGGGCCCAGCGAGAAGAGCAGGCCCAGTGAGAGATGGAGGGAGAGGTGCAGAAGCAGTGAGAGATGCAGAAGGAGGTGCAGGTGCAGTGAGAGGAGCAGTGAGAGGAGCAGTGGGAGGAGCAGTGAGAGGAGCAGTGAGAGGAGCAGTGGGAGGAGCAGTGGGAGGAGCAGTGAGAGGAGCAGTGGGAGGAGCAGTGGGAGGAGCAGTGAGAGGAGCAGTGAGAGGAGCAGTGAGAGGAGCAGTGAGAGGAGCAGTGGGAGGAGCAGTGGGAGGAGCAGTGGAGGAGCAGTGAGAGGAGCAGCGAGAGGAGCAGTGAGAGGAGCAGTGAGAGGAGCAGGGCTGGGGAGAAGAGCAGGCCCAAGGAGAGGGCGAGGTAGAGGTGTAAGAATGCGTGGTGGTGGCATTCCAAGGGCTGTAAGAACAGTAGTCAGTGATGAAATTCGTGCCACTATCACTGACCATGTGATCAACCACGGTCTTTCACTAAGAGAGGCTGGTGAAAGAGGGCAACCCAAGTTGAGGCGGTCAACGGTTGCCTCCATTATACGCATCTTTCAACAAACCAACAGGTAAGTATTGCATTTTACATGGATTGTTTCTATTCTCACTTGACATGTCAATAAGGTCATACAGTAATGCATATGTTGAATTTCTTTTGTCCCTCTAAAGAATGCAACGTCTTCCACCCTCTGGGGGAAGAGGAAAGCTCCTCAATAATGATCAAGAGCTTGCCATTGTAGAAATGGTTGTTGCAAATAATGCAATAAAACTGAGTGAAATTCAAACTCGAATTGTGGAGGACCATGAGATATTTAACAATATCGAAAGCATCAGCCTCACAACCATTACGCCGACATTGTCTAAACACAGAGGGCGGATGAAGCAGCTCTACACTGTTCCCTTTGAGAGGAACAGTGAGGGAGTCAAGGAGCTACGACGACAGTATGTCCAGGTATAGTGTATATTCAACTCAATGTCCAGTTCTATAAGCTTTGTACTTTGCAAGTAGAGAACCTACACAGTAATAGGTTACAGTACAGTATGATATACAATAATGACATGATATACATAAACTTTGTTTCAGAGAGTTATGGAATTGGAGGCCAACCAGGCCCCTCATGAATTCATTTCCATAGATGAGGCAGAATTCAATCTGTGCAAAAGGCGTCGACGTGGACGAAATATAATTGGAAAGAGGGCCTCAGTTGATGTGCCAGGACAGAGAGGGGCGAACATTACCATGTGTGCAGCAATGGCAAATCCAGGATTACTCCTTCCCAAATGTCAGGTTGGACCCTATAATACCGAGCGCCTCCTCTCCTTTCTCAATGATCTCCACCAGGGCCTGGTACCAGAGCAGGATCAGGAGGGTGAAAACATGAGGACCTTTGTCATTTCCTGGGACAATGTTGCTTTCCACCATTCGCAAGCAATAACATCATGGTTTGAAGACCACCCAAGACTGGTAAGTCTCTTCCTTCCACCCTATTCACCTTTCCTCAACCCCACAGAGGAGTTCTTTTCTGCATGGAGGTGGAAGGTTTATGACCATCAGCCACATGACCAGATGTCCCTCCTTGAAGCCATGGATGCTGGATGCAGGGATATCACAGTTCATGATTGCCAAGGGTGGATCCAACATGCCAAGTGGTTTTGTCCCAGGTGCATCGCCTTGGATGATATCAGATGTGATGTTGATGAAAACATGTGGCCTAACCCTGAAGATCACAGGGATTAGATACAGTCATTTTGTGCTTTTTTGTTCCCCCTTTTTTATCTGGGCTTTTTGCTGCGTTTTTTTTTTGTGTTTCATGGATATTTTGTTCACTGTAAGCATTACTGTAAAACTTGTTCTGTTCTATTACTGTATACTGTGTTTCTACTGTAATTCCTTTAGTAAACAGTAAGGAAAAAAAAATAATTTGCTTTTTACTGAAATGTGTTTGAATGTGAACATTATTGTACATGTGGACATACAGTTCCCAACCAAGAAATTTATTGTAAAAGGTGGATAGCATGTTTTGCATGCAAATACCTGAAACATAAGTATGCAGTTTTTATAATCTCAACAATAGCCAGTATTTTGAAACCTGGTGTACTTTGATTGACTGCATGTACCTTGTGAAGTGAAAACAAGTGTTATTCGTTGACAGAATAATTTCATTTTGAGTCAGATTTCCAGTGTTTTGGTAAAGTCAGTGTGTGCAGAGAAACACGTGTTCTGTCTTGAAATGGAGAGTTAGTATATATTTAACAAAATGTGTTTTTGAGAAGAAAATTATCCATTTGGCCAATTGTGTTTTGTAGGTGTCAGTCTGTGTTAAGAGTTTAGAAAAAGTATCCGAAGTATGGGTAAGTGCTTGTTAGCGATTGAAAAAAACTTTAAAATGCGCCTGATACAGACTGAATGAATGAATGAGGAAATGAGTTTCCCCTCCCTCTGAGAGGGATGAGACTGAGAGAAACTCGAGGTTTCTTGAAGAAAACCTGCCCCCGACCAGGTTAGGTTCACAGGCTCAGTTACCATAGTAACTGACTCCGGGGTTAAGTTACCTCTCTTTCTGGAACGGAAAACCCAGAGTTTCCCTCATCTCAGGGTTAACCAACTCAGTTTTCACTAAACCTGCTTTCTGGAACGGGCCTCTGGTCTCGTCTCCAATGTGTGTGTATGTGGTCGCTCAACCAATCAGCGCGCAGCTCATCTAAGTATTCATGAGCATACCATATTTGGAAGAAAAGCTGTCGTTCCAAATAGAGCCAAAACACAGGAATGCATATATGCCATAAAATAGCACCTGGGACATTTTCAGCCCAACCAATGTTTCATACCCTATTAGGAGACCTTAAAGGAGAATTCCGGCCAATTTTTACGTTAATCTTGATCGCTATAGCTACGCGAGTATTTTCGATAGAAAAAAACCCGACCCGAATCAGTGCAGGTAACACGGAGAAGCTGCAGCTACGTACTACAAGCGTCCCCTGAGCTAAAACGGCAGTGCTCGGGGCAAGTTTTAGAGTGCCTTTGTGCCTCTTAACAGACACAAAATGCAATTAATATGTCTGTGCCACATGAACAGGGCCCTTACGTGTCAACAAGATGCGTTTTCAACTCAGACATTGTTTAAATTCACCTACCCTGGTCCCTGTCTCGATCCTGCCGGTAGCTAGCTTGCCCTGCTAGCTGATAGCCGTTAGCTGCCGTTTGGTGAGTGTATTCAGACAGGCTTCTGTGATAATCATCCCAATAACAATCCACGGAGGCGGTGGTGTGGCTATGTCCTCCAGAGGACAGGTCCTGTCACGTCTTGAAGTGTATTCCGCCCTAAAAAAACCAGTAGTGTGGTAGTAGCTGTTAGCTGCCATACGGTGAGTGTGTACAGCCAGATAGCTGTTAGCCGTTAGCTGCTAGCTGCTGTCCGGAGAATATTCAGCCAGGCATCTGTGATAATCATCCCAATAAAAATCCACGGAGCGCCCGGTGGGCTGGTGGATGTCCTGCATAGGACAGATCATGCCTTCACAGCGAAAGGTTTAGATTATTTCCCCCTCAAACTAGGTAATTGAGCACTGTAGTGGTTATGACCATATCAGTGACTATGTAACTACATGGAAACTGGATAAACGATGTCTGTGGCTTGCACAGTAATAGCGTTACTGAAGCTTATCTGTTGCATCGCGCTGTCTCCTGGGAATTCAGTTGTAGCAGAAAAAGGTAAACCGTAGTGTGCAGATTGGAGCGTAGTGTGTGAAGAGTGAAAAGCGGAGTTGTTTATAAGGGAAGAAGCTTGGAGTATGAAGAATATAGCAGATATACAACACACGGAAGAGCTTTTTGAGTTTGATGGTCGTCCTTATTTATTCGAACCCGAGACGAATAACGAAGAACTAGCCTCAAGAGTTGGAAAGAACGAGACTGACAGAGAGAGGGGAAACAGGCAGATGAACTTGCCGCTCCAAGCACAAGCTAAAGCTAGCCTTCAGTAACTGGGGGACATAGCCACACCACCGGGCGCTCCTTGGATTTTTATTGGGATGATTATCACAGATGCCTGGCTGAATATTCTCCGGACAGCAGCTAGCAGCTAACGGCTAACAGCTATCTGGCTGTACACACTCACCGTAGGGCAGCTAACAGCTACTACCACACTACTGTTTTTTTTAGGGGGGAATACACTTCAAGACGTGACAGGACCTGTCCTCTGGAGGACATAGCCACACCACCGCCTCCGTGGATTGTTATTGGGATGATTATCACAGAAGCCTGTCTGAATAAACTCACCAAACGGCAGCTAACGGCTATCAGCTAGCAGGGCAAGCTAGCTACCGGCAGGATCGAGACAGGGACCAGGGTAGGTGAATTTAAACAATGTCTGAGTTGAAAACGCATCTTGTTGACACGTAAGGGCCCTGTTCATGTGGCACAGACATATTAATTGCATTTTGTGTCTGTTAAGAGGCACAAAGGCACTCTAAAACTTGCCCCGAGCACTGCCGTTTTAGCTCAGTGGACGCTTGTAGTACGTAGCTGCAGCTTCTCCGTGTTACCTGCACTGATTCGGGTCGGGTTTTTTTCTATCGAAAGTACTCGCGTAGCTATAGCGATCAAGATTAACGTAAAAATTGGCCGGAATTCTCCTTTAAGGAACAGTGTGAAATATCCTATATAATCATTCTATCACCCCTTTAAGATAATTATTAATCAAGAGATGGACAGAATCACTGAAATTATCTCAAAGTTTGTTTATTTGCAAGTAAAGTCAGTTTTACAGCACTCACAGCAAAGTACAGAAAATAACTGACGAAAGCCCACTACAGCAGCTTTTTCTAGGAGTAAAAATTAAGTCATAATACAAAAGGTGATGTTGTTTCCCACGAGGTCAGGAAGTGGCTCCCAAGATTTATCTTGTGAGAACATCAGCAATATTTTGGCTTCTATCATGCAAACAGTTTAATATTAATAGAAACAAGAAGAGTTGATTAGTTTTTCTAACAGGTCGTATCAAGAACAACAGAGTTACACTGAGCTGGAACAGACTGCAGTTATAACAGTTATAATGTTACTTTAATAACTTTAATTATTCATATATTTAATTATTTTCAGGACCTTCAAGCTTTTAATGAATCAAAATAAACAACTTAGTTGATGGTTTAAAACTGAAATAAACATTGTAGTCAGAATAAATAATTCAGATTATTATACAGTATCTAAACCTGGTGTATTTCCTGTATAGTGAATAATATAGTATTAGTTATTATAGTATATAGTACATAGTATAGTATAGTGACTGTTTGGGTCATGCTGACATCAGCTGGAGAGATTCAAGGACATGAGGACAGAACAACAGACCAACTCATCATCATCCAGTTGTCTAAAGAAACAACTCATCTCTGACACTGACATGCTTCACCGTTGGGAGGAGGTTTTACAGACTAGAGTTGTTGACTAAACATAATTTAGTCTTTAATGAGCATTGTTTTCTTGTTCTTCCTTCATGGTGCCGTTCTCAGATGCTCAGTCAGGTGATGTGTCTTCAGTTTGTCCGTTGGCAGTAAGTCATCGTTCCTGTTGTCCATCAGCTGTCTGCAGATACATATCTCCTATTAGCCACGACATTTGTTGTTGAGGATGTTGAGAATCTCCTTGAGTTGGACCTCCATCATTTCTCACCATTGTAACCAGCCACGATTGCTGCATTCGAGGATGTAGAGAATATCTTCCAGTTTTATCTCCATCCTTTTTATTTTGGTGTCAATGGTTCTGATATCAGGAACAACTTGTAAATTGATCGCTGTAGCAATGGAGGTTCTGTCTTCACATCTCTCACCACTGCATTTGATAGACTTGAGAATCTCCTTGAGTTTGTTTTCCAGTTTGATCTCCATCATTTTCAGTTTGGTGTCAATTTTGACAATGTCAGGAACAACTTGTGATATACAAGTTGTAACTGTAGCAGTGCCATTGATAGACTTAAGAATCTCTTCCAGTTTGACCTCTATCATTTTCATTTTGGTGTCAATGGTGTTGATATCAGGAACAACTGGTATATCGACCGCTGTAGCGTTGCCAATGGGGGTCCTCTTTTCACATCTCTCACCATAGTAACCACCTTGACACTCACACAACCATTCATTGGAGTCCAGCAGCTGATTGCACCTTCCATTGTTGCTACATGTTCCACTTTGGCAGACAGGCAACCTCCGAGAGTTATAGATGGAAATCTTTCTTGTATAGGTCGTCAACGGGTAACTCCCCTCACAGTCATGTTGGAGTATGGGTGCTGGAGCCACAGCAAACTCTTCCCCATAGACAGCATGAGTCGCTTTAGCATAGTAAGAGAAGGGCATAACACATCTAAACTGTCTACCCTTCATAAGACACCACTTTTCCCCACAGTAACGTACTTTGTCCTTAATTTTACACGAATTTTACTTACTCCTTGTACAACTTTTTTTTTTTTTTTTTTTTATCTAGAACTTTTTCACCTCATCAGCGATGGCTCTTTGTTGTTTTTTTTTTTCACACATCCCCACAACCCTCTTCAAAAAAAAAAAAAAAAAAAAAAAAAAAAAAAAAAAAAAAAAAAAAAAAAAAAAAAAAACAAAAAAAAAAAAAAAAAAAAAAAAAAAAAAAAAAAAAAAAAAAAATTGCACCAGTAGGTGTTTTCTGAGTTTTTCTCACCCCCTCTTCCTTCAAATTGTTTTTTTTTCTCCCCCCCCCACAAAATTAAGACTTTTTTCACTTTACTTTGTACCGACTGGCTGTTCTGAAGAAGATCATTGAACTTCTTCCAGGAGTTGAGGATGCGGAGCTCGTCTTGAGAGTAGACGCTGGCGTAGTTAAACCATTCTACGTCTATTGCCAGGTTGGAGATGTGGATGGAGATAGAGTCCAACTTCTTGTTCACTTCTTCAAACCCTTTCTTCACCTCTTCCAGCACCGGGTCATTCTGAGGGATGAAGATCAAGACCATGTTGACAAAAGACGCAACCAGACCACTGATGCCAGGCGCCAAGCTGGCGACGTCTGCAAGACTTTTAATCACAGCTGATGACTTATTGGTATCACTCTTTCCAATCACTTCTTTGACGACAGTCAGGAAGCTTTTTCCCACGGCCAAATACTTTTCTACTTTCTCTCTGGTGCCGGAAACCATCCCCCTCTTCGAATCCAGGTCTCTCTTCACCCTGTAGGATGGTGAGACGACGAAGGACTGGGGGTCATGTGACCGAGCTGAGGATGTCGTCCAGTAGAGAAGAAGGATCAGTGAAGCCAACAGCATGGAGGCAGACAGCCGAGGGAACGCCATGACTGCAACACAGACAACACAACATAGAAAAAATATTAGGGTGTTTTTTATAACCTGTGAACCAAACAAATCTGCTGAGCTCGTGTTTTATTTTCTCTGGCAGAGGAGCAATCCTGCATTCTCTCACAGTGCATTTGTACTCTTTAGACGGGAACGCGATGGTGGAGCGTTTTTAAGATTTCCACTCTGGAGGGTTTTAAACGCTGTCGTCGTCTAAACGAAAGGCAACAGAGCCTTCATTTCACAAACATGAGCCAGGCTTAGGTACAGCTTTCATACTCCTGCTTCTCGCTCAAGGACCGTGATTGCTATCTGGTTAATGTTTATGACTGTGTGTGAGAGAGAGAGAGAGACGACACCCTGCTGAACATGCTGTGATAAAAATGGTGTGTGTGTTGTGTAAGAAATGTGAGGACAGTAGCTGTCCAAAAAGGGCCTCTCTTCTTTCTCTCCTGGTATTTCTGGTATGATTTAGTACAGGAGGCAGTGCGGCAGTTGGTGGATATGGCTTCACTTGGAAGCTCACTGTGGCTCATGTGAAAGTCAGACTGCCTCCCTAAGTCCATTGTTAGAAAGGACACCACACACAGTTGTGGAGGGGGAGGCAAAGTGAAAAGAATTGTTTTTCCGCTGCTGTTGTGGAGTGTGACAGTTCCACCACATACACACTCCATTAAAAACTCAGGGGATTTCTGAAAACAGCTTAATACTTAAAAGGTGATAAATCAAAGTTAAATATATCAAAAAGCTGCATTAAACTATAATAGCTGGATGTTTTGTGAATGATTTTAAGTTTGAGTGACATCTGTAGCTGAAAATATGTAGAAGGAATAGCATTTTCAATTAGGATAAGTTGAAGAGGGTTTGAACATTCTCTCCATTGGGGGTTTCATATTTTAAAAAGTATAACTAGCAGAAAGAAAGTTGAAAAGGAGCCATCATGTCCTTAAAGAGCTAAAGATTTTGATATTGGAATGGTTTCTGTGGCTCAAAGTATGCAGAATAAGTTGAATACCAGGTAGCACTTTATAATAAATATCCATAATGCATCATTTATTAAGCATTAGTTAACTATTAGTTAATGGTTTGTTCATTATTACTGATTAATTGTTCATACATAGTTCATCATGAGTAAAGTATTTGTTCACACAGTTATAAATTGTTTGTTCATAGTAAATAAGACTATCTTGAAAAATATGTTTGTAAGTACATGATTTATACTTAACAAATAATGAAACAACCATTTGTAAATGAAATAATTTCCCCATTATAAACCAGTTACTAACTATTGCTAAATGCTTTGTTCATCATTTGTAAAGCACTGCTCCTATGTTAATTCTCATGAATAACGCATTTGTATACACACTCATAAATGGTTTGTCATTATTGTCAAGTCCTGTTCACCATACAAAGGACACAGGGACAATTGTTAAATTTGATGGGCTTGTAAATAAGCCAATGGGTGAACTTGGGTCCGTGAGCTGACCAATCAGCTATCAACTATACGTTAGATCGCCAGATTTACGTCCCCTCACGTCCCTTTAGGCGCTGCATCGGAACCTCATATAAGGCTGCTGTTATTCACTCGGTAAGAGATAAAGAACGACATTTAGTGAATTAAATCAATTCTACATACTAAATCCTATTGAGCGAAAGAGAGCTGTATCTGAATCCAGTTAGTTGTGTGTTTAATTGTTTAACTGGAGTTTATGGAGAAGTAACTTAAAGAGGCTAATTTTTAGTGCATTCTTTCTACTGTTACCTGTGCAGGGAGGGATAAATAAGCACGCATGTCTTAATGCCTCTAGATTACAACACTGTAGCTTAAGTTATGGGAAAATAATACAATTTGAGAGATTTTTACATGCAATTTATGCAATTATATTAAGAATAGTGTGGTTATTAAAGGTAGGTTCCATAAAACTTGAATTAGAAATGTATTTTTTGTATAAAGGTTACCTATTAATATAAATGTACTTTTGATACCTGAAAGGGATTTATATATTTTTGATAATTAAGAGAAGAAATTTAAGAACGGTTGTACAAACTGAATAGAGGTTTAGATATTTCAGTATGGGTTAACTGAAATATCACCTCATTTTATTTTCATTGTAGCCTAAGCAATTGATTTTATTTCTGAATAGTAATTGAGAGAACTGATTTGGCCTTATCTACAGGTGGAGGAGGTGGAGGTTTGAGAAGCGCTATGCACGGGAGGTCCGGTCCAGAGAGGGATATTGGATCACATTGATTCTTCAGATCCCAGAGTCTTCCAGGGGTTAGAGATTCCCAGTTCAGTGGGCTGGGTGGCAGCTACAGGATCAAGACTCAGAACTTATACGGATTGCCCTGGATTCCTTCTTCATGGTGGTAGGACAAACAGAAACCAAACTCATATGGGCCCCAACGTTGAACATCTCTGAACTCTTGTCATCAAAGAACAATTGAGCTCATAGAACTGAAAAGGGTTTATTTTATGAGCGCACTTTATTATTTTAGTTGTTATTTTTCATACCTGTGTTTTATCTGTATATGTGTATGCCATGTTTCTGTGTATATTAATACACTTCTCAAACTTTATCTTGGTTTCCTAGTCTCTTTATTGATGTTCAATTCTCTGGCTCTTAACAATCTAGTTTTCTTCTGGTTCTGGTCCAAATTCACACTGATAAACTACATAACACTACTACGAGCTATTTTATAAATGTACATTCTTACTACATCGTAATAAGGGTTACAAATACTTTTTTTACTTGTATTTCTGTTGTATCTGCTAGGCTTTGCAACTCATTTATAAATGCTTTGTAAAGCATAGCAAGTCCTCACTTTAGATGGGCTCACATCATGTAGTCAACTAATCAGTAGTAACTCATGAGTTAATCATGGATTGATGTGTTGGTAAATGCTTGTTAAAGATGCATTGATACACTAACTATCTGTAATATGGAGCTAAATCAGGGCCAAATGTTTTGTTAATTTGAAAAAAATATATATAGTTGAAAAACTAACGCTTGAAATTGAAAATTTAAGTTTTGGTCAAAACTTGGAAAAAATAAAACCATGTATTCAAACTAAAAATAAGTGTACACATTTTTCTTTCAGTTTGAATAAAATATAGATTAAATTCTGGAATTATTTTGAATAAATTATAAATTTTCGTTTTTCACTTTATATTTGTTTTCAGTTCCACATTTCATGTTTTCAGATTCAAAACTTATTTTTTTTACAGCTTCAAATCTTTTTTTTCGGTTTCAAATCTTTTTTTTTCAGTTTCAGATCTGTTTTTCACTTTCAGATCATTTTTTTTCGGTTTCAGACTTTTGGCCCTGATTTTGCGTAGGGGGCGTGGCTTCAACTCAGAGGGGCGTGGCATTATGAGTGACAGCCTAACAAAGAAGGCTGTCATGTTGCCTTCAGGAAATGGTGTTACTGTGAGAACTATGACTGAATGCTTTCTATCCACTATATATATGTGATTTTTACTTAACAAACTTAACCAGTGACAAAGTTCCATTTAAAAAATTGTTTTGGACAACACATGGTACCAATTACACTATAAGAGCAATAAACTGTGCCAGATTGTGCAGTTCAGCAGGAACAATGACTTCTCCCACTTCCATGTACAACTTTGAATGTAGCACCACAGTATTCACTGGCACCAGCCCACAGGTAAGACATGTGAAAGATATTAGCATTTTTGAATAGATACTTTGTGACGTTATCCCCACAGTGGCATTTTTTTTGTGATTAACACATAAAAGGGAATATAGGTGGACAGCTGGACAAAGCTGGCAATCAAGCATCACTAGCACTAAAGTTAGCATTAACTAACGTTAGCTTCACACTAGCTGGTGTTTTTACATTAATTTCAGTGTCCAGCTCAAGTTTTTTTTACTTTAACGTGTAGTGGTCTTTGTTAATGACCATAACTCGACAGTGGCTGCAGTGAAGAAGGTCTCTTTTTACAGAGTAGACAAATATGACTTTACATTAATGCTCTGGCCTGATAAATTACGTTTTACACTATAACGTTACATGTTACATGAAATGTGGAACTGAAAACAAATATAAAGTGAAAAAATAATTCCAGAATTTAATCTAAATTTTATTCAAACTGAAAGAAAAATTGGTACACTTATTTTTAGTTTGAATACATGGTTTTATTTTTTCCAAGTTTTGACCAAAACTTAAATTTTCAATTTCAAGCTTTAGTTTTTCAACTATATATATTTACAAATTAACAAAACATTTGGCCCTGATTTAGCTCCATATCTGTAGGCATATTTCTGAAGGCATGTCCAAATAGAACAATACGTGTGTGTCCAGGTTCTGTTAGCCTTTGCACCTCCTTTATAAATGATTTGTAAAGCAAAGTCCTCACTTTAGATGGGCTCTCACAATATACTTAACTTACCAGTAGTAACTCATGAGTTAATCATGGATTACATTATTGGTAAGTATTTGTAACAGATGTGTTAACACCCCAGCTATTAGTTTAGGCCTTTTTCTAAATCATAACATTTTATTTAAGACATGAACAAATGTAGGTCTAGATAGTCTGTTAATCATTAACTTCCTAGTTTTAAACGACTTCTTAAGTTCCTGAGTACCTAGTTGATAATGGTAAAATGACTTAATTTACAAATGGTTAATGCATCATGTAGGAATTATTAAAAAATATACTGATAAATATTTTACATGGGCTTACTTACTATGGACCAACCATTTACTAACTGCATTTACAAATGCTTTACTGATTAGAATGAATGTAGGAACTATGCTTTACAAATGATAAACAAATAAATTACTACTAGTTTGTAGATAGTTTATAAAGGGAAAATTATTTAATTTGCTAATGGTTTTTGCAATACTTAGAAAGTGTCAAACTTCTATTTATAAACATAATTTTCGCGAGCCTTATTTACTATGAACAAACGATATACAAATGCGTTATTCATGAGAATTAACATAGGAGCAGTGCTTTACAAATGATGAACAACGCATTTAGCAATAGTTAGTAACTGGTTTATAATGGGGAAATTATTTCATTTACAAATGGTTGTTTCATTATTTGCTAAGTATAAATCATGTACTTACAAACATATTTTTCAAGATAGGCTTATTTACTATGAACAAACCATTTATAACTATGTGAACAAATGCTTTACTGATGATGAATTATGTAAGAAACAATTAATTAATAATGATGAACAAACCATTAACTAATAGGCTTGTTTACTATGAACAAACCATT
Source organism: Perca fluviatilis (assembly GCF_010015445.1). Classification (NCBI taxonomy): domain Eukaryota; kingdom Metazoa; phylum Chordata; class Actinopteri; order Perciformes; family Percidae; genus Perca; species Perca fluviatilis. Next base: position 37,335,827 of record NC_053126.1, read on the forward strand.
TATAACTGTGTGAACAAATACTTTACTCATGATGAACTATGTATGAACAATTAATAAGTAATAATGAACAAACCATTAACTAATAGTTAACTAATGCTTAATAAATGATGAATTATGGATAGTTATTATAAAGTGCTACAGAATACCAAAAACGTTACAGAAGATGTCAGATAAATAATAATAAAGATTTAAAATAACATTGTATGAATGATGTTAAGCATTCACACAATTTCTACAGCAGGCTATAACTACTGTATAATAGACATCATTGACTTGGAATGAACCTGACTTGCTACATGTCTCTGGGGGATAGCTTCAGTGTAGTAAAACTTAATTTAATGTACAATAGACAGTAGATTAACTCACTCACTACACTTTCTGAAGGAAGCACCATGTCATGGTGAAACCCTGCTAGTGAATGAATGGATGAGGTTACAGTGGAGTTTAGACACGCCTGGTCAGGGTGCAGGAGCTGGTTCCCCTCCAAGCTCTGCCTAGCATGACATGGAAAGTTTGGTGAATGTACAGTAAGTGCTACTGAAGAGATTTCTGACTCTGAGTCTGAGAAAAAAACATTTTGAGAAAATGGCCTATGGATTATAAAACGTCAAACACTATGGGTGAAACTTCTCCAGTTAATTACTTACATTAAGACATATATTTTTGTATTACAAGTTTTTTTAAATGTTATCTTTAGATATGCAAACAAGGCCTTATCTAATGGCAACTTTTGGTGAATTTAAGAGACTTTTACAGGGTGCAAATAGACAAGTAAGTAAGTAAGTAAGTAAAGTTTATTTGTATAGCACCTTTCACAGATAAAAATCGCTTCATGCTTCACAATGAACTGTACAATACAACAAATTAAAATACAAGAACATTTAAATACAAATAGAAAATAAAACAAAAAACATAAAAACCCATCGCCTAACTGAAAGCCTGCTTGAATAGCTGAGTTTTTAATACCAACACATTCTCACACCCAACTCGTAAAATAAGGACGTTCGGGCAGGAGCCTTTCTCGTTCTTATTTGACGTTAAAAGTCTCCTTTAGCGTCTCATGTAAACGTGCTTGGTCGCCACTATTGCCGTCCCTTTTGACGCGCTTGGTCGGGACGGGTGAACGGAATCGCGGAGGTTAGGTTTAGGAGAAAAACAACGGGGAAAGGACGCCTCAAAAGCCGGGAAACACACGCCGGAGACGGGGAAACAAAACGCCACACGCGGGGCGCGGACCCGAGTCTCCTGAGTGAAAGTCCGGTGTTTTACCCATCCACCACCCCAACCACCGTCCTTACCCAGCTATTTCCCCTTACATACCACTCGCTAAATCTCATCCAACTGCGGCTCTCCCCAGTATGTTACACAAATACGCCGAAGGGTGCCTTTTTCGTCGCATCAGCGCTGAAGGACACTGACCAAACGTACTTATTTTACGAGTTCGGAATGAGAACAGGTTGTTAATACATGCTGCACCAATTTATACTATTTAGACCAGTGGTTCTCAAACTTTTTTCAAATTTTGAATTGAGTGTTTTTAAGTACCCTCTGACCAGCGCTAGATTTACTAAACAACAGCCATGGACAGTGCTTAGCATGGTTTTATTTGAGTTAGCCTAATAGCTGGATTGATTTGCATTGAGAGATGATCTTATGGAAAGTACCCCATGTCAATCTCTAGGTAAGGGAACTTTATCACGATGCATAGTATCCTGGATCCATGAAATAACTGGCCTTTAATAATCAAAATCGGCCTGCTGCCTCTATGGGAATTTAACATAGGGGTGGACTGACTTATGCCCCTTGTATTTTAAGGAAAAACATTTATTTATTTACGATACATTATTCATTCACAAAGAAAATTGATGTCCTTAAAGTTTGGATTTTTCTTAATTTTTGTAATTAAGGCATTAAGATCAATGTCCAAAAGATGATTTTTTTATTCCTCTTTTTAGTCAACTTTAGCATGGGTTCATAAACTTATGTTGAGCACTGTAACTGAAAAAACATTTAAATGCTGATGAAAAAAGGCAACAAAAACTTAAAAAAAAAAAACATTAAACTTGGAAAAAGACAGTAGAAAGAAGGAAGACAAAAATCGAAGAAAATTGTTTTTTGAAAAAAGCGAAGGAATCATTGGTGTGGGACCACTATTTGTAATCAAGAATTTTCAGGGACCACCTTATAAAACACATAATAAAATATAAGTCACAGTCCCACCTGAATTAATCCACACCTCCTAATAGGCCTACTAGCACTAAAACTAGAACTGGTCATCACATCAGTACAACAGGCTCGTTAAAAGAAAGTTTACTGCACACAACGGCTGCCACATATTTAATTTATTTATTTACTCAAGCCCCCGAGGGCATAATCAAGTTCATTTGAACAACAGGCTTATTTCCATAGCAATGGAGTATTACATTTTTACAGTAATGAGAACACTTGGATATAGTCAAAATTTCAAAACCTCTTGCGATTTTAGGGGATTATTAATCTTCAGAGTTTTACAAGTCCCCAAAAAGTAGGCTATGTGAGTTTGTCCACTTAACAGCACATCCGCAAAACATTTCAGAAATGCGAGATCAAGAAATTAACTGGAAATTAAAATAATAATAGGCCTTATTCATTCCATTTATAATTTAAAACAGTTATTTTTATATAAAGTGCCTATAAAGGCTATGTGTATGATGTGATCCTGAGAATATCCTTTGCCTCTGGCCCTACACACATTTAATGAAAACACAGTAGGCGTACTCCTGGTTAAAAAAAAGTTCTCAAAAGGAAAAGCCATTGGAGTCTATTTGCCAGCCCTATATGAGCGTAATATCCCCCTCTGTCCCCCTCCACATCTTTCCCTTCCTCCTTGTCTTTGTTTCTTTATGAGGAATCTGGCTTGCAGATGCCTCTGACTCACTGTCAATCTCTTCCTTATTGGTAACCTCTGCCTCTGTTCTCTTCAGAGAACCTGTTGCTATCCAACGATCCGTGTTGTGGTTCTAACGGCACTGGACTTGAACGTCACAGCCGAGCGCCACTAGTAATCACACAATAACTTGACAATTTAATTTAAATTTAAATTTTATATCAATATACATATTCTAAATTCTCATGGGAATTTCCTGGTAAAATGAAGGTTAAAAAAACTATTATTTTACTTTGCTTTTCCACGGACCACCTGCAGGACCACAGTTTGGGAATAACTGGTCTACGTGATACGCAGGTATATGCAGTATACCTACTAAGAAAGCTCCAGGATTTACATATAAAGTACCCAATGACCCACAACAACATACTTTTTTACTTACTATTATATTTTTGATATATTTTGAATTGTCATCTGTGTTCTTCTTCACATAGGCTAAATAAAGCTATTTCCACCGTAAATTGGTGAATTAAAGTGTATCAGAATACAGGAAATTAAGTCTTTGATGCTCAAAACTTCCCTGGGGGAGGACACCCTGACTCTCCACTATGATATTCCCCCCCCAAAGAAAAGGCAGATTCTGGCCTATATACAGTAAGTACACCCACTACAATACTTTAGATTACACCACTGGAAGGAAGGAAGAACAGGTTGAAAATAGTGACAAAAAGTGACAAAAACTTTCAAAAAGTGACAAACGTCAAAAACAGCGACAAAAACTTGCTCACGTACCCCCTGCAGTCCTCCAGAGTACCCCTTATGGTACACATACCCCCATTTGAGAAACTGATTTAGACGGAATATAATCGAATAAAAACACAAATGTAAGTTCCAGAGCAAAATAAATTCTTATCTACTTACATGTTTGCTAACAGTGAACGATGATGATGATGATGTGATGATGATGATGATGATGATGATGATGATGATGAGCAGTAAGAAGTCAACTTATGTGCTGAGTTCTCTTGTACTTATTACAAATCATCTCCCTTTATATATAGAGGCTGTGGCTCATTGCAACTGCCTGTTAGAAGAAAAAAGAAAAAAAACTCTAAGTTGGCACTCTCAGTGCCATGGCCCTCCCAACCACACTGGCCTTTTCAGGTTGGGTTCATTTGTATTAGTGACAAATTATGTCCATCTTGGTTTTCCCCGCGTATTTAATTTGGTTTGGCCAAGTCAGTATACAGTTAGGTTCGGACACAGTTTTCATAATTCTAGCCCTGTGTGCTAACACAATGGATTTGAAAAGAAATAATTGAGATAAAATTGTAGTGCAGACTTTCAGCTTTATTTTGAGGGTATTTCATTTCAAGGGTCCTAAAGTAATTGGACAATTGAGTCAAAAGCTGTTTCATGAGCAGGTGTGGGCTATTCTCCTTTAAGGAGGAGTTCACATCTTGTATAGTTGTTGCTATTTTTGGGTTAAGTTATATTGAGTTGACCTCTTTTATAGGCCTAGATATTAAGTTCCTGGTTTATATTGGTTTTTGCATTTTTTTGGTAAATAAAAACCCACTTTTCAACAAAAACTCCTGTTTTCATCATGTTTTACTGCTTGGTCCCTGACAAAAATATATTTATTTTTTAATGTATTTACAGTTTTCTTTATTGTATTTTAGGCACTCGTCCTAAGGAGTTGATTGGATCAGTTTGATATTTGGTTAGTAAAATCCTCTGACTAATGTGACCCTGAACTGTGAAGGAGTAGTTGATAGCAATGACCCATGGGTCATTTACCAACATGCTATTTTAGGGCCTTTACAGGTATTCAACCTTTTAAAACTCCATCCAGTTGACTCAACAGATCGTTTTTCAAATGGCGTCAGCAGCAAATCAAGACTTTTACGATGAAAAATTGCAAAGCTTTTGTGTTTTCGTGGAATGGTGTTGCCGTGGCGAGGCTGCCAATTTTCATGTTTCACCATAAAACAGGAAGCTGTTGTAACTTCATAATACAATTTGCTATTTGCCCGAATGTTAACATACTGGATAAGAGTCCTTAAAGTTGCTTAGAGTTTTCTTAGGAAGTGTTAGTTGATCATTTATTTCTGTTGTATAAAATGACATGGTGTATGCTAAAGACTTAAATATGTTGGTGGATGTCATGCGCTCTTCCTACATAATGTGTATTTCATATTGAGTTATCAGATGATTTGCACATGACTATAATATTCTACTTTCTTAAGACAATTGTGGTCTTGATTTGAGGAAACTGTATTTGATTTTCTCTGTCTCCCTGGTCATAAAGACATTTTCTTCTGCGCTTCTGGGTTTGTGATGAGGGTTTTCTTTATCTTATTAAAAAACAATAAAAATAACTTGAACTATTCCATAATTAACTATTCCTATAATCCATCAGTAGTTGTGCATTAACTAAACTCCCCTGTGGGCTGCCTTTTTTTATATTAGGACAATGCACATTAATCAACATTTCTGTAAATGCTCCAGTGTTAGCCAGTCAGCTAATTTTCAACTGTAGTCCTATTTGCATGCATGTCTTTATGGTGGGAAGAAACCGGAGAACACCCACGCAAGCACAGGGAGAACATGCTAACTCCACACAGAAAGGCCTGGGACGACCTGGGTTCCAGCCCAGAACCTTCTTTCTATAAGGCAGAAGTGCTAACCACTGAGCCACTGTGCTGAGCCACTCAAATTTCAACCATCCCACCCTTTAAAGTGGGAAGATTCCAGATGAGTTCCATGTGTGTGTGTCTGTGTGTGTGTCTGCGTTCTTGTCTGTGTGTCTGTGTGTGTCTGTGTGTGAGTGAGTGTATGTGTGTGTCTGTGTGTGTGTGTGTATGTGTCTGTGTGTGAGTGAATGTGTATGTGTGTGTGTGTGTCTGTGTGTGTGTCTGCGTTCTTGTCTGTGTGTCTGTGTGTGTCTGTGTATGAGTGAGTGTATGTGTGTGTCTGTGTGTATGTATGTATGTGTGTATGTCTGTGTGAGTGAGTGAGTGTGTATGTGTGTGTGTGTGTGTCTGTGTGTGAGTGAGTGTGTATGTGTGTGTGTGTGTCTGTGTGTGAGTGAGTGAGTGTGTATGTGTGTGTGTGTGTCTGTGTGTGAGTGAGTGTATGTGTGTGTCTGTGTGTGAGTGAGTGAGTGTGTATGTGTGTGTGTGTGTGTCTGTGTGTGAGTGAGTGTATGTGTGTGTCTGTGTGTGAGTGAGTGTATGTGTATGTCTGTGTGTGAGTGAGTGAGTGTGTATGTGTGTGTGTGTGTGTCTGTGTGTGAGTGAGTGTATGTGTGTGTCTGTGTGTGAGTGAGTGAGTGTGTATGTGTGTGTGTGTGTGTGTCTGTGTGTGAGTGAGTGTATGTGTGTGTCTGTGTGTGAGTGAGTGTGTGTGTATGTGTGTGTGTGTCTGTGTGTGAGTGAGTGTATGTGTGTGTCTGTGTGTGAGTGAGTGAGTGTGTGTGTGTGTGTGTGTGTCTGTGTGTGAGTGAGTGTATGTGTGTGTCTGTGTGTGAGTGAGTGAGTGTGTATGTGTGTGTGTGTGTCTGTGTGTGAGTGAGTGTATGTGTGTGTCTGTGTGTGAGTGTGTATGTGTCTGTGTGTCAGTGTCTGTGGAAAAGACTGTTTGCCCAGATTAGTCTTAGCTCTGGGGGGTACAAAATATGTTGAGCTACCCCTAGTGGAGTACCTGTGAACTTCATTTACTCTCTTAAAATAATTTCTAAAATATTTGGGAACATCTCCATGAACAATTATATGTTCCATACCCAGCTGTAACTGACACACTGACATTTCAACCATCCCACCCTTTAAAGTGGGAATATTCCAGATGAGTTCCATGTGTGTGTGTCTGTGTGTGTGTCTGCGTTCTTGTCTGTGTGTCTTTGTGTGTCTGTGTGTGAGTGTGTGTATGTGTGTGTGTGTGTGTGTCTGTGTGTGAGTGTGTATTTGTCTGTGTTTGTGTCTATAGCCCTATTCGCACGGGATAAGTAGGCTATTACCTGGTGACCTCCAGTCATTTGTAATAATTGCGGAGGTTGTCTGTGATCTTAATCCCGTGCGAATCGGTCGTGTCTGTAATTTGTAAAGTAATAATTCCCCCGCAAATGACCTACCATATTTTGCCGAAAACGGAGGTCCTGTGATAATATTAGTCCCCGTGCGAATCGGCATCTCTGATTTGTCCAGGATTTGGCGGGGCTTTTTTGTTATTTATAGGTACCTATTTCCTTATTTTGCCTTTTATCCATCTTTGGCGAAGAATGGAGGGTGCGTTGGAGTGTTTTGACAGTGTTTTGGGTGCTGGGTCATGTCGCATACATCATATACAATTTGCAGAAAGAGAAAGATGAAAACCACAAGTACGAAGACAAAAAGAATGATTAGATGGCGATGGATGACATGTATAGCAGCATGCGGTAATATAATTTTTTATGTTTGTATCATACATCTAGAGATAACGACAAGACATCTCCAAGCAATAGCTTATCAAAAATAATGCACAATCAGCAGGGGGGCTCACTTCATAATTAGAGGTTAATGTTACAAATAAATCAAGCGTAAAGCTTGAGCTAATAGATTTTAACCTGGTGAAATGTTTGGTTTTATCCATCTAACCGGACCTTGCTTGACACCCGACGAGAAAGAAATGAGAGAAGAAAAAAGGAGGTGGCAGTTCGGACCATGACTGACTACCCGGTTGAGATTGTGTGTGTGTGTGTCCTCGAGATCTGACCACACACAAACACACGTAGCAGAGCTACCCACCCCCATGTTTCTACTGTTGCTTAATGTCAGTAAATTCGAGTAAAATCACAGGCTTCGCTTATCCCGTTCGAATGCGCCAGATGAAAATCAGACGTGGGGGGGGAATTTATAATTCAAACGAGGTCCCTAGATAATACTTATCCCGTGCGAATAGGGCTATATGTGTGTCTATGTCTGTGTATGTCTGTGTGTGTGTCTTTGTGTGTCTGTGGTTGAGTGTCTGTGTGTGTGTCTGTGTGTGTGTGTGTGTGTTTGTGTGTGTCTCTGTGTGAGTGTCTGCGTTCTTGTCTGTGTGTCTGTGTGTGTCTGTGGTTGAGTGTCTGTGTGTGTGTCTGTGTGTGTGTGTGTATGTCTGTGTGTGTCTGTGTGTGTTTGTGTGTGTCTCTGTGTGAGTGTCTGCGTTCTTGTCTGTGTGTCTGTGTGTGTCTGTGGTTGAGTGTCTGTGTGTGTGTCTGTGTGTGTGTGTATGTCTGTGTGTGTCTGTGTGTGTTTGTGTGTGTCTCTGTGTGAGTGTCTGCGTTCTTGTCTGTGTGTCTGTGTGTGTCTGTGGTTGAGTGTCTGTGTGTGTCTGTGTGTGAGTGTGTATGTGTCTGTGTTTGTGTCTATGTGTGTCTGTGTGTGTGTGTGTGTTTGTGTGTGTATCTGTGTGTGAGTGTCTGCGTTCTTGTCTGTGTGTCTGTGTGTGTGTGTGTCTGTGTGTGTGGTAGAAAAAAGCCTAAAAGTCAGCAGTTAGAACTGATCTACATAGAGTGGTTGCTATGGAGATGATACAATAGATAATATAAGTTGACAAAACTCTGGTTTGGTTGAAATAAACCTTTAATTCATCATTGACAAAAGAGGCGACCATAGCTCCAATGCTGGGCGCCAAGCTGGAGACTCTTCATCACAGCTGACAACTTTTTGGTATTCATCTTTCCAACCACTTCTTTGATGACAGTCAGGACGTGGTTTCCCACGGCCAAAGATTTCTCCACTTTCTCTCTGGTGTCTAAAGGCATCTCCCTCTTCACCCTGGAGGGGGGGGAGAGGACGGAGGATGTGGGATCATGTGACTCAGCTGAGGATGTCGTCCAGTAGAGGAGAAGGAATGAAGCCAACAGCATGGAGGCTGACAGCTGAGGGAACGCCATGACTGGAACACACAACATGGAAAAAATGTTGGGTGTTTTTATAACCTGTGGTCCAAATAAATCTGCTGAGCTGTTTTATTTTCTCTGACAGATACGTCAGTCTCTCCTCCCATTCAGACAGAGTCAGGGAGCTCAGAGGACTCTGAAGCATGACTCAGTAGCAGAGGTAAAGAGGTACAAACTACAATCTCAGGTGAAGGTATTAAAATCAGGAGGCAAAAGACGTGGTCGTAAAACAGGCTCTAGGTCTAAAAACCAGTGGGGAAGATAGACCAGGAAATACTGCTGGGGAGTGAGACACTAAAGGTAGTACAACAATCTGGTAACTGACAAAGGACACGGAGGGAGTTTTTATATACATAAACATCTTGGCCTGTCACATCCGAAAGGACAGTAGGCCTAAAGTTCAGGCCATTGTAGTTCGCTTTGAGAATCTTGCTTCTGCTCAAACTTTCTGCTTGGACTCCGATATGTCCCTGCTTGGACAGGTTTCCTGCTCTCAGCTTTGGCCTTTCTCCTGCGCTCTTGGATGGTTTGTGTTTGAGTCGCAGCATAAACTTTGAGCAACAGCTGAACATCCACATTTAACAGGGAAGGGGAAGAAAAAACAGGAAAGAATCTTCTTTGTTTTAAATCTCTTTCACATGAAGTTTTCATCCCTTACCTTTTCACAACACTCACTAATAGATAAAGCCGAAAACCGGCCTCAATTGTTTGTGTGATCAGTGCTGTATGTTGAGAAGCAAACTTCCTGTTTCTCATTCCAAATTTCAATACATTTGACCACTAAACACAGCTATAGTGACTGATCTGTGTTTATATTCAGAGGTGGCTGCAAATAAAAAATGATTTGAAAGAAGCACAAGAGTTGCTGTTCACTTTTTGAGCAACTATCAAAACCCAACGTTATACTCATAAGGGTGCATTCACAGATACTGTCTAGTCAGTCAGATTTACTAGTCAACATCAACTTATAATTCCATCATATTTTCTACCAACGGCAAAACATACCTGTGTCATTGGGACCATAATGATCCTGATTTTGCTCCCTGCAGAGCCTCCTTTGTTCTTCAACACTTTCATGAGCTGCTCAGCAGAGATGGGAGTAAGTCACACATGGGCAAGTCACAAGCAAGTCTCAAGTCTTAACCTTCAAGTCTCAAGTCTTAACCTTCAAGTCTCAAGTCTTAACCTTCAAGTCTCAAGTCTTAACCTTCAAGTCTCAAGTCTTAACCTTCAAGTCTCAAGCAAGTCCAAGTCATGTGTTGTGACAATCAAGTAAGACAAGTCATAGCTTTGGTCAAGCAATTCACAAGTCAAGTCATACAATTCATTGTCCGTCTGGTTTTATTTTCTAAAAAAGCTTGTAAAACATCAACCCTGTTGTCTACAGTCAATCAATGTACATCATTTTATTCAGGTAAAACTGGGCTATTATAATATTTGTGCTGTAGTGAGGTCACTTGAATGTAAAAAAAGGTTGTATGACCTTAAAGACAAATAAATAAATAAAACGGAAAATGAATCTCACAGATATGTATTAATATCACACACAGAGCAATAAATGCTAAGCCAATCTCCTGTCTAAAACACTTCTCATATGTCTTGGGTGTCAAACCGTGAAGAAATAATCATTATAACTTATACGGTTGAAAAAATATATACATTTTTTCAAAAACAGTCCAGATGCTTTTGCCAATAATCAAAATAATAATGTCATTTTTATTGATATCACACACACAGCAATGCTACACAGGCATTTGTGTTGTCTAAACCAGTTCTCCTATATATTTGGAGTCATCCAGTGCAAGAATAAAGATAATGAACATTATTACTCATATAAATGACAAACTATTTACATTTCTTCAAAAAAGGCCCAAATGTAGGTAGGTAGGTAGGTAGATAGGTAGGTAGGTAGGTAGGTAGATAGATAGGTAGGCAGGTAGGTAGGTAGGTAGATAGATAGGCAGGTGGGTAGGTTGGTAGATAGATAGGTAGGTAGGTAGGTAGGTAGATAAATAGGTAGGTAGGTAGATAGATAGGTAGGTAGGTAGATAGGTAGATAGATAGATAGATAGATAGATAGATAGGTGGGTAGGTAGGTAGTGGTGGGTGGGTGGGTAGGTGGGTGGGTGTAGATGGGTGGGTGGGTAGATGGGTAGATAGATAGATGGGTAGGTGGGTAGGTGGGTGGGTGGGTGGATAGATGGGTGGGTGGGTAGGCGGGTGGGTGGGTGGGTAGGTGATAGATGGGTAGGTAGGTAGGTAATAATGAATGGGTAGCGGTGGTGGGTGGGTAGATAGGTAGGTAGGTAGGTGGGTAGATGGATAGATGGGTAGGCAGGTGGGTAGGTAGGTGAATGGGTAGGCAGGTGGGTGGGTTGGTGGATGGTAGGTAGGTAGGTAGTGATAGATGGGTAGGTAGGTAGATGGGTAGATAGATAGATAGATAAATGGGTAGGTAGGTAGGTAGGTAGGTAGGTAGATAGGTAGGTAGGTAGGTGATAGATGGGTAGGTAGGTAGGTAGGTAGATGGGTAGATAATAGATAGGTAGATGGTGGAAGTGGGTAGATAAATGGGTAGGCAGGCAGGTAGGTGGGTAGATAGATAGATAGGTAGGCAGGTAGGTAGGTAGGTAGGTAGGTAGGTAGGTAGGTAGATAGATAGATAGATAGGTAGGTAGGTAGGTAGGTAGATAGGTAGGTAGGTAGGTAGGTAGGTAGGTAGGTAGATAGGTAGGTAGATAGATAGATAGGTAGGCAGGTGGGTAGGTAGGTAGATAGGTAGGCAGGTGGGTAGGTTGGTAGATAGGTAGGTAGGTAGGTAGTAGATAGGTAGGTAGGTAGATAGGTAGATAGATAGATAGATGGTAGGTAGGTAGGTAGATAGGTAGGTAGGTAGGTAGGTTAGATAGGTAGGTAGGTAGGTAGATAGGTAGATAGATAGATAGATAGATAGGTAGGTAGGTAGATAAATAGGTAGGCAGGCAGGTAGGTAGGTAGATAGATAGATAGGTAGGCAGGTAGGTAGGTAGATAGGTAGGTAGGTAGGTAGGTAGGTAGATAGATAGATAGGTAGGTAGGTAGGTAGGTAGATAGGTAGGTAGGTAGGTAGGTAGGTAGATAGGTAGGCAGGTAGGTAGGTAGGTAGGTAGGTAGGCAGGTAGGTAGATAGATAGGTAGATAGATAGATAGTAGGGGTGGTACGGTTCATGAAAAAACACCCGAACCGCTCGGTTCGCTAGTCTCGGTTCGGAGCGTGTGTGTACCGCACGGTTCGTCAGTACACTGTTAAGCTGCACTAACCTCTTACTGCCGTAGTGCCCACTTTATACACCTACAGTGCCTTGCGAAAGTATTCGGCCCCCTTGAACGTTTCGACCTTTTGCCACATTTCAGGCCTCAAACATAAAGATATAAAACTGTAATTTTTTGTGAAGAATCAACAACAAGTGGGTCCCAATTATGAAGTGGAACAAAATTCATTGGCTATTTCAAACTTTTTTAACAAATAAAAAACTGAAAAAGTGGGCGTGCAAAATTATTCAGCCCCTTTACTTTCAGTGCAGCAAACTCTCTCCAAAAGTTCAGTGAGGATCTCTGAATGATCCAATGTTGACCTAAATGACTAATGATGATAAATAGAATCCAGCTGTGTGTAATCAAGTCTCCGTATAAATGCACCTGCTCTGTGATAGTCTCAGAGGTCCATGTAAAGCGCAGAGAGCATCATGAAGAACAAGGAACACACCAGGCAGGTCCGAGATACTGTTGTGGAGAAGTGTAAAGCCGGATTTGGATACAAAAAGATTTCCCAAGCTTTAAACATCCCAAGGAGCACTTGGGCAGCGATAATATTGAAATGGAAGGAGTATCAGACCACTACAAATCTACGAAGACCGGGCCGTCCCTCTAAACTTTCAGCTCATACAATGAGAGGACTGATCAGAGATGCAGCCAAGAGGCCCATGATCACTCTGGATGAACTGCAGAGATCTACAGCTGAGGTGGGAGACTCTGTCCATAGGACAACAATCAGTTGTATACTGCACAAATCTGGCCTTTATGGAAGAGTGGCAAAGAAAGCCATTTCTTAAAGATTTCCATAAAAAGTGTCGTTTTAAAAGTTTGCCCAAAAGCCACCTGGGAGACACACCAAACATGTGGAAGAAGGTGCTGTGGTCAGATGAAACCAAAATCGAACTTTTTGGCAACAATGCAAAACGTTATGTTTGGCGTAAAAGCAACACAGCTCATCACCTTGAACACACCATCCCCACTGTCAAACATGGTGGTGGCAGCATCATGGTTTGGGCCTGCTTTTCTTCAGCAGGGACAGGGAAGATGGTTAAAATTGATGGGAAGATGGATGGAGCCAAATACAGGACCATTCTGGAAGAAAACCTGATGGAGTCTGCAAAAGACCTGAGACTGGGACGGAGATTTGTCTTCCAACAAGACAATGATCCAAAACATAAAGCAAAATCTACAATGGAATGGTTCACAAATAAACATATCCAGGTGTTAGAATGACCAAGTCAAAGTCCAGACCCGAATCAATCGAGAATCTGTGGAAAGAACTGAAAACTGCTGTTCACAAACGCTCTCCCAACCTCACTGAGCTCGAGCTGCGTTTTGCAAGGAGGAATGGGCAAAAATGTCAGTCTCTCGATGTGCAAAACTGATAGAGACATACCCCAAGCGACTTACAGCTGTAATCGCAGCAAAAGGTGGCGCTACAAAGTATTAACTTAAGGGGGCTGAATAATTTTGCACGCCCAATATTTCAGTTTTTTATTTGTTTAAAAGGTTTGAAATATCCAATAAATTTCGTTCCACTTCATAATTGTGTCCCACTTGTTGTTGATTCTTCACAAAAAATTACAGTTTTATATCTTTATGTTTGAGGCCTGAAATGTGGCAAAAGGTCGAAAAGTTCAAGGGGGCCGAATACTTTCGCAAGGCACTGTATGTTAAAACACTAACTGGAAATGACGAGCGGGATAGGCGTGACAAACGCAACCCATGGCAGCTGATTGGACGATCGTGTCACATGGGTCTGGCTGGTCCCAAATTTCAAAACAGACTGTCATGGCGGCTCGTTCAGAATACGATCTCATATTGTACTAAAATAGTTCACCGAAACGTGTTTCTGAAAACATTTTAAGCGAGAAATAGGCCATGCAGTTGCTGAATCTGTCTTCATTTCAGATCGACAAAGGTCAGTTTAAAAGATTTTCGTCAGCTTTTGAGAGACACCGAGCCGACCGCTCCTCAAGTGGAGTGGGGTGCTGCTGCAGGTCACGTCACGTGCAGAAATGTCAAGTGGGAGAAGCTGTAGGATGTGCCAGCGTCGTTTATAGTCTGGTGTGTGGGAACATTTTGGATTTCATGGTACCTATGATGAAATAAAACAATATATAGAACTGCCACTGTGTGCATGTTTTGTGCAACATGCATTCAATATGCAAATTTTAGCTATATATCATATGCTGAAGTATATTCTGGAGTGTTAAAGATTAAAAGAAAAAATAACAAGAACCGTACAGAACCGAAAACCGTGACCCTAAAACCGTGATACAAACCGAACCGTGGGTTTTGTGAACCGTACCACCCCTAATAGATAGGTAGGTAGTTAGGTAGGTAGGTAGATAGATAGGTAGGTAGGTAGGTAGGTAGGTAGATAGATAGGTAGGTAGGTAGATAGATAGATAGGTAGGTAGGTAGGTAGGTAGGTAGGTAGATAGATAGGTAGGCAGGTAGGTGTTTTTTTTCCTGTTCCCACACTGTACCCCTATTCAGGGGCATAGTCTGGGAGTTGCCTTTTTCTCCTCGTCTCTCCTCATGTCATGCTGTATTTTCTTCCCAATTATATGTGTATGTACCTTGTAAAGCGCTTTGTGATTTATATCTGTGAAATGCGCTCTATAAATAAATTTTACTTACTTACTTACTTTACAGGTAGGTAGGTAGGTAGATAGGTAGGTAGGTAGGTAGGTAGGTAGGTAGGTAGGTAGGTAGGTAGGTAGATAGATAGGTAGGCAGGTAGGTAGGTAGGTAGGTAGATAGATAGATAGATAGATAGATAGATAGATAGATAGATAGATAGATAGATAGATAGATAGATAGATAGATAAAACCTTTATTGTCCACTGAATAAACATACACTGGAAATTCATCTTTGGCACTCTGGCATCATAAAATACTTAAAACACAGCACACTGACAATATAAGTTAACTTGTATAGTTACATAAAATATAAACTAAGTGGTTAAAAAAAGAAACATGAATGAATAAATACTAGTACAGTTCTCAGTACTGATCATTCTCATCATCATCACCCGGGCTGGGTGGGTCACGAATGAGTAGGGAGGGGAGTTCTTTTAGTTTGCTGTGATTCAGGATGGACACAGCAGAAGGGACACATGACTTCTTATGCCTGTTTTTCCTGGCCATTGGAACATCAGTCTCCTGTCAGAAGGCAATAGCTGAAAAGATGGATGGAGGGGGTGGGTGGCGTCAATGGAAGACCTGGATAGCCTTTTGTGTTATGGAACAGCTGTATAACGTGTGGAATTGTAACTGCTTTTCTCCTGTGATTTTGCTGGCTTGGTTTACCACCTGAGCCAGCTTGATCCTATGTTTGACTGAGAGGTTCCCATACCAGGAGGTGACGTTGAACATGAGAATACTCTCAGTGAGTGACCTGTACACCATGGTCAGGGTGTGCTTGCTGGTGTTAAAGCTTTGTAATTTCCTGAGAAGGACGAGACTCTGTCTTGCCTTTTTATAGATGTAGTCTGCATTAAGGTGGAATGTTAGATCTTCATCTATAATTGTCCCAAGATATTTAAAGTTACTGACCTGTTCCACATCCTTCCCCTTCATGTTGATGGGCATGAAGTTAGGCTCTCTGTTGCCTACTCCCCTCTTTCCTCCAAAGCACAGTTCCTTGGTCTTGCTGACATTCAGGTCAA
Organism: Perca fluviatilis; assembly: GCF_010015445.1. Classification (NCBI taxonomy): domain Eukaryota; kingdom Metazoa; phylum Chordata; class Actinopteri; order Perciformes; family Percidae; genus Perca; species Perca fluviatilis. The sequence goes on from NC_053126.1 coordinate 37,351,587, forward strand.
GGTAACTGCTGTCAAATCAGGTGACAAGATGGTTGATGTGATGAAAGGAGGAAGGGCTGTTGGCATCCTGTAGGCAGGCAACAATGGCCATGTCATCTGCATATTTGATTAGATGTATAGATTCATTGTTGTTGTAGTTGACCTCGTTGGTATATATGGAGAACAGAAGGGGGGACAGGACACACCCTTGTGGGACACCGGTGTTTAGGACAAGACAGTCAGAGATGGTATTGTTCATACGGACGTGCTGGGGCCTCTCCCTCAGGAACTCCCTAATCCGTAGAGTGAGACTATGGCTGACATTCAGGGAATTTAGGCGTCCCAGGAGAAGATGGGGCTGAACAGTATTAAATAATACAAATAAATAATAAAAAAGCACAGCCTAAAGCTGATATTAGGCCAACAATAAATCAACATACATTATTTTTGCCATATTCATATGCCTCAAACATAACATCAATCGAATCATCAATCATGAAATTCATTCAAACAATTCAAGTATAATGGTTTCTAAGTCAAATAATATTCTTCAAACATGCCTCACTTTTATGAGACAGAAACACATCCTTTAACATTACATTCCATGTCATTTAGCTGAGGCTTTTATCCAAAGCGACTTACAATTAAGTGCTTTCACTGTGAAGGTTCAAACTCCAGACAAGTAGTAAGTGCAAGTACATTAGCTTTAAATAAGCAAAGCTACAAAGACATATGAAAGTGAAAGTTTTTTATATATATACAGTATATATATTTTTTTATCCTAGGTGTCGTCGGAAGAAATGTGTTTTTAGCCTTCGGCGGAAGTCTCGTTTACTGCATGTCTGCCGCCGCGTGCTGTGTCATCATATCAACAGGTTCCCGCGCATGCAACAGCACTAAAATCGTAAAGTTAATATCAGAGGGGAAAAAATTATATATTTATTAAACATAAAGTCAAGTTATTTCAAGTCATTTGACTCAAGTCTAAGTCAAGTCTCAAGTCATGAATATCAAATCAAAGTCAATTTGAGTCTTTTATGTATGTTTATCAAGCAAGTCTCAAGTCTTAAAATTTGCGAATCGAGTCAAGTCATGTGACTCGAGTCCCCCATATCTGCTGCTCAGTGCATTGGTCAAGTTGTGTAAGGAACTTTGAGAGAAGGAGAGTAGTAGCAGTAATCCTGACAAATTCTCCCTCCATCTGAAAACATGTCCACAAATACAGATATATTAATGGTACCTACTAAAACAGTCAACATTCATTCTTTTAGTAATACGTCATAAAAAGGTTTTTCTACGTTCTGCCATAACATACCACATGCAAGCTCCGCAGTCCAGCTATAACACATCAATGAAGGAGGGAGCTGACAAAGGCTTAAGAGACCTCTATACCTTAAAATAAAAAAATCTATTCAGGACAAGAGAATAAAGCTGTCATCTAATACATTTTCCTAAAAATACGCAAAACCCTAGTTGTGATCTTACCTTCTATGAGTAGGTCTTAAACAGACAGGCAGGAGCACAAATGATTGACAAAACATGATGATTACTAAAAGAGACAAATAAATGTATAAAGATGTTAACAGATCATTATTGGGGCACCTTTTACATGGTTCTTAAGAAGTACAATATGAAAAAATGTCCTTTCATTCTGCTTTTACATCATTCCTTAGCATGACATTCACAAACTCAACCCGATTAAAAAATAATGAAAAAATAACTAATGATATGGCTGGATATTTTATACTTTAAATAAATGTAAACTTTCAAATTCACCATAAATAAGCAGATGGGTCCTGCCCAACTGCTTTGAAATTAAGTAACATGCAGTGTTGCAGCTACCATGCCTCAGGTCCACAAATGGGCACCTTTTCTATTGTTTATCTGTATTAGACAAATGCAGAAAGATTAGCGCGCAGCGAGCATGACACAGCCACAACATTCACTTCAGGCTCAAAGGCTGATATGGTATGGCCTGCCAGATTATCTGTACTAATAAACTGTGAAAGCACTGTGGAAGCGCCCCTATCATTTGTCACTGAACTAGTTACATTGGGCCACCAGCACTAAATTCAAGTTTAGAAACACTACACACGTGAGATATAAGCGGCGCCGACCTGGGACATACAGCTAATGTTAGCTAGCTAGCCAAGTTTGCTAGCAAACATGTCGAAGACCCACCTGCTTTTACAGCACTTTGAATCACAAACACAAAGTACTATCATGCTCAACATGAAAATATCACAAAACAGGTTCGAGTGAAACAAAATGTCCTCCTACCTTTTCCAAATGAGACACTGAATACCAACTGCAACTTATCCGCCAAAATGAACCGAAGGAGGGTCAGGTCAGGAGCATGTCTGGAGTTCAAATAGCTATACGCAGTCTGACACATCTCAGTCTTATTCTCCTTTTTTGGTTTAAATGGCAGCTGGTGTTTTTTACTGTTGTCTTCAGGATGTAAAAAATATTGCAATCCCCTCTTACGAAACAAAAGTATATTGCAATATACTAGAATTTATATTGCAATACATTAGCAAATATATTTCAATATATGAGAAACTTCCTCATATATTTGAAAATATATAGCAATATATGGATGGACAACCTATTGCTATATATTGATTCAGACATTTTAAAATACATTGATATGCAAACAAAACTGTATTACATTATTGCATGTATGTTTATGTATCGAGTATTTGAGTATGAGTAGCAAGCTCATGCATAGGTTTACAGAGAGCTTGATCAACAACAGTCCAAATCACATTTTTGCCTTGACATTCATTATATTTTACATTATATAGCCATATAGATGGACCATATATGGCTATGTATTGATTCATATATTGTAAAATGTAGATGACACAGTATTATAAAATAAATGATCATTAACAGCAGCAAAAATTAGCCAAAGTTCTTTCTTTGAGTCCACTTTTTATTCCTCCACATGACATTTCATCCTCAACATGACATTTCAGTCCTCCACACTGGAACGTGGAGGTATACATACATAAAATGGCATAATGTGGCTGATCAACTAACATACATTTCCTGTTGAATTTCATCACATCAAAAACCTGTTTCCGTCCCTGTAACACTCCTTTCAAGGCAACTACATTTTCTTTTTTTAGATTTCGCAATGAACTGTGTGATTTGTCATACTCTCTTCCAACAGCAAAACATGTTCTGTCATCAAGTCTCTCTACCACATTGTAATACTGCAAAGTGATTATGTGTCCATTATCCAACAAAAAGTTAAGCTGTTTAAGCTCCTTTTTATTACTCTAGTGAGCTGCTCTGAGTAATACAGTTCTCCTTTGACGAAAGTTCTACTGAATATTTTCACAACTGTATCCATGGTGACTGAAAGTTCCTCTCTCATAGCCAGTATCTCTTCGTTAGTAAGTTTTCGTACATAGTGTAAACCAAGGGTCACACCTTGATCTGCTACTCTTTCAAACTTTTTTTCACCAGTCAAGTTGTCTAGGCACAGAATTTCCCAGTGCAAGGCAATACTTGTCTAAATGTGAATTGTTTCATTATTTGTAAGGGAACACACTGGGTGCCATGAAACATATTCAGTATCTCTCCATTAAAAGATTCCAAAATATATTGTGAATGTGCCCACAAAGGTCCCCAATTTCTCACAGAATCCAGCAAATGAAGACATAAATGTACGTTAATTGACACATTTACCTTTCCATACAGTGTTTCAAACTGTTTGACAAACTCAACAACTAGTTTTTCACATCTTTTTAACCCCGCTGATGTGACAGTGTCCTTATATAGCAAGAACATAAAGGTGACAAGGATTAACCAGTGCTGGTAAAATGTATGGGGCAGTATTCCCTTTAGCACAAAGATGCTATAAAGCTATATAGCTTTCCAAAACTTCCTTTGCTGAAAAGAGCGGGGCACTCTTGTGATATTGCAAGGTGGTTTAATTCTCAAGAGTTGTTGATTCGAGCTCAGGAACACCATTACCAATATAGTATGGCACCTCATGGTGTTCACCATCCAGCCACATGCTTGTCATTTGCCAAACAACTCCAAGATGTACATTATGCATATGGTCAGGAGGCATTCCAGATATCATGTCAAAGTGTGGAATTTTGACAAGACGTGGGCCCTTTAATGGCCTTCACAGATTGTGTGGTACGTACAGCCTCCCTTGCATCATTTAGGGTTGAAGCATGATTGCTTTTTGGAACATCTTTGTATGGATAAACCTTAACAGTTCCATTTCCCTTTGGAACTTGTTCACCAGGATGTAGGCAGAGGCTGCACCCACAATGACCATTACATTGGGTCATGTTTTGCAGAATGGGCCTGGCAACTGAATCACACATCATAACAGCTGCTATCATTCTACAATGATTCACAATGTGTTGAAACAGTTGACAATGACTGACACTCTTTTGTGAATGGTTTTAAAAATGTATTAACATTTGGCTTTTTAGTACCAAACCATAGGCCACAAAGTAAAACATTCTCTTTAGGGACATGATAAGGAAGCTCATGTACCATCCCTTGTAATGGCCAAATTCCATATTGGGATGATTTGAATACTTGAACTCCATCACAATTTAATTTTAAGGAGAATGCATGAGAATGCATCTAGTGGGCCACCATCTTTGTTCAGATTATGATACATTTTACCACAACATATGTCATCATAATCTTCTGAATCACATGTGCCATTTCCTGACTTAAGACAAGATGCAATATCTTCTCTTTGAAGAAGATGTTCCAGTTGTGTTTGGATGGGTAAGTATAGGAAGAAATTTCCATTCTTCAGTGAGCTGTTTCTATCCCATGTAGAGTTACATACAGAACACTGCCCTTAAGTGACTTGGTCGCTGATGTAATATTGACAGTTGGGACAGTATATGTGACATTCTAGGTGACCTGGTATTAGTTTAAGCTCTGTTAAGAACAGATGCTTTGAAGTTAGAACATTTTCTGGACAGTGGATATTAATCAAATCTAAAAGAGCAGACATGGACACACCAGTAAGTGAGTGTCTCAAAGTATATGAAAGTATAACTAAAAAAACTCAGTATTCAGGGTCTGCGTGCAGGCTCTGTAATGGGGAAAATAAAGTAAGTCCAAGGAATAGATGACGAGCATAAGCACTAGGAAATTTGCACAAAATTAAGACTTGACAAAAATATTAAAGATGTGGCTATGTTGTATAAAGGGAAAGAATAAGGGTTAGCTTAATTTTAAAAAAGATAGGAAAGCAAAATAGTTAAAGTTTGAAGACACAGAAATCAGATGTGAGATCATTGCCATGTTAAAATTACTACTGTAATGTCACCACCATCATGTGTATTTTCAGATCTGTTGTCAGAGGAATCCTGATCCAGGTTCTGCTGTGTCTAAGTCTTGGAGATAGTGCTGTCAGACATAGTGTAGTCAAACACAGAAACCAGTAGTTTAGTAGTAGTAGTAGTTATTAGTAGATTACTTACAGTGATCCCACCACCATCATGTGCGTCTTCTGAGCCACTGTCAGAGTCGTGGTCAGAGGAATCCTGGTTCAGTTTTAGATGTATGGTATACATGGCTATAGAGCTCTTTTCCAAAATGCTATGAAAGCCATTTAAATGGAATTTTCATAAATCTTTTTTTAAATTTGATTTTCAGGTAAGATCAAGACAGTTGCAATTGGGTTAAAGGTCCCATGACATGATGCTCTTTGGATGCTTCTATATAGACCTTAGTGGTCCCCTAATACTGTATCTGAAGTCTCTTTTATATAGACCTTAGTGGTCCCCTAATACTGTATCTGAAGTCTCTTTTATATAGACCTTAGTGGTCCCCTAATACTGTATCTGAAGTCTCTTTTATATAGACCTTAGTGGTCCCCTAATACTGTATCTGAAGTCTCTTTTATATAGACCTTAGTGGTCCCCTAATACTGTATCTGAAGTCTCTTTTATATAGACCTCAGTGGTCCCCTAATACTGTATCTGAAGTCTCTTTTATATAGACCTTAGTGGTCCCCTAATACTGTATCTGAAGTCTCTTTTATATAGGCCTTAGTGGTCCCCTAATACTGTATCTGAAGTCTCTTTTATATAGACCTTAGTGGTCCCCTAATACTGTATCTGAAGTCTCTTTTATATAGGCCTTAGTGGTCTCCTAATACTGTATCTGAAGTCTCTTTTATATAGACCTTAGTGGTCCCCTAATACTGTATCTGAAGTCTCTTTTATATAGGCCTTAGTGGTCCCCTAATACTGGATCTGAAGTCTCTTTTATATAGGCCTTAGTGGTCCCCTAATACTGTATCTGAAGTCTCTTTTATATAGGCCTTAGTGGTCCCCTAATAGTGTATCTGAAGTCTCTTATATAGACCTTAGTGGTCCCCTAATACTGTATCTGAAGTCTCTTTTATATAGACCTTAGTGGTCCCCTAATACTGTATCTGAAGTCTCTTTTATATAGACCTTAGTGGTCCCCTAATACTGTATCTGAAGTATCTTTTATATAGACCTTAGTGGTCCCCTAATACTGTATCTGAAGTCTCTTTTATATAGGCCTTAGTGGTCCCCTAATACTGTATCTGAAGTATCTTTTATATAGGCCTTAGTGGTCCCCTAATACTGTATCTGAAGTCTCTTTTATATAGACCTTAGTGGTCCCCTAATACTGTATCTGAAGTCTCTTTTATATAGGCCTTAGTGGTCCCCTAATACTGTATCTGAAGTCTCTTTTATATAGACCTTAGTGGTCCCCTAATACTGTATCTTAAGTCTCTTTCCCGAAATTCAGCCTTGGTGCAGAATTACAGCCACTAGAGCCAATCCCACAATGAGCTTTCCTTAGTATGTACCATTTCTGTGTCTGTAGCTACTGGGAGGGGGGGGGGGGAGGTGGAGAGTCGGGGTGTGGCCTTGACCAACTGCCACTTTGCTCGTTTGAAAGCCATGATGTCTCTCTCTCATGGGTGGGCCAAATTCTCTGGGCGGGCAAAGCAGAGAAAGGGGAGGTAACCTTTCCCCCTATGACCTCATAAGGAGAAGATTCCTGATTGGTCCATCTGAGCTTTCATTTTCTCAAAGGCAGAGCAGGATACCCAGGGCTCGGTTTATACCTATCACCATTTCTAGCCACTGGGGGACCATAGGCAGGCTGGGGGGGGAACTCATATTAATGTTAAAAAACCTCATAAAGTGAAATTCGCATGCCATGGGACCTTTAATGTTATCGGATTTATCTGTTTTGGAAAAGAGCTCTTCATATATATATATATATATATATATATATATATATATATATATATATATATATATATATATATATATATATATATATATATGAACTGCTGGTGTATGTTTGACATGCATTATAATTAGGCTGTACTTCATATATCAATATTTAATAAATCCTAGCAAAAATGTACTCCAACTTTTCTTAACAGATAGTAATCAAGAAGGATTACATTTCAGTTAACTGGTTAAAATGTGGCCATTTAGTGCAGCGTACTGTTTAATGTCTACAAAATACACAGGGCTGGACTGGCTATCTGGCATACCGGGCATTTTCCTGGTAGGCCGATGCACTTTTGGGTTGAATCGCTGATATAATTTATAGAATTTTTTGTTTGTTTGTTTTTGGGCCGCGCCGTCCCATAAAGAACTGACAGCGGCCCATTGGTTAATTTTCTTTATTGCTGTTGGCCTGACCCAATCAAATGCAGGAACCCCCTTCCCCACTCCGGGCCACAAATTTACGAATCCCACTATGGCCACGCCTCCCGGCCCTGAGACACGAGCTGTAATAGTTATGCTGGAAGTTGATCATCCACGTTAAAATGGACAAACGACCACCAACGCGCAAGGGAGATGCAGAGAAATGACAGGAGAAAAAGATTAAGAATCTACATGCCTCAAAATGTGCCAACATTTCCGACATGTTTGGGGCTGTGGTAGCTGCTTCAACATCAGCATTACCTGATGCTGAGGAGGAGGAGAGGTGGCTGGCTATACAGAGAAGCAGAAACAACTTCATGACAGGGAAGAAGCTGAGGAGGAGGAGAGTGACCATGACAGGACCAGGGGAGCGAGTGAGGAAAAGATGGAAGAGAGTAGATGACGACGTGGTTTCTCAGGAAGGGAGGGAGGCTGTGTGTGTGTGTGTGTGTGTGTGTGTGTGTGTGTGTGTGTGTGTGTGTGTGTGTGTGTGTGTGTGTGTGTGTGTGTGTGTGTGTGTGTGTGCCTCACGTTATAACGACAACAAGCAGTTTAAACATTGTAACATTAAAGTTAGTGGCTGTCAGGTAACTTAACAGCTTAAGCTTACATTGAAAATGCTAGCGGTTAGCCTGTTGGGTAGCTGAAAGGTCTGTGTGATCTAAATCAGTGATGATACAAGCATCAGTGTTCCTTGAATGGCTTAATTAGCTCTTCTCCAGGGCATATACTACTCTCAGCTTTATTGTAGCTTTTGGGAAGGGTTATAGTTATGGTTATTGTATTTAGCAGACACTTTTGTCCAAAGCGACAAAATATGAATCTTACAATAGTTCATATTAAAAGTACAACAGTTTTTAAAAGTTGCTTAGCCAATATTAAGCAAAATAGTAGTAATAACAATAATGGCAATACAATATCAAATATCAATAATAACAAATACCATAAATATACAAATCATAACTCTAAGAATGAATTAATTATTTAAGACCCCTTTTGAAGGATCCAAAACTATCACATGAACAGAGAACACTAGGCAACTCATATCATAGAATGCACACATATTTTAAGAGGACTGTCTGCTGGGAATGGGTCTGACCAGTCACGGTGGGTGTGGGCCGCCTGGGCCAAAAATGCCAGGGCCGATTTTCTGTCCCAGTCCAGCCCTGAGAAAAGGTCATGTTCATGACTCACCGTTTCCCAGACTACGACAGCTATGAATTTAATTAGTCTAGCCATGAAATCAACTTAATGATTCCTTTTAATACGTTTTTGGTTTCATTCTCCTAACTCTTGTGTGTATTGTTTCATACATAATTGATTTACCCAACAGAAAAATTACAGACTGATAGCTGCAAGACAGTCTGAATTAGAGGTTCTTTCCCAAGAAGAAGCTAACCTCAGCCCAGTGGGGACTGCTTTAGAGGCACTTCATGTTAAGGCCGAGGCTCTGAGCCAAAACACAGAGAATCACTCTCAGACACAGTGTAGCAGTTATACATGTTTAAATGACCCTCTGGAACTAAAGCAGCCAGGGACGGAAAGAGCTGAGCTGGAGGTCGCCGACTGGATGGCGGCTGAAGCGGGCAGGAAGTGGTGCGTCAGAGCTCTCTGTCAGGAATCCGAGCAGGGAGGTAGAGGTCAGAGTGGTGTAGAGCTGGCGAAACAGCACGCAACAGCAGCAGGTCTTGTGGTATAGGTCTGAACAGAGAGGCAGACACTTAAACAAAGCACAAGATGAGGACTAACTAGAACAGGCAAGGTTATACACTGGGAGCCAAGTTACCACATAGGTAGGTGTAACGATCTGGCGCCGAAGGTGAGCTCCGTCTGGGTCTAAATACTGCAGCAGTGGTTAGTGGAATCAACATCAGCTGAGGGCAACTATCTCTTTTAGATTAAAATAGGGATTCTTTTAAATTGAATAAATCACGATCTCCTTATTTTTGGTGTTATTCTTAAAGATATATGTGGGTCTACATTTTTAGGGGAAATCTACCGATGTAGTGTAGTGTTTCCTGTAGGAATTGTTTTTAGCCTAGGGCTAAACACTGGAGCAGGGTTTGCCTCAACTCCCCACTGAGGCAAAATTGGACTGGCAGAAACCCTGTCATGCCTTCAGAACCCCTCACCAACACATTTTGCTACACTTTGAGACACCAAAAAATGCGCGGAGGTGTATTTTGTTTAAATGTTATGTATTTACAACTTGTTTGGAGTCCTGTTGTGGTAAATTCAGTGGGCCATATTTTCCAGAAATTCCATCACTCTTAGCGGCTGTGAAGAGCCTGATTTCGGATAAGATCAAGAGAGCTCAAGCTATGAAGGTGAAAGCGAATATGAGGCCAGCATTGCTCTACCATCACCTCCTCAACCCACATCTGCCAAACCAACATCAGTAAGACCATTGTCAATTAAAAACCTAAAACATTCTGTCACTGGTGATTGTCTTTGTTTTTATTCCTGTTTGTCTTTCCTTCTTACAATGAATTAGGTGCAACTAGGGAATGATGACTCCACCAGAGTGTCTGCCCATTGTTGGGAGACTGCAGAAGCACAACCTACAGCGAAAGGAACGCCCCGCACCCTCCTGCTGGGCCTGTTCACCATTGATGTCCTACTGAAGTCCAACCTGACGGGAGGGGTCAACAAGGTCGATCCATCTGCAGAGAGACGCCAGCCTCTGGAGCCCAACACGCTTACAGCTTTACTCAGTAAGACAATAAGAATTTATTTTGAATGGATTCATATATTTTGCAAAGTTATTGTAAATGGTAAAGGGTAACAAACACTTTAGGACTGAAATGTACACAACTAATAGTGAAACAGATGGACGAATAAAAAGCTTTAACAGCTTTGATATTCTTTTAGATATAAAGCGATTTCTCTATCTAGTCAGAATACATCAATCATTTTATCAGCATTAAAATGGATCCCCTGTAGTAGCTTTAAAATCCCAGCACCAATTCACCTCCCATAGGCAGACGCTTGGCTACAGCTGCTTTCACTGACCACAATCAGACGCGTAACTATCGGAAAGCAGGCCAGGCCCGGACCAATCAGGGGCCCGCAACACTGGAAGATATTGATTGACAGCCGGGGCCCCCTATCGCATTTTCATTACTCACGACAATCCCAGCAGTCCCACGTGCGGGAGTGAGAATGGGTCAAATTAATTTCCTAGTTTCTGTTATGAAGACGAGACGTGTGTGTGACTCGAACATCTCACACTGACCAACAAAACAGCGAAAGACGGTCAAAACATTTCAGACCGTCCTGCCAACATGTAGACATTTTAACATCACTGTAGACTGTCACTGAAGCTGCTGCTGCTTCAATACTGTCTGCTCTCTGCAGCGGGCGGGGCTGCTGCTCCATTTCCCCCGCGACTGACGCGTGCACACACACACACACACACACACACACACACACACACACACACACACACACACACACACACACACACAATCACACACGGTGGATGCAGGAAAAAATGCAGATGAGACCACACGATGGCCTAAATTGAGGACAGCTACGCTCATTATTGTAAGTGCAATGATAAGTTAAAGTCCAATAAGTCCTTTATCAAACCGTATGAATGTGTGTGTGTGACCAGGATAGGAAATGAACTAACAATTTAAAGATCAACAAGCCACTGACAGTGACATATATGTTCATATTTGATTCATTCAATAAATTATTATTTTTTGTCTTAAATCCACCATCCATTTTCATATTATACCAACATCAGCATCCTGAGCCTTTTTGGTTCCTAGGAAATCTCAGCCCAGAGTAATTAATTAATAGTAATAATTAATATTCCCCAAAACAAGTTTCCTTTTTATTTTTAAAGAACTATACAACAGTTTTGAATGAAGAATTTTTTTTACCAAAGCTCCCATTAAATCAGGCATTTTGGGCCGGAACAATCTCAAAAAAAGGCCGTGACATCGTGGAGGGACTGCCCTAGTGTGATTTATCATGTGTTATGGTTCACATTCACCAGTGTTTTGTTGTTGTGGTGCACGTAGGCTACTCCTGATGTTGTCAGTCCTCTCATCTCTTATATGCAGTGGCATAACGAACCAACACCTACGGTGGCCGGGAAGTGCAATGCAACATTACAAAGAATGAAACACTTTTACATTTTGGAAAACAAATTTACATTTTGGAAAACAAAATAACATTTTGGAAAACAAATTTACATTTTGGAAAACAAAATAACATTTTGGAAAACAAATTTACATTTTGGAAAACAAAATAACATTTTAGAAAACAAATTTACATTTTGGAAAACAAAATAACATTTTAGAAAACAAATTTACATTTTAGAAAACAAATTTACATTTTGGAAAACAAATTTACATTTTGGAAAACAAAATAACATTTTAGAAAACAAATTTACATTTTGGAAAACAAAATAACATTTTAGAAAACAAATTTACATTTTGGAAAACAAAATAACATTTTCGAAAACAAATTTACATTTTAGAAAACAAATTTACATTTTGGAAAACAAAATAACATTTTAGAAAACAAATTTACATTTTCGAAAACAAATTAACAAGATGCAAAACACTTTTACCAGTCCCGAAACAAATTTACAAATGACAGATTCTTCACGGAAAGGGAATGTACCACATACCGGAAGTGATGAGGTTTTGTATACATGTCGCCTTGACTACGGCAGTTATGGATCGAATGCGTCAATAGAGCCGCCATCTTGGAACAGGGGAGGCACTGCCTTATATACTGTCTATGGCCGTCCTTAATGCATCAGCGTCAATGTAGGCAAAGGTCTAACGGAAATAAAATCACTATAAATCCGTCAAAATCTCATGCGATGTTTCTTGTTTTTTAAACAAAAGACAAAGAGACTAATTAATGTGTTAATACAAAGAATATTTATTATAATCAGTTCACAGATATGAGTACAAACGGAAACTTCACCCTTCTGAACTAAGAGGTTCTGCTTCAAAGTGAAGTTTAAACAGACTGAAATGTCCAGGCTCACTCCCCCACTAATGATTCATTTATTTCTGCATGTATTTATTTATTTACGAGACTTTTAAATTCCGTGTTTCGTAGATCCACAGTCCGAGTCCCGCCAGACTCCCTTTAGGAAACCTGTGATTTAAACTTCAGCAGGCTGTGACAGTCCGCTCCGTTTAGTCCTGGATCTGATTCTCCCGGGCTTCCCTTCCCTCCAGCGGGCCCAGCAATACGGCCTGGGTCTCCAGCTGCGTGGTGTCGGTTTTGGCTCCCAGGAATGGGCAGTGAGCTCCAGGTCCTGCAGCTGCAGAGGGACTCAGCTGCCCCCTGCTGAGCTCGATCCGCCGCGGCTGTCGATACGTTCCCTGTTTTTCCAATGTTTCCGTCAGGTCCGCGTCATATAAAAACTCCAAACACCGACCACACGTAAAGTCACCATAAACTTCATTCACGCCATATACTCACTCACAACAACACAAATTGACTGCGCTCACCAACAACACCTCATCACTTCCGGTATGTGGTACATTCCCTTTCCGTGAAGAATCTGTCATTTGTAAATTTGTTTTGGGACTGGTAAAAGTGTTTTGCATCTTGTTAATTTGTTTTCTAAAATGTAAATTTGTTTTCGAAATGTAAATTTGTTTTCGAAAATGTAAATTTGTTTTCTAAAATGTTATTTTGTTTTCCAAAATGTAAATTTGTTTTCTAAAACGTAAATTTGTTTTGGAAAATGTTATTTTGTTTTCCAAAATGTTATTTTTGTTTTCAAAAATGTAAATTTGTTTTCTAAAACGTAAATTTGTTTTCTAAAATGTTATTTTGTTTTCCAAAATGTAAATTTGTTTTCTAAAACGTAAATTTGTTTTCGAAAATGTTATTTTGTTTTCCAAAATGTAAATTTGTTTTCTAAAATGTTATTTTGTTTTCCAAAATGTAAATTTGTTTTCTAAAATGTTATTTTGTTTTCCAAAATGTAAATTTGTTTTCCAAAATGTAAATTTGTTTTCCAAAATGTAAATTTGTCTCGAGCTTTGTAAAAGTGTTTCATTCTTTGTAATGTTGCATTGCACTTCCCGGCCACCGTAAACACCAGACCCCTATGCAGGATTATCAAGGCGGCCCCCCTTCTACAGCACGTGATGACGGCGCAATGTCCCTGAATAGGCTCCCATGAATAGGACAGGAGAGGATCATAGACACACTGCAAGTCCTGTTTTCACCTTTATGAGGCGAAAAAATAATAACTGGCTGGTAAAAAGTCACAGTGACTGGTGGTCAAAAAAGGTAACTTCATGCCCTGCACACACACACACACACACACACACACACACACACACACACACACACACACACACACACACACTCAAACAAACACACACACACACTCTCAAAACACACACACACTCTAAAACAAACACACACACTCTCAAACAAACACACACTCTCAAACACACACACACAAACACACACACACTCTCAAACAAACACACACACACACTCTCAAACACACACACACTCTCAAACAAACACACACACACACTCTCTCAAACAAACACACACACACACACACACACACACACTCTCTCAAACACACACGCACTCTCAAACAAACACACACTCTCAAACACACACACACACACACACACACACACACACACACACACACATAAAAAATAAAAACAAAACACATTAATGCAGTTCCTGAAGACACAGGGGACAGAAATCCTGCAAAATAATCAGAATAACGCGACTAAACGAGACAAAATAACGTTATAACATTTCATCTCGTCTCGTTTTGGTCAACGAAAAATGAAGAGACATTTTAGCATAGTTTTTATTTTGTAAACCACATTTAGTCTCGTTTTTATTCATCAACAATATTGCATTATATATTTAGTTATAGTCCTCGTCACATGACCAGCATTTACTCTGCGTCTCGTTTTGGTCACATGATGAAGGTTCGTTGACAACGACATTTAGTCAGAAAGTTACACATAAGTGAACACACACTACTCCTGGCATTCTATTGGTTAGGGGGTTTGGCAGGAAGGAGAAGATGTGTAAGAACAGAAGATCCTAAGAGGGAAGAGAAGGGCTGAAGCTGAGGGCAGGAAACCTGTCCAACAGCAACATATCGGAGTCCAAGCATGACGTTCAGCACAGGCTAATCCAAGCACCAGTAGTGGCTAGTTTAGGTTTTCAGGGAAATTATTAGAAATCACAAAATGAAATGCTCTCCAACTGAAAGAATGTGCTCTTGAATAAAGACAGGAATAAAACTCCATACACATACAGTACCTACGTGAACTCACACTAAACTGTTGTACTCTTTTTAGCGATGATTTTTTTTGCGCATTTTCGGCCTTTATTATTTATTTTTAACAGGACAGCTGAAGACATGAAAGGGGAGAGAGAGGGGGGGTGGGGGGGGGGACGACATGCAGCAAAGGGCCGCAGGGCGAACCCAGGCCCCCTGCGTCTAGGAGTAAACCTCTATACATGTGCGCCCACTCTACCAACTGAGCTATCTGGGCGCCCTAAACTGTTGTACTCTTGGCAGTGTAAAAATGTTCTATTAAATAAAAATAGTTTCATGCTGCCACATTTATCATGAAAAAAAAACAATTTACTATCTAGTTTCACCTGAGATGTTTATGGATATAAAAACTCCCTCCGTGTCCTTTGTCAGTTACCAGATTGTTGTACTACCTTTAGTGTCTCACTCCCCAGCAGTATTTCCTGGTCTATCTTCCCCACTGGTTTTTAGACCTAGAGCCTGTTTTACGACCACGTCTTTTGCCTCCTGATTTTAATACCTTCACCTGAGATTGTAGTTTGTACCTCTTTACCTCTGCTACTGAGTCATGCTTCAGAGTCCTCTGAGCTCCCTGACTCTGTCTGAATGGGAGGAGAGACTGACGTATCTGTCAGAGAAAATAAAACAGCTCAGCAGATTTATTTGGACCACAGGTTATAAAAACACCCAACATTTTTTCCATGTTGTGTGTTCCAGTCATGGCGTTCCCTCAGCTGTCTGCCTCCATGCTGTTGGCTTCATTCCTTCTCCTCTACTGGACGACATCCTCAGCTGAGTCACATGATCCCACATCCTCCGTCCTCTCCCCCCCCTCCAGGGTGAAGAGGGAGATGCCTTTAGACACCAGAGAGAAAGTGGAAAACGTCTCCAGCTTGGCGCCTGGTGTCAGAGTTCTGGGCGCCTCTTTTGTCAACACACTCAAAGAACTGAATCAGGGGGGTTGTGCACTTTAAATAGTTTTTTACGTTCAGTTTTCTTAAAATACATGTCTTTGTTAGGTTAAAATGTTATTTTCGAGTAACATCCATGTCATTGTGTCTATTGTTACCTGTAAAAAATATGAATGTGTTGATAAATCATTTAATTCAAAGTGAATTAGCCCTGACGCAACAAAAATATATTTCTCAATATATGACGTGACAATATATTTTATGTGTCTTCATATATTGTGAAATTTAATATATCATATGATATATTATGTAATAATATATTATATATAAGTTATATATTGCAATATATGGGACAATACTGCAATTATTGCCGTTATTATATATTGAATAAATACATATTGTTATACTATTAAACATGTTAGCTTTTTTATGTGATCCAATAGACAACAACTATAAATGAACAAAAATATTTAAAAACAGAACAATCCCTCAGTGGAAAAACCAGGACAAGAATGCTTTAGTGCAGTGTTATGGATCCCACATGCTAACTTATCAAGACCTGCTCTGATTGGCCAGCCGTGGCCAGTCCTTCAGCTGTCCACGGACGTTTTCTTCTCCTGACGCCTGGACTACGAAGCAGGATTTGGGGTTACTGAGATAACTTCAGGTTCAACCCAGGGTTTGGTATATCACAACGGTGGATCACTTGTTACCGGGTTCAGTCGCCGTGGTAACTCATGCTGAACACCTAACCTGGTCGGGAGCAGGTTAAGTTGGAGATCAGAGATCAACTGGTGTAAAAGCACCGCCTACTGACCAATCAATACTCGATTGATAATGGTGTCACTGTTCTTAGAAGATCAGGGGAGGAGGGCTCATGGGGAGGAGAGAAAGAGAGAGAGAGAGAGAGAGAGGGAGAGAAGCAGAGAGAGAGAGAGAGAGAGACAGGGGAGGAGGGAGAGAGAGAGAGAGAGAGAGAGAGACAGGGAGAGAGAGGGAGAGAGAGAGAGGAAGAGAGAGAGAGAGAGAAGGGAGAGAAGGGAGAGAGAGAGAGGGAGAGAGAGAGAGAGAGAGAGAGAGAGGGAGAGAGAGAGAGAGAGAGGGAGAGAGAGGGAGAGAGGGGTGCGCTCATAAAAGTTCAAACATTTAGATGGCTTCCCACTGCCAGGGTTGCAACTGCAATAACAGACTAAAGCAACGACAGTTTATGGAAAGCACAAGTTTAATTATGGTCAGATCTTGGTCCTGACTGATGAAGTGATATTAATAAGCGTTGTGATTTAAACATCTACAGCGTCGGCTATTTTTTTGCCAGCTTTCCTCCTGTTTTAGGAAGCAGCGACTGTAGCTTTCTGCCTGTAAAACCGTATCTGTGTTCTTCATATTTATGTACAATAATAGTTTGCTCTTCTCATGCAAAATATGCAGCTCTGGTATATGTTTGTGATTGGTCATATGGAGCAAACCCCGCCTCTTTTATGTGAACGCTGGCACCGCTGGATTGGGAAACCCTGGGTTGACTGAACTAGTTGTTAACCAGCGTCGTGATACAGGTTATGCGGGACCGCAGTTGTTAGGGTTAGTGACTAACTGAAAGAGATCCAGGACCTGTTGATCTGGATTCCTAGTGCAGGCCTCTGGTGTCGGAACTCACAGATCCTTTGGTTTATGGCTGTTCGTATGTCTGGAATCTTCGCCAATAACTGCATCTGTAAAAGATAATACAATAAGAAAGACATCCACAGTGTTAGCCTCTGATTGTTGCAAAAGGAAAGATGAGGTGGATCCCAATACTGGTAATATTTTTCTTGTATGCTTAGTCCTCACTCTTACCTGTAAATAGTTGAGTCTGAAATCAGAATTGGCTTCTCAAGGAACCAAGGAAGGAGTTAGGAAGGTTCTCCAAGGGGCTTTTAGAGCGAGGATGTTATACTACTGTATCCACTTTGGTTTCCAGGAAGTATTGTGGTCAGTGGTGTAACGAACCAACACCGGGCCCCTATGCAGGATTATCAAGGCGGCCCCCCTACTACAGCACGTGATGACGGCGCAATGTCCCCGAGTAGGCTGCCATGAATAGGACAGGAGAGGATCATAGAGACACTGCATATAAGAGATGAGAGGACAAAATCAGGAGTAGCCTACGTGCACCACCACAACAACAACTACACACTGGTGAAAGTGGACCATAACACATGATAAATCACACTAGGGCAGTCCCTCCATGATGTCACGGCCTTTTTTTGACATTGTTGCGGCCCAAAATGCCTGATTTCACGGGAGCTTTGGTAAAAAAATTCTATAAAAGTTGCGATGTCTTTGTTGCAATGAAGTTGCAGAAGACAGTGAAAGTTGCAAAAAAAAAAAAAATGTGTATAGTTCTTTAAAAATAAAAAAGAAACTTGTTTTGGGGAATATTAATTATTACTATTAATTAATTACTCTGGGCTGAGATTATATATTATATATATATTATATTATTATAAAAATAATAATTTATTGAATGAATCAAATATGAACATATATGTCACTGTCAGTGGCTTGTTGATCTTTAAATTGTTAGTTCATTTCCTATCCTGGTCACACACACACATTCATACGGTTTGATAAAGGACTTATTGGACTTTAACTTATCATTGCACTTACAATAATGAGCGTAGCTGTCCTCAATTTAGGCCATCGTGTGGTCTCATCTGCATTTTTTCCTGCATCCACCGTGTGTGATTGTGTGTGTGTGTGTGTGTGTGTGTGTGTGTGTGTGTGTGTGTGTGTGTGTGTGTGCACGCGTCAGTCGCGGGGGAAATGGAGCAGCAGCCCCGCCCGCTGCAGAGAGCAGACAGTATTGAAGCAGCAGCAGCTTCAGTGACAGTCTACAGTGATGTTAAAATGTCTACATGTTGGCAGGACGGTCTGAAATGTTTTGACCGTCTTTCGCTGTTTTGTTGGTCAGTGTGAGATGTTCGAGTCACACACACGTCTCGTCTTCATAACAGAAACTAGGAAATTAATTTGACCCATTCTCACTCCCGCACGTGGGACTGCTGGGATTGTCGTGAGTAATGAAAATGCGATAGGGGGCCCCGGCTGTCAATCAATATCTCCCAGTGTTGCGGGCCCCTGATTGGTCCGGGCCTGGCCTGCTTTCCGATAGTTAGGCGTCTGATTGTGGTCAGTGAAAGCAGCTGTAGCCAAGCGTCTGCCTATGGGAGGTGAATTGGTGCTGGGATTTTAAAGCTACTACAGGGGATCCATTTTAATGCTGATAAAATGATTGATGTATTCTGACTAGATAGAGAAACCCTGCTCCAGTGTTTAGCCCTAGGCTAAAAACAATTCCTACAGGAAACCCTACACTACATCTGTAGATTTCCCCTAAAAATGTAGACACACATATATCTTTAAGAATAACACCAAAAATAAGGAACCGTGATTTCTTCAATCTAAAAGAATCCCTATTTTAATGTAAAAGAGATAGTTGCCTTTAACTGCCATGTTGCACAGCCTGGTGTTCTCCTTATGTAAAGCCTTGACTTGGGTCTCAAGATCTTTACTGGCTGCAGAAGATCCTACACTCTGCTGGTCCTGCAGTCTTTGATTCTCTTCCCTGAGGGCCCTGATCTCCTCCTCAAGTGTTATGGGGGCAGCTGTTCTCTCCCGTCCTGTGTGTGTCTCTCCCCATTTTCCCTGTTGGATCTCTGTGTGTGTGTTGTAGCTGCTGGCTCAACCTGCTCAGCTGATGTTGATTCCACTAACCACTGCTGCAGTATTTAGACCCAGACGGAGCTCACCTTCGGCGCCAGATCGTTACACCTACCTATGTGGTAACTTGGCTCCCAGTGTATAACCTTGCCTGTTCTAGTTAGTCCTCATCTTGTGCTTTGTTTAAGTGTCTGCCTCTCTGTTCAGACCTATACCACAAGACCTGCTGCTGTTGCGTGCTGTTTCGCCAGCTCTACACCACTCTGACCTCTACCTCCCTGCTCGGATTCCTGACAGAGAGCTCTGACGCACCACTTCCTGCCCGCTTCAGCCGCCATCCAGTCGGCGACCTCCAGCTCAGCTCTTTCCGTCCCTGGCTGCTTTAGTTCCAGAGGGTCATTTAAACATGTATAACTGCTACACTGTGTCTGAGAGCCGAGAGAGAGAGAGAGAGAGAGAGAGAGAGAGAGAGAGAGAGAGAGAGAGAGAGAGAGAGAGTGTGTGTATGTGTGTGTGTGTGTGTGTGAGAGAGAGTGTGTGGGTTCTTGGCCAACATTTTGGTTTTGTCTATACTACTAGGTACTTATACGATATTGACTGGATTAAATAGAATTGCATTACTAAAAAGAGACTAAAATACAATTTTCATCGACTAAAACTAGACTAAAATAGTCCTGGATAATTCGGACTAAAAGATTAAAATGCTCAGACTTTTAGTCGACTGAATCTTGACTAGACTAAAAAGAGTATGAACGTGACTAAAACTAATAAAAACTAAAATGACAGCTAGTTATGCATGCAGTATTTCTGAATTCTGGGAACAGTAACTGATTTAGCTCTGTTCTTAATTCAGAGACCATTTTGTTATGGTTTGTTTCTGTGTTACAGAGATTTTAGGAAAGTAACAAAAGTGCCTTCAGTCGTATGTTATGTGGCTATTTTTTATGTCTATGACCTGCTACGTCAGTATTAATTTAGGTTAAAATATGTTTATTAAACATACGCTATGTAAGAAAATACAAAGTATCAAATCAGTCAACTGTAAGATACTGCGAGAAAAAACAGTTGTATTATATGTTTAACTTTAGTTAAAAGTAGAATACTGTGAAAGTAATAAAAAAAATTAACAAAACAGTGCTTACTTAAACTTTTCTCCTGTTTTTTATTTTAAAATTCTTAACTTTCAACTTTTCTTTTTTACAGAAAGTAAGCAGAGAGTTACAGTTTTTAATAATCGCTATGACAATTTTTTCAATACTTTCAACAACTTTCCTAAACTCTTAACACACCAACACACTTACAACACACAATTGGCAAAACAGTTAATTTCATGCTCAAAATCACACATTGTAAACTAAACTCCAACACTGATTTTCAAAATACAATAATTCACTAACACAATACACTATGTCTACCAAAACAATGCAATCATGTCTCAAAATCTAATAATTCTTCCAAAACACTAACACATGTTCTCTTCTAACAGCAACATTTAGTCAATCATAGCCCAATGTCATAGAAAACATTAACATCCCATGGAATTACTACAGAAACTGCATTATTTAATATGTGTCAGTCAGGTCTGCCCTTATACAACAGACAATAGTGATTGTATTGATCATAGATTGTGTTTTACACTGCAGTTTCTCTCGAAGCCTCTCTACATTTTTGTTTTGTTGGGTTTAGTAAATCTTTTTTTAAGGATTATTTTTTGGGCTTTTTCGCTTTTATTTGACAGGACAGCTAGATGAGAAAGGGGAGAGAGAGGGGAGGGGGGAAGACATGCAGGAAATCGTCACAAGCCAGATTTGAACCCTGGACCTCTGTGACGAGACATAAACCTCTAAGTATATGCGCGCCTGCTCTACCCACTGAGCCAACCCGGCCACCATTTTGATTCTTTTGCTGC
The DNA here is from genome assembly GCF_010015445.1 of Perca fluviatilis. Classification (NCBI taxonomy): domain Eukaryota; kingdom Metazoa; phylum Chordata; class Actinopteri; order Perciformes; family Percidae; genus Perca; species Perca fluviatilis. Next base: position 37,373,079 of record NC_053126.1, read on the forward strand.
AGAGATTCAATACAAAAAATGAATGACCCATCTCAGAGTAGCTTTATAGAATGTACGGTTTATTAAAAAAAGGAGACAGAGACCTGGTACTCCTCTTCCTCTCCCTTGTGAAGGCATTTTTCTTATCTTCTGTGTTCATCTACAGTATATTGTTCAAATAGGTCCTCTTTTACTGTACTACCATATGATCATGAGATTGAAAGAACCTCAACACCTGAGTGGGTTTCCTAGAAGGGAATCAGCTGTGATCGATCTATTTGCATAACTTCAATCAGCTGTTTCTCAATAAATGCATGTATAAAATGCAGGGGATATATTTGTGTTTCAATTTACAATATGATCAGCTGTTCACTGTGACTTTAGCCTATAAATTAGGTTCAGAACATGATGTTATCTGTTCTGACATACAGTGTGAAAGCATTTGGAAATTGGTCAGTAAAGATCCATTGTTTTGGTTTTGGTGGAGTTTGTGTGTAAAAGAAGTTCAAGCTTTTTAACTTTGTGGTAACTGTATGCATTTTGTGTCAAAACAACAAGAAATGTGTTAATTGTATAGCCTACACAGACAGACGTTGTGCTAACTGTGTTAAGAGTTTAGGAAATTGTTAAAAGTATTGAAAAAAGTGTCATAGCGATCGTAAAAAACTGTAAGACCTGTTCAGAGCTGGATGCTGGCCAAGAAGGTTCTGCCTGCTGTGATTGGTCGGCTGGCTGGCCCAGAAGATTCTGCCTGCTGTGATTGGTCGGCTGACGCTGGTCCAGAAGGTTCTGCCTGCTGTGATTGGTCGGCTGACGCTGGCCCAGAAGCGTCTGCCTGCTGTGATTGGTCGGCTGATGGAAGTTTTGGAATTATACCGTGAGCTTCGGGGGGTACAGCTATTTTGACTGGTGACGTCACTCTCCATTTTATATAGGCTTACACACATGAGAACCAATAATCTATATGAGAAATTCCCTGAATATTAGTGCAGACTCCCTCTTGTTAAGACATTAAAAATGAAATTGCACAAATGATGAATTACCTCATTAAACCTCTCCCCGTGTCAGTATATCTATGGACGTCCTGCTACGGCGGGTGATTGTAGGGCTAATGTTCTGAAGCTAAGCAGCAGCGATGGTTGTGGCCTCTGAGTGGAAGGCTGACCTCCGGTTAAACCATAGCGATGTGACGGGAGTGAAGACCTATCTCGCGCTTAAATACAGATAGACTAGCTAGCCTAGCTAGCTTCTGAAGCAGTTCAAACACACAGACAACCTTCAGACAACCTTGTCCATGAGATAATAAACTGCTTGCATTAATGCAACCATTCTTGGCTTAGTTTGACAGATAGGACAATTGGTACAGAGAGCTTCAGGGGCTGTGTGAACTTTTAGCTAGCTAGCTAGACTAGGACTTCATTATAGATGAGAGAAACACTATGAACAACCACATTAAGACAGTTCTGAAAACCTGTTTAGAGGACAAGCTGCTCATAACACAACGTATGATGACATTCATGGCAGTCAAAACCATAGGCAGAGATTAAATTTGATTCAGCCACTTACTCTTAATTTCATTCACACACCAGCGCCTGCGCCCGTACCCGGTTCGTACGTTCGGACAGCTAGTGAAGTGATAGCAAAGAACACCGTCTGAATGTCCCAGAGAAATGGTACAGCCCTATGGGGAGTGAGGCTTTGAAAATTGTATTTCATTAGATTATTTCCTGAATTCTTGGTATGTGATGGTAAAGCTGCATTTAAATACAGACAATTTTGGATAGGCTAACATTATATTTTATTAAATATTTTTTCAATATCCCCAAAAACTATTATCTTCATCCCTTTTGGGAGGGTCCAAGTCTCATCTAGGGGGGTCTAGCCACCCCAATACCCCCCGTAATTCTAACAGTGGCCGACGCTAGCCCAGAAGCATCTGCCTGCTGTGATTGGTCGACTGGCTGGCTGGCGCAGAAGCGTCTGCCTGCTGTGATTGGTCGGCTGGCTGGATGGTTGCTGGATGTGATGGTGGTCTCTGAGGACAGTCTGCAGGTTGTTGAGTCTCGGAGGAAGCCCCTGATCTCTGAGCCCGACAGGACAGAAGCAGTCCTTTTTAAAGGAAGCTGATTGGCCACACCTTCTGACAGGTGGAGCTGAGGACACAGAGGTTTACCATGTAGGGACACCTCTCTGATACACCGCTGATAAACAACTCTGCACTTCATCTATCTATCTGTCTGTCTGTCTGTCCATCTGTCTGTCTGTCTATCTGTCTATCTGTCTATCTGTCTGTCTATCTATCTGTCTGTCCAACACGGTCTCACAGCAGTTCGTTAAATGGTCAAGTTATTTTTAATCTATTGATTCGTGCTGAGAACGTAATATATTCATGCTGGTCAGAACGTAATGGGAAGCATCAATTTCGGAAAAGAACAATGGGGAAACAACACGCCACACGCCGGGACAGGACCGGCAGTCTCTGGGGGATGCACCGGTTGGGTTTATGAAAAGAACAACGGGGAAACCATACGCCACACGCTGGGAAACTACTTAATACTACTCGCTACCGTAGTCGTGCTGTGACCACGAAACATGCTTCCCATTTAAATACATTACTTTAAAAATCGTCCTCACCAACACGGAAAAATGACAAATTGTACATGATTTTATAGATTTAATAACGTGACCATTTCATGAACTGCCGTGAGACTGGGTTAGTCTGTCTGTCTGTCTGTCTGTCTGTCTGTCTGTCTGTCTGTCTGTTTCACAGCCTGAATATACAAACTCTCTGCTTCTGGGGGTTTCTGCTTTGAGTGTCGCATAATTGCAGTAAAAACAAGAAAAGAAAGGTTCCCTTCTTTTTGGTTTGGAGCACAACTAGGCGGGCCAAAATGTATTTATTTTTGGCACTTTGGTCTGTTGGAAAAGTCAAGGTCCTCTCAGTGGTTGCACCTTTACAAGCATCTCTTTCACAACCTTCACCTACAGGAACCCTCTCTTATGTAATGTTAATATTAACATTACGGTTATATCCAGTCTCAGTGGGTATGCTGTTATCCTTTTTCATTACATTCCATTTTTTACATGACATGTCATTTAGCTGACGCTTTTATCCAAAGCGACTTACAGTTGCTATATATGTCAGAGGTCAGACACCTCTGGAGCAACTAGGGGTTAAGTGCCTTGCTCAGGGACACATTGGTTGATGTATCGCAGTGGGAATTGAACCCGGGTCTCCCACACCAAAGCCATGTGTCATATCCACCTATGCACACTCTTCCACAGAGTACTGTTTCATAATTTATATTTAAGTGGTCAAATAAAATCAATCATTCAATTCCTCATTTAAATGTCCCCTAAAACTCGTTTTGTATTTTCTTAAATAGTTTTGTACTAAATCTATTACACAGCTACAATGCTTTTGACCCATTTAGTTTCCATATAGATGAAGCCATCTAAAATGTTTGCTCCCTCCGTGCTGTGGCCCCGCCAAGCCCGTGATGGGTCCCTGGCCGGGCCGGGACCGTGATGGGTCCCTGGCCGGGCCGTGATGGTGATGGGTCCCTGGCCGGGCCGTGATGGGTCCCTTGCTGTTTTTGAAAATCTGCAGAATGTATCGTTGGACTGTTGTTCTGCTCAGGTTGGAGATGTTTTAACATCTTGAGTTTTATTGAAATGTTTTTCATATGTTTCAAATCTGCAGACAATTCTGTGGATCTCTCATCACTTCATTCACAAGTCTTTTAACTTTTTAACTTTCTTTCTTTCTTACGTCCTTTGGTGACAAAGAGCATGAATTCTGCGTCCGCAGATCTGGGTCTTCCACCTGTTAGCGTGGGTTCCAAACCCTCGCCGTCCTGGCCACAGGGGAGTTGGACGGTGATGATGATTTACTACTTTCATTGAATTTGGGTGATTTAGTCAATTTTATAGCATGTAAAGAAAAGTTGATAAAAGAACGTTGGAAAATGTAGGAAAAAATAAATAAATTCCAAAAAGCACAAAAAAAAATGACAGTCAGGGTAAAACGACAAAAATGTCTGGAAAAGTGACAAAACCATGGGAAAAGCTGAAGACGTCAAGAAAGCACACAAACATATTGACAGAAACTTGAGTGACCAAAGTGTTGGAAGCTTTTTACATTTTGACCCAGGCAAAAATGCACCTTTAGTGTATAAAAATAATTGCTGAGTTCTAACTCCACATACTCCTGTCTGTTCTCTTATGTGTGTGTATGCTTGTGTGTGTGTGTGTGTGTGTGTGTGTGTGTGTGTGTGTGTGTGTGTGTGTGTGTGTGTGTGTGTGTGTGTGTGTGTGTGTGTATCTCTGGGTCGCCCCAACCTTGGCTGATCTCAGAGCATCTGAAAGAAAGGAGGAGTTCTCCTTTTCATGAAACACACTGCTTTTCTACGTCTGATCTATGTCATCATTGATTCAAAAAATGTGTTACATTAGGGTTACTCAATAACGTTTAACAGATAGTTATAGTGGACAAATTAAGTCAAAGTACTGATTCCAACCTTTACAAATATTCTGTTATCAGCAATAACTATAATTAAAAATATTACCTAAATAAGAAAAGTATCATACAAATATGTACTTAAGGTATTAAAAAAGCAACAGTATAGAAATGTCCTCACATTTTTGAAAACTGGAAATGATCAAAGCAGTTCTGTCAATCAATTAAGTGATTTAGCAATTCATCCTTTCAGCTGCTTGCAATATAGCCACAGTTTTAATTTATCTTGACTGACTGACATTCTTGTCTTTGCTCAGACAAGAATGTTAGGTGCCACGGTGTCTTTCTCTTGGGGGGTGGGGCCATTGTGGAGCCTGATGGGATGGAGGCAGAGCCTGCTGGTTATGCACTGGGGGTCCTGCTGGCTGGGGAGGCACTGAGCCTTGTGTAGCCTGCCCGTGTCTCTAGAGTTTCTGTGGAAATGTCCTGGTTTACCACACACATAACACAAAGCTTGTGATTGATTCTGTGGCTGCCCCTGGTTTTGGGGCTGCCTCCGATATCCACTACGTGATAAACCTCTTCCTACACCACGCCCACTGAACTGACCCCGAGGAGGCTAGAGGCCCATAAGGTGGGGGCTGATACATTTGGGGAGCCTGCTGCTGAGAGGGAGGTAGCACCTGAGGCTCCAGTAGTGGGGCCTGAATATCTGTTTTTAGCGTTTTAAGTTTTTGCTTTAACTCATCCTGTAGTCCCGGAGCGTCGGCATTTAAAATGAATGCAATCAACATGTCACAATTTTCAAAAGTCTTTTTTGCCAATTCAAGTTACTTGTTTGAAGAAAAGCGTTATGTCCGTGTGTTACCGTTGAAGCCGTTATGTTGGTGTGCTGACCAGCTCAGAGAGAGGTCTGCAGCAGGCTCCTCCTCACTGTAACCCGATCCAGTCACACTCTGACTCTGTCGTTGGACACACTCCTCTCTAATCTGTCTGCTCTGTGGCTTTCCCTTTTACAACAATCTTTTACCCTCTTAAATATACTAAGTACATTATATTATTATCTTTTTAATAGATCTACAATGTTGTGCGTTTTGCCCCACCAAGTATGTAGATTATTATTTTAGATTATCTTTGTATCACTTATAAGCTTTATGTTATATTATATCTGATTTTTCATATAGGTTTTTATATTTAGCTTCTATTATACTAAATTTACTGATTTCTTATGGAGAGTTTCAACCTGTTCTTCTAGGAGTAGCGAGCTCCTTTTTATGTTAATTCCTTAATCTGCGCAGTTACCACAATCTACAACACGTCACTAGTACAAAAACCAACCAAGACAAACCAAACTCCTCCCAAACAAAGCAGACTTATATAGCCAAAAAAAATAAAGACTGAATTGAAGTAAAATTTTTCGGTCCCAGTAGAATCAGAAAGCACGACCACGGCTTCTGTAATAGCTAACGTCAAATTACACGATCATTCTAAAATCCGGCCGTACGATCACGATGAAAGAAAAATCTCTATTTCACCCAGAATGTACGATCACGACAGCTAGGATTTGGCACACATGTTCACAGTGTCCAATATTAGACAGCTTCTAAAATACCTTCTATTCAACACGATCACGGCTATTCTGACGTCACGCCATACAATCACGATGGCGAGAATCTATATTTTTCTCCTGTAACCCGATAAAATATTAATATAAAATATACAATCTTGAATAAATCATTTCATTTTAATTAATAAATAAATGAATTTAAGGTTAAAAAGTTAAGATTTATTGGCCAGCAATGGAGTTATTTGCCCATAGAGAGAAATGCATATTGGGTAATGTTCATGTTTTACTGAATACAGCATTTAAAAGGTTAAATATTTGTTTTATAATAATGGATGTGTGCTTTGAAAATGCCTGTAAGAATAGGAAGTGTGACATGGGAGCAGGGAATGTGGACCCAAACGCAGAGAGAGGCAGGCAGGCAGGAGATGGTTGGACTCAGGGATTTAATGTAACAAAAAACGGCAGTACAGAGACTGGAAAAGTCACACAATAAACTGACGGGCAAAACACAGGCAGGAGTAAAGTGACACACACAGGAACAGACACAGAAACACACACAGGAACAGACAGAAACACACACAGGAACAGACAGAAACACACACAGGAACAGACAGAAACACACACAGGAACAGACAGAAACACACACAGGAACAGACAGAAACACACACAGGAACAGACAGAAACACACACAGGAACAGACAGAAACACACACAGGAACAGACAGAAACACACACAGGAACAGACAGAAACACACACAGGAACAGACAGAAACACACACAGGAACAGACAGAAACACACACAGGAACAGACAGAAACACACACAGGAACAGACAGAAACACACACAGGAACAGACAGAAACACACACAGGAACAGACAGAAACACACACAGGAACAGACAGAAACACACACAGGAACAGACAGAAACACACACAGGAACAGACAGAAACACACACAGGAACAGACAGAAACACACACAGGAACAGACAGAAACACACACAGGAACAGACAGAAACACACACAGGAACAGACACAGGAACAGACAGAAACACACACAGGAACAGACAGAAACACACACAGGAACAGACAGAAACACACACAGGAACAGACAGAAACACACACAGGAACACACACAGGAACACACACAGGAACAGACACAGAAACACACACAGGAACACACACAGGAACAGACAGAAACACACACAGGAACACACACAGGAACACACACAGGAACACACACAGGAACAGACAGAAACACACACAGGAACACACACAGGAACACACACAGGAACACACACAGGAACAGACACAGGAACACACACAGAAACAGGAACAGACACAGAAACACACACAGGAACACACACAGGAACACACACAGGAACAGACACAGGAACAGACACAGAAACACACACAGAAACACACACAGAAACACACACAGAAACACACACAGGAACACACACAGAAACACACACAGAAACACACACAGGAACACACACAGAAACACACACAGAAACACACACAGGAACACACACAGAAACACACACAGGAACACACACAGAAACACACACAGAAACACACACAGAAACAGACACAGGAACAGACACAGAAACACACACAGGAACAGACACAGGAACACACACAGAAACACACACAGAAACACACACAGAAACACACAGAAACACACACAGAAACACACACAGGAACACACACAGGAACAGACACAGAAACACACACAGGAACACACACAGGAACACACACAGGAACAGACACAGGAACAGACACAGGAACAGACACAGAAACACACAGGAACAGACACAGGAACACACACAGGAACAGACACAGGAACAGACACAGGAACAGACACAGGAACAGACACAGAAACACACAGGAACAGAAACAGGAACACACACAGGAACACACACAGGAACAGACACAGAAACAGGAACACACACAGGAACACACACAGGAACACACACAGGAACACACACAGGAACACACACAGGAACAGACACAGGAACAGACACAGAAACAGGAACAGACACAGGAACACACACAGGAACAGACACAGGAACAGACACAGGAACAGACACAGGAACACACACAGGAACAGACACAGAAACACACAGGAACAGACACAGGAACAGACACAGAAACAGGAACACACACAGGAACAGACACAGGAACAGACACAGGAACACACACAGGAACAGACAGGAACAGACACAGGAACACACACAGGAACAGACACAGAAACAGGAACACACACAGGAACAGACACAGGAACAGACACAGAAACACAAACAGGAACAGACACAGGAACAGACACAGAAACACACACAGGAACCGACACAGGAACACACACAGGAACACACACAGGAACACACACAGGAACACACAAAGGAACAGACACAGGAACAGACACAGAAACACACACAGGAACCGACACAGGAACACACACAGGAACACACACAGAAACACACACAGGAACAGACACAGGAACACACACAGGAACAGACACAGACACAGGAACAGACACAGACACAGGAACACACACAGGAACACACACAGGAACACACACAGGAACAGACACAGGAACACACACAGGAACAGACACAGGAACACACACAGGAACACACACAGGAACAGACACAGGAACACACACAGGAACAGACACAGGAACACACACAGGAACAGACACAGGAACACACACAGGAACAGACACAGGAACACACACAGGAACAGACACAGGAACACACACAGGAACACACACAGGAACAGACACAGGAACACACACAGGAACACACACAGGAACAGACACAGGAACACACACAGGAACACACACAGGAACACACACAGGAACACACAAAGGAACAGGAACAGACACAGGAACAGACACAGGAACACACACAGGGTACGGGGAAGAACACAAGACGATCTGACCAGAGGAAAAGGGAACACAGAGGCTAAATCCATGAGGGGACGAGTAAATCAGGAAGAAGTGAGACAACAGGTGAGACACATCAGGGAGGGGCAGGACAATCAACAAAGGCGGGAAAACACAGGAAGTAAAGTGGACAAGACAAGACAGAAAACCAGACTATCAAAATAAAACAGGAAACAGAACACAACCAGGGAAAAATCACAACATGGAAAAGCAAATATACACAGACCACAAAACAGGATACATCAAAACAACCAGGAACAGAAATATACAGAATGAATATACAAACACAGGAAACCTACAGAAATCAATAATACATGCAACAGAAATGAACAAACAGGGAACAGAAATGTCCATAGTCATCACAGGAAGAAAGAGTTACACAAATGTTTTGTGAATTTATTTTATTTGTGAAAGTTTTGTGAATCAGCCAATCACACTTGAGTTTAAATTAATAAGGAAGTGAGTAGAGCGAGAGAAATGTAAGGATAACGATGAAAACAGGAAGGAGATAGAGAGAAGAAACGAGTAGGGGAGAAGCGTATTGTCTGCTGAATGAGAAATACAAGTGATTAATGTTAATGCTCCAGTTTAGTGAGAGTGTTAAACCAGGACTCTTATACAATACATTAATGGTGATAGTTCTGTCTGTTTGAGTGGACTACTCAGCACAAGAAGATGGAAAGAAGTTTAAGTTAGCTGCTGGCTAAGTGGCTAGTGCTTTCCTATGGACTTTTCTAACAAGCTAGTGGCTAGCAGCCTGGACTAGTTAAGCCTGTGTGGAACTGTGTGGAACTGTGAGACAGACGGTGGACGAAGACCCTGACAGAGCCGGATAGCGTTACTGAGTGTGGACTTTGCCGAGATCGTCAGCTATGTGAATCTTCTCTTCAACCGTTTCCTCTTCATCGTGGATCTTCTCGTCATATCTCCTGCTGCTGTCACCTTTCATCCTGCGTGTGTGAGGCTACAGTCCCACTGAGTACAGGTACTCTTTTGTTTTGGCCTGCGTGGTGGAGCCGCCATCATGCCAAAGGCTACAACGTGCCCGAGCTACATACCAGGCACGGCGCCAGGATTCCAGTTTTGGATGGGCCAGACCAATTGTGGGTGGGCCTTAAATTAAAAACATTATCAAATCCCTGTTTAACCTAATACAAATGACTGGCTAATATACTGTTATATTATATATATTATATGTACTTACATAATAAAGATTGTAATAGCTTGATGCTATTTATATGTTGTTGCATTGTAAAACGTTTCGGTGCAAAGGACGGACCTATCCGCGATAGCTCTCCTTGGTTCTGCCCAAAAGAAGAGCGCTTTGGACTCTCCATTACCACCATACCTGGCTGTGCTATAGCGCATCTCTCCTAACCTAAGGCCTATAGACTGTAAAAGTGGTCAGGAATCTAATATTTCCCCAAACATAGTTTAGTTCTGCTCGTATAACATGAGGCCGAATATTTCAAAAAAAATTTCAATTGTTTTAAGTTTTCAACAATATACAGATCAACAACACTGCCCGACAGTTTCAATCAATACTCGGCCACAGAACGTGTTCATTGGCAACGTCAACTGTCATGTAAAACAACACTCAAGTTATTTCCTTACTTTAGTGTGTTGATTCATGTTAAAAACATGTTTAACAAAAATAAATAAATCGCATTAACAAGCCCTAAAGCATTATTGGCCATAACAAAAGCAAACCATGAGGGAAACAACAACTTGACAACAGTAACAAGCTGTTATAGAAATAGAACTGCGCCTTCAGCTCTGTAGCGGGTTATGAATTGATTATTTTAACGACATAATACAATACAGGCAGAGTAGCCTTCACATACCTTACTGTTATCCTCTGGCGGTCCTACACAATTAAACTCCCTAAAGAAGAAGTGATACTTTAGCACTGGTTGAGTTGCGGGCTCATCCACGGAAGACCGATCCACAGGGCTATATCCATAGGGGCTATATCATCCACTCGCGAGGCAGAGGGAAAGGCATTAGCACCGGCGCTGGTCGCGCTAACCGCGCTGGTCGCGCTAACCGCGCTAGCCGCGCTAGCATCCTGCGGTGGCCGAGACAAAGATGTGCTAGGCGTTGTGGATCTCAGCTCTCCTTCATCTCCTGGTTGCAGCGATGACTCTGAGACCGTTCGTGCACGTTTAAGGTACCTAAACAACGACTGTTGCCACCTTGTCCTTTACTGGAAATGATTTTCACACTCTCAGATCACTGTCTGGGAGCTAGCCTTGCCTAGCCTAGCCTAGCCTAGCCTAGCCTAGCCTAGCTTACCCACAAGCTACATCCGATCCGAACCTCACTGTCTGCTGAACTTGCGCAGAAACATAAAAATAGACATTACCAGTTTTGTTTTATTGTTTTTGAAAACTAAACATTTAGACAATTTTAGCACAAATTATGAGATTATTTGCTGATTTTTAATAATTCTTCACCAAATTATAATTTATTAATTAATTAATGTTTTTTGAGGAAATGTTTTGGGTGGGCCTGTTGAAAAGTGGGTGGGCCTAGGCCCGTCAGGCCCACCCATAACACCGTGCCTGCTACATACAGGCCTGCAACATTCGGACATTGGAAGGCTATTTCAAATTAGACTATATTGCCGGCTATTTTATTTTCTTGGGCCCTTATGTTTTGAATGTGAATTTAAATGCATTTGTGATCTGAAAAGTGATTTTGACAAGATACATTTAATTACTAACCTACTTCTTTTCTAAATAAATCTTTTATATCGTTTTTTATAAAACAGTGGTGGTTAGGGACTATTTTGATATTTTAAGTTAAGAAAAAGAGTATTTTTGGTGAAATATGTGCATGCCCTGGACTCACTCCTGTTCTCTCCTCCTCTCCTGGCCTCCAGATTGTCTGTCACTATTAGATATTATACTGGGTGCATTCTGTCCCAAATGTTTATCAGGAGCAATTTGGCTATCCCAGGCTACAAGACATTCTATTCTTAACACAATATATTTCTACAACGGCGACGTGCGAACAGGCGTCTGCTACGTGGGGTCCACAGCGTGGCGGTGCTGCGGCGCTTTGTGCTGGCGCCTCTGCTCGGCTACCTCTGCGTCGGCGCTGCCTTCCTGCTGGCGGGCTTCGTCTCGCTCTTCAGGATCCGCTCGGCGGCGGCGAGACGTAGCGGCTGGAGAGGCTGATGGTTCCGACCGCAGTGGGAGGGGGCGTGGCACAGGAAGACGTGCAGGACACTTGACTTCTTGACGTTTTTCTAACTGTGCCTGTTCTTTGTTCTAAAATGTTCCAACTTTACATTCACAAAAATGTCAAAATATAGATTGTTTATTGATTTTATATATATAATATATAAATAAAAATTGTTTCTGAAACATTATTCATTGATTAAGTATTTTAAAATAATTCATTAAAATAATATATTTTCATACCATTTAAATGATTAGAATAAAGGAATATAGTATTACAAGGTACAAACATAAAATGTCATTTAAAATGTTTGGTGGCGCTCTGCTTGTAGTTCCTGCTGATGTCCACCAGAGGGCGCCATGGAACCACTGAACTATATTCAGAAACAGCCTCTCTGAGCTGGTGAGTGACGTCATGGCGCCCTCTGGTGATATCAGCAGGAACTACAAGCAGAGCGCCACCAAACATATTCACACATTAAAACATGTTTACACCTTTTATTAGTTTCATTTCTATGTTTTTATCTTACACACTCACCCCACTTTTTAAATAACATTTTATGTATTTATTTTGTAATACTTAAATTCTGTGTGTAGCCTACTCTCAACACGCCATCCTCTGTTATAATCAAAACATACTTTAGATTTAAAAACAACTCTATTTACTATATGTTAACTGTCAGAAGTAGATGAGCTAATGCTGCGTCTCTCTGGACGTTTCATCTTGTTTCCTGTTTAAAGTTGACTTTCACTTTCCAGAGTGTGTGTGATATCGGGTGATGATTCAGAAATGATGTAGGGAGACCTCAGAGATGACGACCAGTCCGAAGAGTACAAATCAAGTGCAGTTTTATTTAAACAGTGAACAAACTTTCATGACACTGGGACAACCGTGAGCATAGAGACACGTCTGCCCAAGGATGAACCACATGTACATCATAGTGAATACCTTTTAAACTCTTTTTGTGCTTACACAGCATGAGACATCTATTTCAGTGCACAAGTTTTACTCTTAAACTACACCTTTTATGGCCGATGCTCCTAATAGATTCCCACATTCCTGGCTCCAATTCCTCTGTGTGAAAGTTGTACCCAAACTCATAATAGATTTACACATTCTTGTGGGTGAAGGTTGTCCCCAGACTAACCTTCTTGTGTGGTACACTACATACAAGATATAAAATACATTTGAAACATGTAGGCTGAAATATCCAACCTATCAGTGTGTCACATCTTTTTGGCTCCGTGTGGAGCTCCAGCTGAAGCTAATTTAGCTCGTCTGTCTGGAACGTTTGACTCGTCAACTCCAGCTGGGGTTAGTTTAGTTTAAGAGCAGAGGCCCGTTCCAGAAAGCAGGTTTAGTGAAAACTCTGAGTTTGTTAACCCTGAGATGAGGGTAACTGGGTTTTCCGTTTCAGAAAGAGAGGTAACTTAACCTCAGAGTCAGTTACTATGGTAACTGAGCCTGTGAACCTAACCTGGTTGGGAGCAGGTTTTCTTCAAGAAACCTCGAGTTTCTCTCAGTCTCCTCCCTCTGACACAGCCCTCTTTCATTTCCTCATTCATTCATTCAGTCTGGATCAGGTGAATTTTAGACCAGTTTTGTCATCTGCATGAATAAAATAGGATTGTTTCATTAAGTCATTTAACGTTAGACACTAAAGATTTTTTCTAAAACATTGCATGTCCTTTTGTCAACGATCCGATTGACGAAGAAGCTGTATTACTCGCAGGGGAGTTAAACATTCGTCGGGAGAGGATATTGAGGCCCAGACTAGATGTATTTCGTTTCCAGATAACTGCCTATTTGAGCGGTATCGTTTTTTCTCTTCCCCAGTCTATCAGATATGTGCATAACCTTATCCCGTCCTCATATCACTAACGTCACCCATCGTGGACATACTCTTACATCCAAGCAGATTCTTTGTGTTGCATTAAGTTTTTTTGCAAACGGCAGTTTTCTTTACAACATTGGTGATGCGGAGCATATTAGTAAAGCCACTGTATGCAGAGCCGTCAGAAAAGTGTGCCTCACTATGAAATGTTTTTTAAACGTGTTTGTAGTGTTCCCTGGAAACAAACCAGTGAGAGCCATTAAAGAAGAGTTCCACAGGATTGCAGGAGGAGAATAATGTAAAACTCTTACAATGACAAATTAATTATAATTCGGATAATGACATGGTGCTGCAAGATCAGAATGGTATAAGTCATTCAAATTCCTTTTAGGATTTCCCAGTGTGATTGGCTGCAATGATGGCACACACATTCCAATCACTGCTCCTTCAGTAAATGAAGCTGACTATGTGAATAGGAAGTCCATTCACAGCATTAATGTGCAGGTAAATTGACCACTGTCACAAAATGTCAAAAACTGTATCACAATACTTCAAGTAACATCTGTCATTCAATGCACTGTCAGGATCATATGTGATGCTGCATATCTTATAACCGACGTGGAGGCCAAATGGCCTGGGTCTGTGCATGACTCACGGATATATGGTGAGTCTGCCCTGAGCAACAGGCTGGAACGTGGTAAGCAGCCTAAAGCTTTGTAAAGTATTATTCACCTGTCTCCCTCCTTAAATAAACTCAAATGTATACACTATGCCTACCCATGCCAGCCCACTCTGATCACCCCCACCCTTACCCGAGACCGAGCGCCCCCAACGAAACTTCAATGTGGCCCACTGCAGTACTAGAGCCCGGTGGAGAGATAACGGGCCTGCTGAAAGCTCGTTTCCAGTGCCTACACCACCTCAGGGTAACCCCTGAGAGGGCCTGTGACATTATTGTGGCATGTGTTGTTCTCCATAATATTGCCACAATTATAGGAGAGCAATGCCCTGCCCTACGTGTAGAGGACCCTGATGAGGACCCCACCCACCCTGCAGATTTCCAGGATGGAACAGTGGTCAGAGACATTATATGCAGGAATCACTTCTACTAAAACACAAGCACCACCCAAATAAACACAAATAATTCAAATTTTATTTTGTCTTCTTTATTTCCTAAAAACACAAAAACAGTTAGGTTGTTTTTTTTATATTGTTCCAATAACTAACACAAGTCACCTGTGACCATGCACCCACCTCTAACTTGTGTTTGAGGATTTCGATTTCCAGATCTGTCTTTTTAATCTGGCGGTCCAACAATACCATTTCAAGGTCTGTTTTTTTCATTTGCTGTATCAGATGCATCTTGTAAAGGTCCTTCACAGGTAACTGGGAATACATAAAATCATGACATTAAAAAAGAAATCATACAGTTGAACATTATTTCCACAGAAAGAACCTCTGGCAGTTGCTACACATCTCACTGTGTTCATCTGTGCTGTTGAAGGTGATGGACCCTCCTCCTGCTGCCCAGCCATGTTCTGTTAAAAAATAGAATATCCAGTCATACATGTCACATTCCATATACCACACAGCAGTGTTAAGAATTGTGAATGTGGAGATGACTATCAGTAACATAGTGGTGATATCCTCCTACAGGCCGCCTCTGGATCCCTTTCTGTGGCGAGCAGACAAGTGTCCGTCCTCTTCATCCGTTTCCTCCTGTGAAGATGAGCATTGTTTCGTTGGACTTTAAACTACTTGCATCATGCCGGTGAGTAGTAAGTCTACTTACAGCTTCAAGGACTTCTGCTGTGACATGCGAGGGGTCCACGAAAGTGTGAGAACACCATCACAATCTGTTGGAATAAATAACAAACCCATGAAGGGGAAGAATAATCTCTCTAAAATATAAATAGGCATAAAAGAAGATGAATAAGCCTATTGCATCTTATGAAGGCACTTATGTCCTGTGATGTGGCTGGCTCAGAGGAAGAGCTCCCTCCAGGGATTCCTTCAGCCACTGGCCTTCCTTCATTCCTGCTCCAGGCCAGCTCCTCGCCTCTATCAGAGGTGGTGGTGCTGGTCCCCCCCCCACGATTCTCCTGGCCTCTGCCTTCTTTCTGTTGGCTTAGTAGAAGTCAAATATTCAATTTAAATCGGCCCCTTTTATAACAAAGGAGGATGGGCAGAGGACATCTATGTATGTGAACATTAGTTGGGGATAAACTACAGCACTTTCAAATTGCCAATGAATATTTACTCTCATATTAAAAATGTGATTAAAATGAGGTACAGCCATGAGCCTATTACACTTAAGTCTTACCTGTTTGAACTATGTTCTTATATTTCATTTTCAGCTGCTTCCGCACGTTTTCACCCACAGGTTTGCACCTAAATGAAATAGATTATAGGTTCAATACTTTTCCACCAGTTTTTACCAATGATATTATATTTGTGATTAAATATGAGCATGTGTGTAAGCCTATTTCCAGGCCTGTGTGTAGGCCTAGTATATTTTCTAACAAATAGGTAAAAA
Organism: Perca fluviatilis; assembly: GCF_010015445.1. Taxonomy (NCBI): domain Eukaryota; kingdom Metazoa; phylum Chordata; class Actinopteri; order Perciformes; family Percidae; genus Perca; species Perca fluviatilis. Next base: position 37,389,582 of record NC_053126.1, read on the forward strand.
TGTAATGTTCCCCACTGGGCATTAATGAAAAGTATAAATTAAAATGATTGTGTAAATTAAATATGAAATAACAACACTATATTGGAACTTACGCGTGACCCGAGCAGCAATTTTCTCCCACGCCGTTTCTCTCTCTGCCACAGCAGCTGTGTTGCTCTTTTACGAAATACATGTTCATACCGTAGCGTACCGCATGAGAGTATTTCCAGTTCAAGAGGTGAAGTATGCCGACCGAAGTTTGTTTGGCTGTTGCCATGGTGAATCGTAGAATCATGGCTCCATTCATGCTGCCTTTTTATAGTGGTGGTGCACACGCGTAACCCTGAGTGAACATACTCCGAGTTGATTGAACCAACTCAAATCAGCTGTTCTGGAACAGAAAACTCAGAGTTTCCATCACAGGGTAAATCAACTCAGACATCAGGGTTAGACTCAGAGTTTGTTAAACCCCCTTCCTGAAACGGACCCCAGAAAGCTGCAGAGAAACCAACACAACTTGCCTCATTAAATATACAGATCAGGGATGGGCAACTGGCGGCCCCTGGGCCGCATACTGCCCGCATGCGTCCTCACTCAGGGAGTCCTGCAAACTCATTTCCAAATATCAAATTGTTGGTTTCACAGGTATTGGTTGCAAGATGGGAAACAGATTATCTTTTATAGAATTCAAAGGCCAATCTATGTTTTTAGTGTTCCAGGAAATAAAATCAGAAAGTAGTTGTACCTTTATTGAATGATGATTTTTGTCATTGCATTGATATAATGGTATATCACTAAAGGCTGTTTTATGCTTCTGTGTCAACTCCACGCCGTAGCTACGCCGTCACTCCTACGGCGTCGTGACCCTTGCGGAGTTCTGCGTCAGGGTTGCTTTGCATCACGGTGCATTTCACCGCCATAACGCTAGGGGGCGATAAGTCTGAGGTTATTTGTGAGGTGTCTGCCAGCCAGTTTATGTTATTTTAGCAAGCAAACTGCACAACTGCCCACAAAGTACTGCTTGCTGGAGAAGTGCTAATATCAAAACGTTACTGACATATAGACACTTTACAAAAGGATAACCCCGTCATTGTGACCAAAATATGTCTGAGTTTATTTGCAAAGCTGATGTCAGTGAACTAACATGTTGCTACTCCCCACAGTAGGCTGCTGGAAACACCCACTATCAACACACAGGACCAGCTGACCAATCACAGTCACACAGGACCAGCTGACCAATCACAGTCCTTGCAGTCTACGTCGCCTCGCCATTTTTTTGCATGTGGAGCTACGGCGGAGGGCTCGGGTTTGCGGCGACGCAGAGGGGTCTGCGGGGGTACGCCGTCGATTCGACGCAGAAGCATAAATCAGCCTTTAATAAAATCAGAAGGTAGTTGTACCATTATTGAATGATGATATAATCGTATATCACTTAGGAATGTGGATGTTTTGTTTCTGTGTTAAGTTCATTAAAAGAATAGAAGCATTAGTAAATTTGATTAACGGTATATATTTAGTTGTTTTCATTAATTTAGGAGCTCTACTTGGCTGATTGAAGGATAAAGGTTACAGTATGCTACTGGTGGACGTACACAGTCACAATCTGGCCCTCAGGTAGTGAGGATAACATCTTTGTGGGCCACTCTATACAACGTTGCCCATCCCTGATCCAGATAATATTAAGACCTGGGGTCTCATTTAGAAACGTGGCCTACACACCAAACGGGGCTGAAAACGTGCGTACGCCACTTCCCACGCAAAGGTTGTGATTTATAAAAAACAAACTTGACGGGAGAATGTGCGGTCCTCCACGCAAACTCTGACCCATGCGTACGCACATTCTGGAGACAAAATAGGAATTGGTGATGCAGATGGTGAGGTGGTGAACTAAAGTCAGACTGCAGAGAGTACATGTGGGAATAACGATTACTCGTAATATTTTCAAGTATTGATGCCTCACGCACATTTTTTCACTCCATATCATCCACGTTACCATGAAGATTAAATCCAGCAGTGTTATTTGCGTTTGTACTGAGTGATACTTGTTCAATAAACACCTTGTAAAATCCAATTCAAATCTTCAATAAAAACTCTTTCTTAATATTTAATCAGCGCTGTCTCGCCGTCACATTGTCCACTACGGAGCGCAGGAGGAGGAGATGGCCCGACTGCATGGAATACAGGTAGCATCAAATACCCTAGTATTAGATAACTGCAGAACACAGTGTAAATAACTACATATCTGTCTTTAAAACTGTGCATCAAATGTCAAAGTCTGGAAATACAGCCGTTAAGCTCTTGCGCAATCGTTACCCTTAATGTCCTCGTTATCAGTCCGAACTTTAATACTGTTCATAACAAAACCTGCATGAAGAAAAGTGTGTTTGCCTATTAGACTTTCTTTTGTCTTCAAATTGTATCTCGGGGTGGGGGGGGATACCACTAGTTGATGCTGGGATTTGGGCAAGGTGTTAACAATCACAAATTGTTGTAAACATATAAATACTGAGGTGACCCCTGTGTGTAATGCTGCATGATGGCACTGCTGGCCCTGCAGGAGGACTCTGCTAATGGAAGAATCTAATATGCCGATTTAGATTCCCTAAAGTTGAGCTCTTGGATCTATGTACTGAATTGGGTCCAGTAGAGAGGGCAATGCGCCGGAACCGTGCCATCCTGGTCCATCCTGGTCCATCCCGGTCCAAATACAGGTCCTCACCACTCTGGGGGCAACCGACTGTTTCCAGTGGTAAATAGCAGACAGCTAAGTGTTTGTTGTAAATATTATATATAATCTTCAACTTCATCACTAAGGCTTGTTTGCATATAATATATAGTTCTGTTAAATCTTATCATATAGGTCTGGTATATCAAAGCTGTCCCCGAGTGCCGTAATGCCTGCCGTTTTGGACAATATTATTAATAAAGGTAGTCTATAGATCAGGGTTCCCTACACTGTGCGAGAACAGGCCAAAATCATAATTCAATTTGCAGTAATTCCTGAACGTCTGAGAAGCTTTTTGCTTTTCCCCGCCAGTCGTCATGATTCGGTGTAACAAAAGAACAACTGCCAGGGTCATTAACATACTGATCAGCATTCATGAGGTGCTTTGCATTGACTATTTTTGGTTAAAAATAGGCGTGTACAGGGCGGGATAAGAGACTGATCCACGTACGCACGCTTGTGGGTAATCTGTGATTTATAAAGGGAACATTGCTTACAGATGTGCGTACATCTATTTTCCCTTGGTTTTGTGTGTGAGTGACTGATGTGAACAACAATCTTTTAAATCGGCCCAGTATAGAGCCAGCATATTTCCACATGTAAATGGTTTTATTTCAACCAAACCAGAGTGGTGATTGTAGGAACAGTGGAAAGATGAACCAAGACGGCTTTTGGTAGTTATATTTAGTTTCTGTTGACTTTGAATGAAGTGTGTTTTACGATGATAAAAGTCCTGATTATTTACATGGAGTCTGGTGGAGATATGCTGGCTCTATACACGCTAAAAGTCCTGATTATTTACATGGAGTCTGGTGGAAATATGCTGGCTCTATACACGCTAAAAGTCCTGATTATTTACATGGAGTCTGGTGGAGGTTGGTGATGGTGATTTCGGGGCTGTTTCATGTTAAACTAAAAGGATCTTACTCTTTAACTAAAAGGTTTATCTCTGTAGGGATCCATCCCATAATGTTGTCAGACACTTAGAATAATAATCTGAGTCTGTCAGCTGCAACAACAGAACTTTTAGTGGACTCTAACTGCTGCTGAACATTAGTCCTGTAGGGTTACATTACAGCTTGGTTCTGGTTTAATACTGGACCAGTTTCAGAGACTGTTGTTCTCATCAGACACAGAAACATGGAGACATAGAGTCCAGGTTGAAAATAAACCTAGAAAGTCTTAAAGTCTAAAACAATAAAGAAAAAAGACCAAACATTAATTTAAAATATGGAACGTGGTTGTCAATTCCCACTGTAGTTTGTGCTTTTTATTCAAACAAATCAGAACATTCACATTTAGTTACATAAAACAGTAATTGTTTTATTTGTTTCTTGTCACATTATTGCCATCTGGTGGTTTTGTTAAGATAATTATTCATCAAGAGATGGACAGAATCACTGAAATTGTCTCAAAGTTTGTTTATTTACAAGTAGATTCAGTTTTACAGCACTCACAGCAAAGTACAGAAAATAACTGACGAAAGCCTTCTACAACGGCTTTTTCTAGGAGTAAAAATTAAGTCATAATACAAAAGGTGATGTTGATTCCCACAAGGTCAGGAAGTGGCTCCCAAGATTTATCTCGTGAGAACATCAGCAATATTTTAGCTTCTATCATGCAAACAGTTTAATATTAATAGAAACAATAAGAGTTGATTGGTTTTTCTAACAGGTCGTATCAAGAACAACAGAACAGACTGCAGCAACTTAACAGTTATATTGTTACTTTAATAACTTTAATTATTCATATATTTAATTATTTTCAGGACCTTCAAGCTTTTAATGAATCAAATTAAACAACTTAGGTGATGGTTTAAAACTGAAATAAACATTGTAGTCAGAATAAAATGGGACTTTAATATTCAGATTATTATATATAAACCTGGTGTATTTCCTGTATAGTGACTAATATAGTATATAGTATATAGTACATAGTATAGTATAGTGACTGTTTGGGTCATGTTGACATCAGCTGGAGAGATTGAGGGAAATGAAGACAGAAAAACAGACCAACTCATCATCCTCCATCTTTCTAAAGAAACAACTCATCTCTGGCACTGACATGCTTCACCGTTGGGAGGAGGTTTTACAGACTAGAGTTGTTGACTAAACATAATTTAGTCTTTAATGAGCATTGTTTTCTTGTTCTTCCTTCATGGTGTCACTCTCAGATGCTCAGTCAGTTGATGTGTGTCAGTTTGTCCGTTAGCAGTAAGTCATCTTTCCTGTCGTCCGTCAGCGGTCTGCAGATATCTCCTACTAGCCACGATTTCTGTAGTTGATAGACTTGAGAATCTCTTCCAGTTTGATCTCCATCTTTTTCATTTTGGTGTCAATAGTGCTGATGTCAGGAACAACTTGTAAATTGAACGCTGTAGCTGAGCTAATGGGGGTTCTCTTTTCACATCTCTCACCATAGTAATCATCTGGACACTCACAAAACCATTCATTGGAGTCCAGCAGCCGCTTGCACGTTCCTTTGTTGCTACATCTTTGGCAGACATCCTCCCTCTTGGAGTAATAGATGGAAATCTTTCTTGTACTTTGACCCCACCCTCAGTCATGTTGGTAAACGGGTGCAGGAGCCTCAGCAAACTCTTCCCCATAGGCAGCATGTGTCACTTTAGCTTCATTCATATCAACACATTTATGGTTACGGTCTAATCTGTCTTCACATTCTTTTACTGGTTTAAAGCAAGCATTGGCATCTACTTTAACTGGTGTTTCATCTATTTCTTCTGTTTTCAGAGTGTATCCCACAGCGACGGTGATTGTGTCTTCTGTAATCTTTGTCAGATCATATAGTATGTAATAATCAGCCTGGTCTGTGTTGTACACCAGCACCACCCAGTTGTACCAGTTGTACTTCTTATCTAGAACTTTTTTCACCTCATCAGCGATGGCTCTTTTGTTGTCAGCACTGTGTCTTTTCCTGATCTCCACCACGTCTTCCATCACATACTGCATGTGGTTGTCCAGGCAGTAGTTCAGAGCTGATATCTGAGCCCTGGAGACATTCTTGAACATCTGGGTGTGTTCGGCTTCTTTGCCTGATGAATCCAACCCGATCAGTTTCCGGTAGAACTGGTTCAGCACCAATCCCTTCCACAGCAAACTGCTGAAATAGACGTTATATTTGACGATCTGTTGAACGTCACATTAAAACTTCCTCCTCAGCAGTTCGTTGAGGTTTCCACTGCGATACGTGTCTTTGACCGTCAGGTAATGATAGTAGTTGGCCACACTTGCTTCAGTTCCTGTGTTCTCATAGTAGTTGACGAATATCTCTGCCAGTCGGAGTTTCCGCTCTTCATTTTTTATCGAGTAAGGGTTCTGAAGAAGCTCATTGAACTTCTTCCAGGTGTTGAGGATGCGGAATTCGTCATGACAGTAGGTGTGTTTATACCATTCCACTTCTGTTGCTAGGTTGGAGATCGGGATGTAGAGCAAGTCCAACTTCCTGTTCACTTCAGCAAACCCTTTCTTCACCTCGTTCAGCACCTTGTCTTCCGGAGGGATGAAGATCAAGACCATGTTGACAAAAGACACAGCCAGACCTCCGATGCCGGGCGCCAAGCTGGCGACGTTGGAGAGACTCTTCATCCCAGCTGACGACGTTGTGGTATTAATCGTTCCAACCACTTCTTTAATGACATTCAGGACGCTTTTTCCCACTGCCAAAGTTTTTTCCACTTTCTCTATGACATCGGAAGCCTTGTCTCTCCTCACCCTGTAGCGTGGTGAGACAACGAAGGATGTGGGGTGATGTGGCCGAGCTGAGGACGTCGTCCAGTAGAGAAGAAGGATCAATGAAGCCAACAACATGGAGGCAGACAGCCGAGGGAACGCCATGACTGCAACACAGACAACACAACATAGAAAAAATATTAGGGTGATTTTTATAGCCTGTGAACCAAACAAATCTGCTGAGCTGGTGTTTCATTTTATCCTGCAGATATGCCTTAAGCCTAGCCTGGAAATCCAGACCCACATCTGAAAGATTAAGGGTCTGGCATCAAGTAATGAAAACGGCCCAATTCAAGGGGCGGTACCAAGCATGCATTTGAAAATCTCACTGCAAGCAATTGGATAACACTACAACCAATCACAACAATACGTGGGGTGACGTATCCAGAGCCCCCTACGCTTAGCTACCAGCGGTGCTAACTAGTAGATTAAACTGTCGTCATCTGTTTAGCCCGCCTATATCAGATACACCGATGTGATTGGTGCAGCAGGTCTATAAGGGCATAGTTAATGAGCAACATTACTCGATGCCAGAGTGACTTGCTGAGCAAATTCAAATTGTGCTCTTGCGAGAACTCTGGATATCTAGGGTACCTTAAATCTGCATTCTCTCTGAATTCCAGCAGGAGGCGACATGTGCAGTTGCAAAAGGAGGTCGGTTTCTATAGAAGTCTATGGCGAAATGAACCGCTTCTCACTTGATTTATTACCTCAGTAAATACAGTATTTTCATAATGAGTTTATGGTCTCAATCGCTAGTTTTAAGTCTTTTTCAATACAGAATGATGTTAATTTTTTTAAATTATTGTCTGATTGATTTTAAAATAGACGATAACGCATGTAGGTTTTGGGGCGTGGCTACTTTCAGTTGGCGACCTGTCAATCGTGACAGAGGCTGGTTGTGTCTGTGTTCTTGTTTGACCATCTTACGCTGTTTTCACTATAATAATACGAACATTATGGTCCCCTGAAAACGGCTTATTCAGCGTTCGGTTGAACTACAAGACACTCAAGTAGTTGGCTTTAAAGTTTTCTGGTAAGTAATGTTACGTTTAGTTTTAAGCCTGTTTTTTGTTAGAGGAAATTACGGTTGCACCATGCTAACCAAGCTAGTGTGCTGAAGTCTATGTTTGTATAGCAAAATACAAACATAGACTGTAGAAATAGTCTATGTTTTTAATGCAACCAAGATGGCAGCGCCCGCAATGGCAAACTCAGCGACTCAGAGCAGCTCTGTACAAACCAATGGATGACTTCACACACACTCTGTCCATTAATATGAATGATCTCTGTTGGAAACAGAAGCTGCTGAGCGGTGTGGTGATGGCGCAGTGGATATGACATGTGCCTTTGGTGCGGGAGATCTGGGTTCAATTCCCACTGCGATACAGCAACCAATGTGTCCCTGAGCAAGACACTTAACCCCTAGTTGCTCCAGATGCGTGCGACCTCTGACATATATAGCAACTGTAAGTCGCTTTGGAGAAAAGCGTCAGCTAAATGACATGTAATGTAATGAACGCAGAATAGTAACAGAAATATAATAATGGGTGATTATGTATAAAAAAAATCTAACCAAAGAATGACGAAGCAATTCATACTTTCTAAGCAACTCATTATCATGCCAATATTGGCTCACATTGTACTTATAGTCATTTATAATCACACTAAAGGTATAAAGGCCCACAGTATGCATCCTGTCATATGTGTAAACATGTGTGTGCACTCAATGCGTCATCAGAAATGAGATTTTATGGCTCATCGGAACAAAACGCTCAAGTTTCTAAATTAAATTTTTTTAATAGGTTGGTGGGGATGTACACCATCATATAGCAGGTTTTGTGTTGACTGTAAGAACTGAAGGATGCACTGCCCACTGGAGAGAAGGAGAGACACATACAAATGCTGAGGGGACTTATTGTTGTTCTCTGGTTAGACATCATATTGTGATAATCTAATCATTTGCACAGTGAATATATTTGCTACTTAGTTTACTATAAATTACTAAATTAAAATGCTGTAATTGATTACCTAATGTTTCAGCATTTGTTTCCAGCTTTTTAAGTTGTACACTGCAGGTTATACTCTGCTTACAACTCAGATCAGCATCAGATATAGGCTGGGAGCCAGGTCCACTCCTCAGGATGTTTTTGGCTACCTTTTTTTCACTATTATTTCCTATTATATTATACCCTGGGCCATCACAAGTTGATGACGACCACCCCCAACTCCCCGTTTGGTCTCAGGGGCCAAAAAACACTCTTTTTGGGAAAAGCTTTTGGCGGAATTATATAATTTGAATATTAAGGTATTGAAGCTACATAAATGGTCATATAACGCTAACATTTTGCATGGTGTATCCTGACACGTAGGGGAAACTAGCAGAAAAAGATTCTGGGGATTTGGCTGTCAAATCACCCTCAACATACCCCAAAAGACAAAAAAATGCCGCCTGACAAATTGTTATCAAAAGCAGGGGCGTCGGACTGGGGTAAAACCAATACTAATTACCAGGGCCCAAGGAGAGAGAGGGCCCTTGAAAATTAATCTAATTAACTAATTTGAAACATGTTTAATTTAACATGAATAGGCTATAATGTCTATAATTAGCAATAATAGGCTAATCAGTGTCATAGGTAGCTTGGTAGCTCATCGGTAGATACATATCATGTCAACAGAGATGGCAAAAGTACTCACTTCCCGTACTCAAGTAGAAGTACAGATATTTTTGTTAAAAAATACTCTGGTAAAAGTAGAAGTACTGATTTAACTTCTTTACTCAAGTAAAAGTAACAAAGTACAGGCTTGGAAATTTAATTAAAGTATAAAAGTAAAAGTAGTCTTGCGAATGAATACGATTTTTTATGAAAAGCTGCCTGGACCAAACAAATCTAACTAGAGTGGTAGCTGAGAAACTTCAGTGGACTCTTTTTATGCCATTGCCTAAATTTTAAATGGATGTCTGCCAATAGGCCTAAAACATGACATATATGATTATTGTGACTATTGAGACTGGGACTCCAGGTTAATAAGATTCTGACTGAGAAGTAGATAGAATTCACAGATCCAGTTTCTCTTTTTTAATCTTCCCCTTAACATTTAAAGGAATCTACATGCATGTATGTGTGTGCTCAAAAATGGCTTCTGGAATGAAAATAAAGGATTCAATATGAATTTACTAAACAGACAACTAACAAACATCCATACTACTAGTGCTAATGTTACCACCATCAAGCCACAATGATTTGCCGCAAATGAATGCCGCCGAATATGTCGAGTCGTTGCATCAAGTGCAACGTACAGTATATTCCCATCCAATTAGATCCAATTAGATTGAATTTGGTATTGATGACGCGAAAAATAATAACGGTAACTCCAGTGAAATTATTTGAAACTTGTTAGTTAGGACTAGATTAGGACTGTATTTAAAGCTGATTCTGGTTTCCAACTTCGCCCCCCCAGGTGTGTCTGTTAAAACACGGACGGAGACAACTTCTCTCTTTGGATGCTTTATTAAGATCAAGCAACGTGCAACCTAGCTAACAGGTGAACACAAACAACAAAATCACTAGCTAACGTACTTGAAGTTTGCAAGAAATATAGACCAATACAACAACAGGCTTAAATGAACTGACAACATAAGTTATACAACTTAAAGTTCTCAAGGACACACACACACCATCTCAACTGATTTATCCTCTTTTCTCTCACTTTTTTCTCTGTGTGGCGCGTACGCCCGCTCGTGGTGTAAGGCACGTGTCCGCGCTATTTTCCGACATGCACTCACAATCACTCCTGATAGACGACCTTTTGTACAAAACTAAAGTAACGAGACAATTTTCTAAAATGTAAGGAGTAGAAAGTACTGATATTCTTGTTAAAATGTAAGGAGTAAAAGTAAAAAGTCGCCACAAAAATAAATAGTAAAGTAAAAATATCTGAAAAATATACTTGAGTACTGTAACGAAGTATTTGTACTTCGTTACTTCCCATCTCTGCATGTCAACATTATAGTTATGTCAGATTCAGTAGAAGCAGATGTTAACATTGTGAAACACATGGCCCTCAGTTTCAGAAACTGTCACACCACGGAGTGGAGTAGCAACAGACCCCTCATCCTCCTCTTTGGATTTGAGACAAGGGAAGCTTATATCAAAATTAAAGCAAACCATTTTGACTGAAAGGTGTTAAGTAACACTAACATCTTAGTGTGTTTTACTATATTAGGTTACAATTAGGATAAGAGGTTAATATCAAAGGTATCCTTCATAGAGAAAGATTATAAGATCTGATTTTTTTTTTTTGGGGTGTTGAGGAACGTGAGTGCCCATCATAGACAGTATATAAGAATGGACCAACAGAGCCCGTTGCTCTGGACGGAGACCAGTGAAGGATATTAGAAGCACTTTTCCGGTGAGCGCTAGGGTTACTGCGCAGCCTCCAACTGAGAGAGACAACGTAAATGTCATGTGTCTAAAAGTGTGAAGTCTTCTGGTAGCTGTGCCGAGAGAAATCTCAATCATTCCCAATCTTACAGAGACGGAGAGCGTAGGTATATGTAAGGAGATAACATAGACACAGGCTAATTACTGATCACTAACATGCTAGTTAACATTAGTAATTAAACCTAAACAGCTCATGTAAGTCGAAACTGCCTGTGAGCTTCTCCTGTACTATACGGTAATTCCTCTACTGTGTGACAGTAAGTCTCGTGGTTATGACCCAATCGTTAGCCTATTTTTATAAAAGCGTCTGCTACGGAGCCATAACGTGAGGTACAAGGTAATGGAGCCTTTTATACATTGTCATGTTTCTTTAGAAATAAACAACGGACAAATAGAGTCTTTAAACGCTTCAGATGTAAAGTTATTCTCTGTCAAGTGACGTCAAAATGAATGCTAGTCAGTGGGATGCTAATATAATAATATAACGGGAGGTGATCGCTTTGTAGCATCAAAATGGCGCCATAGGAGGTTCGAGTTCTGAAGCTTACCCCCTTGGCACCCATCAGGACTGCCTATGCATAGGGCCCAGGATCGTGTGCTACACCCCTGATCAAAAGTGATCATTTTCAAGCATTGTATTATACATATCACTGCCTCAAATGTAAATGAAAAACTTCCCAAGTTTATAAGCTTCAAGATGACCTTTCTATCTAGAGGATTACAGCTGGTATAACCAAAGTTCTCCACTGTACCTCAAATCGGAGAAAACAGAACTTTCAGGCATTACCATTCCATATGGGATTAAGCATATTTTTTGCATATGAACAATATCTTAAACAAGAGTTGAGAATTGACGTATGTACTACACTATATGAAGTGAATTGCATGGAAAGTGAGTAATGTTATGCGCCTAGGTGGATTGGGGTTAGGGTGCAAAATAGGGTACAATCACACAAATGGGTTATACTCACCAAATGTGAGATTGATTAAAGTCCACAAAGTCCCCTGACATGTTACAGATAACCAGATTTACAGATTCATGGAGAGTTCGTTTGAGGAAGCGAGAGGCAAAGAGCCTCAAGCAGACGGCTGCACGCCAGACGCTCCCACACTGACTACGTTTCCATGCACAGAATATTCTGCTTTTTGCCTTCATTCTGAAAAAGACAATTCTGAAAAAGACAATCCAAGCTGTTTGCATGGCTAATAAAAAATTATTCTCCACAAATAGTCCTGTGTAAATGCAACCGTGCAAAACACACACACACACACACACACACACACACACACACACACACACACACACACACACACACACACACACACACACAGATCTCAGATCAGTGACTCTCTATGGTCCATTAGTCCTTAGTTCCTGCAGCTTTAATTGTCTGTTCTACATTAAGGCAAATATCTTTTGTATTACAAGTTTTCTGAAATGTTATGTTTAAATATGTAAATGGTGCCTTATCTTGTTAAATATGCGCTAATTTTCATACATTTCAAGAAGAAAAATCTGAACATTGTAAAAAGCTAGGTTCAAAATTCTTCTTTTATTTTGTTGGCATATTAGAGTCAAAGGTTTTACAGAGGGGATTTTGGATATCTTCTTTTATCACTCCAGATCAACAGCCATGAAAAATCCTCTTACGCCACATTTTTAGATATAATAATATGTACCATAAATTAGGCTATGAATGATATAGTCGAACAACCCCGTCTGTAAAAACCTTCAGAATATAGATAGGAGTGACATGGAAAGTTTGGTGAATGTAAGTACTGCTGAAGAGGAGATTTCTGACTCAGAGTCTGAGAAAAACCCATTTTGAGAAAACTGCCTATGGATTATAAAACGTCAAACATTACAGGTGAAACTTCTCCAGTTAATTATTACATTAAGACATATATTTGTATTACAAGTTTTCTGAAATGTTATGTTTAGATATGCAAATGAGGCCTTATCTAATGGCAACTTTTGGTGAATTTAGGGACCATTCGGTATATATGGATTGGACCACCGGAGGAAAATAGGAGAGGGTCATGTCTTTTTATTCTTTGTTGAGGGGAGGGTCACCCAAAAATGTTTAGTCTATTGTATTCATAAAACAGCAAAATTTACAAGTGGCTTGTTTGGTGCATATATTTCCATGTAACTCTTAGTCTCGACCCTCCTTCGACACCAGATGGGTCTGACCCATGAGTTGGCTGGGGGGCAGGGGGAGCAGCAGGACGCAAAAAACGAAAATTACTGCTGCACTATGTCTGGACACCTTGCCGTGACAACGTTGCAATGAAGGTTTCCTAAATGCCATGTATATAAATTTGATGTCAGCTTACTAATTGATTGCGGGTTTTGTGTAGATTTGGACTTTTAAACGTTTATTCCACTTTGATTAAACGGTGAAGTGGAGAGGCCTCGTTCACCTGTTTGGATCTGGCTGGTGAATGTGATGCGTATAGGCCTTGCTGGATACACCGTGACTCTATTTGTGGATCTACTGATCGCTGTGGATTACTTTTTTATCGTGTCATTGGATTACTGCAAAATACAGATCTTTTTTCTAAATGTTTTATGGTGTGATTGCGCTTGGTTTCTGCGTTTGGAGAGGCATCTCAACAGACTGGAGGTTGAATTGAATTGAATTGAATTGAATTGAAAAACTTTATTAATCCCAATAGGGAAACTGGTTTGCCACCAACCATACAGCAATCGAATACAATACACAATTAACAGACAAATAAATAAATAAATAATTCTGGATTAGTAGACTAATAGACCCTAATGAGACACATTTTAAGAAAAAATTCAATTTCACAATTCCTGAATGTAAAAAACACTATAGAAGACAATAGTAATATCCAACGGTTAACAGTGTTGGTTAAAATATCTAACCGCTGCAGGAACAAAAGACCTTCTCATGCGCTCACTAGAGCCCCGAGGCATCACCAATCGCTCACTGAAAGAGCTTCTGAGTCCTCTGAACAGAGTGTGTAGTGGATGGCCTTCAAAAAGCAGGACAGTTTTTAGTTTTGAACTAATCCTCTTCTCTACAGTAACCTCCAGAACATCCGTAAGTTAACAAAATTGACCCAGCTCTCTTGATTAACTTGTTTATCCTATTTTTGTCCTCAACAGATATACTGCCCCCCCAACACAATACAGCATAAAAAAGTACACTAGCCAAAATCCCTTGATAAAAAACATATAAGAGCTTTTTACTGATGTTGAATGATCTAAGTTTTCTCAAAAAGAACAATCTCGACTGAGCCTTCTTCATTATGACATTCGTATTCTCCTTCCAGTTTAATTTTTCGTCCATATGTACACCTAAAAATTTATATGACTGCACAATTTCAATCAACTTGCCATTAATTGTAACTGGAAGGACCTTCTCTTTTTTCTTCCTAAAATCAATAATAAGTTCTTTGGTCTTTCCCACGTTCAGTTTCATATAATTAGACTCACACCAGGTATAAAAAGACTGCACCTCCCTTCTGTAGGCAAGATCATCACCCTGATTAAGTAGACCCACTAAAGCAGTGTCATCCGAGAATTTCTGTACCCAACAAGATGGCTGACTATGCCTATAGTCAGCAGTATAAAGTGAGAATAAAAAGGGGGATAAAACTGTGCCCTGAGGTGCTCCAGTATTAGTTAGAATGGTATCCGAATGTTTGTTACCAATCCTAACAAACTGTGGTCGTGCTAAAAGGTAATCTAAAATCCAGGCAACAGTAGTATTATGCAATTTAAAATTGGTCAATTTACTAGCTAAAATATGTGGCTGTATAGTATTAAAAGCACTCGAAAAATCAAAAAACATGATCCTAACGGAACTGGCAGTAGTTTCAAGATGACTGTAAATATTGTGAACCATATATAATAGTGCATCATCTACCCCCACACCTTTCCTATATGCAAATTGCAAAGGATCCTGAAAGGCAGACACCTGCCTAGTCAGATGATCTAGTACAACCCTCTGGAAACACTTCATAATGTGCGAGGTCAGGGCTATAGGCCTCAAATTTGAAAGACTGTTAGACACCTTAGCTTTTTTTGGAATAGGGACCAGACAGGAGGTTTTCCACACCACCGGGATTTTAGCAGAAGACAGAGACAAAGAAAACAGTGAGTGGAGAACGGAGCACAGCTGGTCAGCACACACTTTTAGGGTACGTGGGTGCATACCATCAGGGCCTGCTGCCTTATTTGGTTTAATACGCCTTAACTGCTGACGAACCTCTTCAGTGTTTAAAATAATAGCTGGGCTACAGTCCTCAGAGCTGCTCTGCCTAAGATTAAAAAGAGCATTCTCATGAAGTGAAGAGAAGTCCGATTCATCAAACCTTGCGAAAAAAGTATTGGCATCGTTAGCCTGTACACCCAAATTACATAAACTGGGTTTACTGGACCCATATCCAGTAATAGACTTCATACCATTCCATAGTCCTCTTGTGTTACTACAGGACATGTTTCCTTCAACCTTTTCCTTATACTTTAATTTACCCTGTCTGATAATTACTTTCAGTTCTCTTTGAGCATTTTTAATTGTATCTTTGTCACCACTATAAAAAGCAGCTTTCTTCTTATTTATTGCAATCTTAACTTCTCTGGTTACCCATGGTTTGTTATTAGGTCCATCACTGATTGGTCACTGTTACATTTTTGTTGAATTTAAGTGTCGGGGCATTCCGCCACCGTCTGTCTATTGCGTTCCAAGACTGCCGTGACCCGATTGGATTTCATAAGGACGAATTGTTAAATTGTTACAATGTAATTTAAAATCTGCTTTAAAAATAAACATACATGTTTTGAATGTAATGTTCAACTTCGGCAGCTTTACCTATATGCTAAAACATAGAATGACTGAGGAAGCCTAGTGACGAGTCCATAGCAACCAGTTTGTGTGTTGAATTTATTTCACAGAGTCCTTTGCTGAATGGTCTCAATGTTTTATTGTTTTATTTCATGTGAATACTAGTTTACTAGAGGAGTAACTTTGAAGTAATGCAGTAATGCAGGAAGTGTGCATTTAGTTTCCATGCCTATTGTGTTTCCATAACAACATTAGTGAATAAATCTACTGAAATGGCCCCCCCACCATAACAGAGGAGTGGGATGTGTAAGATGAGAATGCAGAGGTTAACGCATGTATGTCATGGCTGTAAAGAAAACAAAAGGCACATGTACATCTTTGCCAAGTGCTAACCAGTACAGAAGGCATCAATAAATTGTTGGGGAGGGTCATGCCTTTTTTCAAATCATTTTGGAGGGTTATAGAAAAATTAATACTGGCGAGGGGAGGGTCGTGTTTATTTTGACTAAAGATCCCAAAACTCCTCCGGTGGCCCCTTAAAGAAATAACGAACGGTCCCTTAGGAGACATTTACAGGGAGCAAATAGACAAACTGTAGTAAACACCTAAATGTGTATTTGGGATGTTTTTTGTTTTTTCCAGTAGTCTGAAAGAAGACATACTCCAGAAGCAAAAAAAGCCCAAAAAGTCAGTATTGAAAAATTATGTTTTGCCTGAGGTGTTTCCCCTAAAAATATCACTTTTCAAATATAGATGACATAATGACATCAAAATTATATGTTTTTTCCGATTGCTAAACGACAGGGGTCACAACTGAAGCTACATGTGCAAAACTCAAACCACAGTCTGCACTACCAACAGTCACCTGAGTTACACAGTTCACATCACCTGCAAAACTCATTCACAGCAACACAACTCTTAACACACGTCTCAGAACAGGCTCAGTGCAGCCAAACACTATGCACAGTCCTCACTGAGATAACACACACACACACACACACACACGCACACACATACACACACACACACACACTGTCACTCAGAACACACTGAGAGTAAAAACACTAGCATCAAACACCAATACAGAAATTACTAACTTTTTCATCTTTACAGTTTGGAAAATTTGAGTGACTTCACAATAGTTTATTTAAGGAAAATATATATTAAGATTTTATAATATACCAATTTTTCTTATTTGGTGTTTGTATACAAAAAGTCTTTCTGTGCTTTCTCTGTATAAATACCATATATGTTCACTAACTACTCTAAAACAAGACACCTGCTTAGGCTTTCAATCAGCAGTGTTTGATGGGCACCAGACTGAAATCTATTCTGTTCTGAATGTGTGGTTTACAGTGTTGACAGCAGTGTGTTAGCATTTGAACAAAGTGCTGTAAATCTACAGTGTTGTGCAGGTTGTGGTTAAAGTCATGGGATAAGTGTGTAGAGTTTTGAAAACTTTGTTCAAGCAATGAAAAACAAACTAGAGTTTGGTCCACATGAACTGCTGCTGTGTAGACTGTAGTTAGAGATTTGCACTTGACTCCAGTTGTGCCCACGTTTAGCAATCGAAAAAAAACTGTAATACATGCTGCACCCATTTATACTATTTAGAAGGAATATAATCAAATACAAATACACATGTAAGATCTACTTATGTCTACTTACATGTCTGCTGACAGTGAACGACGATGATGATGATGATGATGGGCAGCAAGAAGTCAACTTATGTGCTGAGTTCTGTTGTACTTACTACAAGTCATCTCCCTTTATATAGAGATGCTGTGACTCATTGCACAATAACTGCCTGTTAGAAGAAAAAAGAAAAAAAAACATGTTGTTTCAAGCTTGGTTTTCCCTGTGTATGTAATTTGGTTTGGCCAAGTCCCCTTCAAGGAGGAGTTCATATCTTGTTTTTTTGTTGCTATTTTAAAACCCCAAAAGTTAAATAAAAACCCACTTTTAAACAAAAACTCCTGTTTTCCTCATTATTTTAGTGCTCGGTCCTTGACAAAAAAATATACATTTTTTATTGTATTTACATTTGTTATTGTATTTTAGGTACTCATTCTAAGGAGTTGATTGGATCAGTTTGATATTTGGTTGGTAAAATCCTCTGACTAATGTGACCCTGAACTGTGAAGGAGTAGTTGATAGCAATGACCCATGGGTCATTTACCAACATGCTATTTTAGGGCCTTTACAGGTATTCAACCTTTTAAAACTCCATCCAGTGGACTCAACAGATCCTTTTTCAAATGGCGTCAGCAGCAAATCAAGACTTTTACGATGAAAAATTGCAAAGCTTTTGTGTTTTCGTGGAATGGTGTTGCCGTGGCGAGGCCGCCAATTAAATAAAACAGGAAGCTGTTATAACTTCATAATACAATTTGCTATTTGTCTGAAACTTAACATACTGGATAAGAGTCCATAAAGTTGCTTAGAGTTTTCTTAGGAAGTCGTAGTGCCAGACAGATGACATCTTGGTTGAAACATTTCATTCATGAGGGCGGTTTTCTCTTCTGTGTACTTTCCCTTCCCAAGTTTCCCACTCGTCTCGTTGTTAATCTTTGGTCTGAACTGGGCTTTAGGAAACACTAATGCCAGACTGATGACATCTGGGTTGAAACATAACATACATGAGGGTGGTTTCCCTTCTCTGTACTTTCACTTTCACCTGTACTCTATGCTTAGTATTTCTCCATTACACTTTCCCCAGGACCATTAAAGGGGTGATAGAATGCAAAACCGATTTTACCCTGTCATAGCTGAATAACGACAGTTCGGTGGGTAAATAGGGCATACATAGAAGCTCAAAATCCCATTGACACCCCTTTACTATGAAAATCTCATATTTTGAAACTGCTGCTGAAAACGGGCGAATCTCAACAAAGCTAGTTGCTTGCGTAAGCATCTCAAAATCCGGAACCTTTGTCACAGCCCATGGGTGTATTAAGAGAACGGTCACACCCCAACATTTACATAGGCTACACAACTGACCTGAGATCAGCTAGTCTTCTGAATCTAGGTCACGAAGATCTCAGAAAATGTATACATTGTTCATATGCTATTTTACCATGAAATTCACTTTTGCGACTTTTTTATGCGAGAAATCAACTATGTAGAGGTGAACGTACGAACGTTCTGGGAACGTTCGTTTTTGGTTACATTGAACGTTCTCCAAACGTTGTCAACCTTTAGAGAACGTTCCCCTAACGTTGCAACCTTTAGAGAACGTTCCCCTAACGTTGTAACCTTTATGGAACGTTCCCCTAACGTTGCACCCTTCAGGGAACGTTCTTTTTTACATTCCCCTAACCTTTAACAAACTTTAACAACAATGCTACTAATTTTATTATTACTTTAAACCATCTGCATGAGCAGGAATGAATTATTATATTAGCAGGAATGAATGAACAGGCAAACTTGATGGGATTTAAAACTTTAATTTACAATATACAAAGAATAATAAACAAAATAGATAGTGCAAATGTATTGTGCAAGATGCATATTGGAATGATAAAGTATGTAATGTGTAGGTGAATGGCCAAAGTGGGGATGAGCCCACTTCTCAGCAGTTCAGGAGAGTGATGGCAGAGGGAAAGAAGCTGTTCTTGTGTCTGGTTGTTTGTGTGTGCAGGGATCTGTAGCGCCTGCCAGAGGGGAGGAGGCAGGAGGAGGGGAGGAAGCAGGAGGAGGGGAGGAAGCAGGAGGAGGGGAGGAGGCAGGAGGATGGCAGGAGGGGAGGAGGCAGGAGGATGGGAGGAGGCAGGAGGATGGGAGGAGGCAGGAGGATGGGAGGAGGCAGGAGGATGGGAGGAGGCAGGAGGATGGCAGCAGTGTAGAAGATGGCCAACAGCTCTTGCTTCTGCAAAAAAAAATAAAAATAGAGCTCCATGGTTTTGAAGGCTCAGTCCTTCTCAGCTGACCTAAAAAGAAAGAAACAAAAGTTTGATATGCCATACTAAGAATAAACACATTAACAAAAGCAAGACAAATTGCCTGACTAACAACCCTGTTTTTATTCTGATCACAAATATTGATAGTTTTTGATTATTATGATTATTATTAACATCACAGAAGAATTTCAATTTACCGTCTGTGTGGGGCAAACTTCAGCCCCAATCAAGTCCTCCGTGTCTGCTGCAGTCAGCACGGGGAAGTTTTTCTGGGAGAGCGCTAGAGTAGAAGTCAAAATGAAGCAACGTTACAAGTCAAATTAAAACCTCTTATTAGCCAAGCTAAGCATAATACTGATGTGAACAATAAAATAACACCTGCCTGTTATAACCCTGCAGATAGTCAGGTCCTGGAAGGCCTTCTTTCCCTTTCTGCCCCGCAGGATATACTGTTTTAGAACATCATTGGTTGCGACTCGCCGTAGCATGCGACGCATGGCAGTACCTCCGGTCCAACCTCCGGGCTTGTCAGGAAAAGTTGCTGTAAAACATATAGAAACACAAATTATAAACGTGGAACAAAGTGGAGAGCTTGTACAATCTCATTTTGTAAGAGAAGTCAGTTCTGTTCTAATTTAAGTTATGCAAAAGCCACTGTACCTTCAACTGGGTCCCAAGATGAAGTGGCAGGCTGAGCTTGCGTTAGAATACACCCATCCAGCTCTGGGCCACCGGCTGGTTTCCTGTGTGGTGTTGACTCATCTAAAAAGAAAGTAGATATGAATATTGGTCAGTTCATTTATGGTAGGTTTCTTGCAAATGCCATTGCATAACTACTCGGTTACATTAGACAATTGCAAAAAAAAAAAGCAACTTACATGCAGGTGGTGGAGGCAGTGATGTCTACTGACCTGAAAAAAGGCAGGAAGAGACAAACCCATCAGAACAGTCCCATGATAAGCAGCAGGCTGAGGGTCAGTAGTTCCATGGTAGGAATAGGACTTCTTGCTTGAGGACCGGAGTCATCTGAAATAAAAGACCATACAATTTGTACTGATTGCAAAAATAATATTTGAATGTATACAGTGTAAACAAACATTACAACATAAACATTGTATGTGACGGTATTTCTCAGGACTTTTGCATTGTAGCCCAGAGACTTTCTAATGGGGAGACACAGCATCCATAGAAATGCATGGGGTTAGTTTGTAAAGCCAGTATGGCAGCTGTGTAGCCTAAACATATTCCATTTCTTCCTGTATGCTTCCCCATTCACTTAAATAGGAAAATAGCTTGCTGATAACTGCCCAAAGTACGTTGCAAGGTGGCCGCCGAGTGACTTGCCTAAAATGACTGATTGTATTGGCTATCATGTATGTACTGTACACTAAAACTAATTGAAAGAACTGGTATGTCTTATTTGTAACAACAACGCAAGCAGGTTAACACGATGACACAAAACATACAATGCGGCAAAGCATACATGTCGTGCACAGCAGCAAACAAAGCGCAATATATATGCAATCCATTTAAAGCGTAACTCTCGCCACAATGCAACCTAGGATCTTTTTGTGAATGTACCAGAGTCAAATTTCGTTTAAAAGCATAATTAGGACGGAAACGCCACTTTTAAAATTGATCGTATTGTCGTTTTCTGGTCAAACGGCCTTTTGAATGGGAGAACTAGAGGCTACTTTTATCACATCAAAATCACTATATGTAAAACACTAAGAAGGCTCGACACAACATGAAACTTTGCACGAAGTCTCACCAGGGGATTTACACATGAACTCGAGCATTGAGAACATTGTTTGTGCACAAAGAGTTTACCAAAAAGACTCGCTGTTTGACTGGCAAGATGGCGACGTGGGGGAAAACAAATGCTGAAGTGAGTTGTTGAATCTTTTTTGGTCAACCTGATTAAAACCGGAATATAACAAAGCACTACGAGGGAAAGGGCTTACGGTTAGACCCCAAACCGTAAGCCGGTTGGATTTAAACACACTTATTAGAAGTGAAATGAAAGAAGTGAATTTTCTTAGTTGTGAAAATCAATAGATTCTTGTTTTAAGTATTTTCACCAAAAACGAAATCAAGCACAAAATTATAGTTTTTAGCAAAATTGATTTCAGCCTAAAAGTAAATATATTATCTTGCTATGTTGTTTATCTTACTTAGATTTTATAAGACCAATCATTTTTGAGTGAATCTAAATCAAGTGACTGCAAACCTTTTATATGCTACTTCAAAAACGTAAATGGAGCTGGTTTAAATAAACATTTCAAAACAACTCAGAACAACCAAAAACAACCAAACGGGAACGTTGTGTGGAGGTAACAGTGCAACCACAGGAGAACGTTTCAGTTGGTTGGTTCCCCTAACGTTTAGGGAACGTTATAACCATGAGGGAACGTTCCCTAAACGTTAGTTTTTGGTTTGGTTCGAACTAACCTTTAGAGAACCAAAAACTAACGTTCCCCAACGTTCCCTAAACGTTCTGTGTTAGTGGGGTATGGGCTGACTCAACATATAACAGAGCCTACGCACAATAAGGGTCACATCCTGGACTTAATTATCTCGAAAGGTCTGAACATTTCCAAGGTTATGCTGAATGATGTTGCTCTCTCTGATCATTCCTGTTTTTTTCAACAGTTTTCTCTCTGTGCAAAAAAGTGTTCAAACAAAGGTTATTGAAATATGATACATTACTGAAAGCACCAGTGAAAAATCCATTCAGCTTTTCTTCTCCACATCCGCCCCCTCTGGAGCCTCAGTAACTGAGCTTGTACATAACTTCAACTGTAGAATTACTAATGTTATTAACGCCATTGCTCCTACTCAGGTCAAAGTTCTCTAGAGCAAAAACAAATCTCCATGGAGAAATGTCACACTTGTAAGATCCGAAAAAAGAGTGTTGAAAAGCTGAACACAGGTGGCGAAAATAATAACGGAACAAAAAACAAATTACACTGCCTACGTAGCTTCTCTGACTAAAAAAACCTAAACAACGCTGTGTGTACATCAGGGCAATGTTTATTTCTATTTCAGAACATGCACTGCATCGGTGCAAAATGTAAAAATAAAAATACACTGCAAAAATCGTTTTCACAAGCAGCAATTGTCCATCGGACTATTAAATTAACAAAAAAAAACACTGTGGTCTCCACATTCTTGATCAGCAGAAACGTGTTTTCCTTGTTTGGGATCCGACTGGCCAGCGTATTTGAACAAGTTAAGCAAACTTTGTTGTCTTTTTGACATTTTTCCCCTGACTGAAACGAGGCTATAACAGCAATCTCAAGCAGCACAAGCGCTTGTGTCACTAGAAGTGCCTCCCCTCCCTCCGTCCCTCTCCCCCCTCCGTCTTACCCTGAAAATTCACCTCAAAACACATCGAAAATGCAAACACAAGTTTTTTGTGGAACTTCAATGGGGAATAAAGACTAACAAGACAGATGACAACATTGAACACTACACAAACAGTAGTTGATTTTTCTCATTTAGGCGATACATTTTTCCTGGTGACACAGGAGGTGTCCAATCCAATAAAAAAGGTTCCGGATCCAACGTCGGAGGTGCCGGAACATGTTCCGGCGTGTTCCAGCTCAAATTAAGCCCTGTTGATATTCTACCAACGGGTGTTTTCAAAAATGTTTCAAATTGTTTGGCTTCTGGTTTTCTACAGATTTTAAACACATCTCTGCTCTCAGGTATCTTCCCACAGGCCCTAAAATCTACAATCAAGACACTCTTAAAAAAGAACAATCTAGATACTATAGGAACTATAGTCCGATATCAAACCTTCCATTTTTAAGCAAAATCATTGAAAAAACATTTTTTCAACAACTCAACCTTTTTATATCCCTAAACAATATTTTTGATACCTTCCAATCGGGATTTCGACCACAGCACAGAGACAGCTCTTATCAAAGTTTTAATGACATCCACTTAAACACAGATGGTGGCAAAACTACAGTCCTAGTATTACTCTATATCAGTGCTGCATTCGATACAGTTGACCACAACATACTTTTGGATCGATTAGAAAACTGGGTTGGCCTCTCTGGCTCTGTACTAAAGTGGTTCCAATCCTATTTAAAGAATAGGAACTACTTTATGTCCATAGGTAATTATGCTTCTGAGCACAAAGAAATGACGTGTGGAGTTCCCCAAGGCTCTGTCCTTGGGCCTCTTCTGTTTAATATCTATATGCTTCCACTGGCCCAGATAATGAAAAACAATAACATAAGTTATCATAGTTATGCTGATGACACACAAATCTACATAACGCTGTTGCCTGGAGACTGCAGTCCAATACAAAACCTGGCTAGGTGCATTGAACAAATTAATGATTGGATGTGCCACAACTTTCTTAAATTGAAAGAAGGAAAAACTGAGGTGAGACAATAATGTTAAAAACTACAGACAAAGCCAGAAATCTTGGTGTGATTATGGACTCTGACCTGAATTTTAGCAGCCAAGTTAAGACAATAACAAATTCAGCCTTTTACCAACTTAAGAATATCCAATTCTGAAGTCTCTACACTGGCTTCCAGTGCCTCAAAGAATAGATTTCAAAAGATTCTGATGGTTTATAAGTCACTAAATGGTTTAGGGCCAAATTACCTTTCGGATCTACTTGTGAACTATGAACCGCAGAGGCCTCTAAGATCATCAGGGACAGGTTTGCTTGCCATGCCCAGAATCAGAACAAAAAAGGGGGAAGCAGCGTTCAGTTTCTATGCACCACGTATCTGGAACATACTTCCGGTAAACTGTAGATCGGCACCCACGCTCAGCTCTTTTAAATGAAGGCTGAAGACCTTTCTTTTTGATACTGCCTATGTTTAATTCTTTGCACTGCACTGTATTGGGAATTTTATTCTTTTATTCCTGTATTTAATCTGTTTTCAATGAATTGTTTTTAATTTTGTATTAATTTGTATTGATTTTTAACTGTGTTTTAATGTTTTATGTAAAGCGCTTTGAATTGCACTGCTGCTGAAATGTGCTATACAAATAAAATTGCCTTGCCTTGCCTTGTGTGTCTGCGAGTGTCTGTGTGTGTGTCTGTGTGTGTGTCTGTGTATGTGTCTGTGTGTGTCTGTGTATGTCTGTGTATGTGTCAGTGTGTGTCTGTATGTGTGTGTCTTTCTGTCTATGTGTCTGCGTGTGTCTGTGTGTGTCATGACCTGGCTCAAAGGCATGACAAAAGGTGAAGACCACACGTTTGTGTAGCACGTGCAGATTGACGACAGAAGGATGAATCTGGTGCCACATATTTTAATGTTCAAAAAAACTCCATTTCTGTAATTAACAGAAGAAAGACCATATAAGTTGTACTGTAGTGTCACAAGTCTAATGGCGGCCGACGTTAACAGACGCTTTTGGCCAAACTAAAACACAATAATAAAACCAAAATGTCCCTCAGCACATTCTCAATTGAACACAAAATACCCTGCATCATTACAGCTGCCCCCAGTTACATGCTATACAGTGATTCTAAACACATCAATTTAACAGATTATATTAACAACATTTAATAACATCTGGCACTGAATAACAAAAAGGAACCCAATCATAAATGCTCACACAACACGCCAGCCCAACATATACACACGGACTTCACCAGCTAGCTAACAGCAGTGCTAACGTTTGCGATGTTAACGTTTTAAACTATCACAACACACGTCAAGAAGGCTACTTGCTAAATTAACAACACTGCATATAATCATGTTTTGATTCATACTGTTATTTACCTGTAATTAACAGAAGAAAGACCATATAAGTTGTACTGTAGTGTCACAAGTCTAATGGCGGCCGACGTTAACAGACGCTTTTGGCAAAACTAAAAAAAACTCACGTTAGTTCTGGTCCTAGCGTTCATCCTGCCATTTATTGGTCAATGTCGCCGCCTAGTGGCGAGGAGTGCAACTGACTTACACACTGCTAGACAGTCTTTCTTGCTGTAACTACATGCATTTTAAAATAAAAAAAAAATGAATAGGCGAGAAACTAAACTGTTCTAAATTGTATGGGGGGGTCCTATGAACAACGTATATTCAATATTCACATAATAACCTCAAAAACTGGCGCCACACCCTCCCCCACTTAAAAAAAAATAATAATAATGTCACCCAACATTTTACACAATAAACAGCAACTGACATACTGAATCATGGGTCTATTCTTGAATAGTCAAATGGTTAACACCGAAAGGCATTTAAACTGTCTCTTACAAACGTTCTCCTTCCCTTCACTCGTATACATTTAATGACTGCAGGAGAGGAGATTACTGTTAACTGAAACTCAATGCCATTACCTCGGCTGGTTCAACCATCAAAATAATTTTTCAAGAGTTATAAACATTTTCACACTATTTAGATGAATCCTTTTCCGTAACAGATTCTCAATCAACGGCCAACACTATCTTATCATCTGTCACCCCACACCTAATTCTTTGCATGGTAGACACCATGAAGTAAATGTCCACCAACGTCTTTACATTCGTATACAAATTTTAGCACGGTATCAGTGCAAAGTTCATTCATAGTCTTTCCAAGTGCCCAGACATGTATGACTGCATTTCCTTCTTTGTTATGCAATGTCTTTTCAGTCGCTCACACCAGTATCTTTGAAATTGTCTCTAAATTTGTGGGAGTCCAAGGCCTCCAAAGAGAACAAGGTGATGGTGTCTGTACCTCAATATTGTCTAAACCTGTCTTCCTGATGGTGGGTTGACCCAATGTGTCATAAGTCAGTACCCTGGGTGGTCGTCTCGTTCTTTGTGGGTAAATGTTTAATGGCCGGGGTGATGACTCTTCTTCTGAGTCTGAGTCTCTGTCCCTACCTGGAGTCTGTCCCTCTGAAGTGGATGGATAGTCAGCTCCAGCAGGTTATGATCATGTTGTGGTACATCAAGCTCAAGATCCTCTTCTCCAGAATCATGTACAGCAGACTCACTGTCATCTAACTGGCAATTCTCCACTTCATGCTCACTGACCTGAGGTGCTGGATTAGTCAATCCCCTGTCATGGTGGTGATGACGTGGAAACTTCCACACCAGTTCATCTCCGTCTTCAATGTCACTATCTACATCCTGATCAGGCAGCAGTTGTGGGATTTGTTCCTGCCTGTCTGGTGTCTCTTTTATCTCTGTCAGGCACTTTTGCGACAGGTCTTTCCACAGGCAGGCTGTCACATGGAAGCAAGAGGTTCCGATGTACTACACGACTTTTACCTCCTCTCTCTGGTTTGATTTCAAAGACTGGGATGTCAGGACTCTTTTGTTTCACAACTACATACACACAGTCTTCCCAGTGTGACCGAAGCTTGCCAGGCCCCCCTCTCTCAGACAAGTTGCGGAGCAGGACTCGGTTACCAGGGTGCAGTGAGACTCCATGGGTCTTTCTATCATAATATTTCTTTCCTCTGGAGGCTTCCTTCTGGGCTGTTTTTGAAGCAATGTCATACGCTTCTTGCATCCGTTTCTGCCAGTCCGCCACATACTCACTGTAACTTCCTTGCTGTTCTTTTGCAGGCAGATTGAACAGCATATCTATGGGGAGTCGTGGGGTCCGTCCAAAGAGCAGGTAGTATGGGGAGAACCCCGTGGCCTCACTTCGGGTACAATTATAGGCATGCACCATCTTCGCCAGCGAGTTTTTCCAGTCTGCCTTCTCTGCATCAGTGAGCGCTCTTAACATTGACAACAAAGTCCTATTAAAACGCTCCACTTGGCCATTGCCTTGGGGATGATAGGGCGTAGTGTGGGAACCACACACGCCGCTGACCTTCTGGAGCTGGGAGAACATCTGATTTTCAAATTCCCTGCCCATGTCATGGTGTATTTTTACTGGGAAGCCAAAATTAAGGGCAAAATGACCAAAAACCTTCTCCACCACTGTCTTTGCAGATTTGTTTTTTGTAGCATAGGCTTGCGCAAAGCGTGTGTAGTGATCCATCACCACTAGGATGTACTCATACCCATTCTTACAGGTTTCGAGGTGCAGAAAATCCACTGATACAAGCTCAAATGGGTAAGTAGTGGTAATAGTTGTCAAGGGAGCTCTGGTGGTCTTATTTGGCTTCTTCCTTTTCAAGCACTCGCATGCACGTGTGACAAATTGCTCTACATCACTCTGCATTCTAGGCCAATAGAATCTATCCCTTATTAAGGTGAGAGTCCTTTCTGTACCCAAATGTCCCATGTCTGTGTGTAGTTCTCTGAGAACTGTGTCTTGGTGTTCTTTGGGTAGGAGGAGCTGTTCTCTCCCACCTGCCCTCCTGCGCAGGACACCATCACTGTCGACATGCAGCCTGTGCCATTGCCGCAGCAATAGCCTGACGTCAGGTGATTCTTCTTTCAGAGCTGGCCCTGTGGGAAGGTTGTTGGTCTCCTTGTATTCCAGCACACGCCCTAGAACTGGGTCTCGCTCCTGACTCTGTCTGATTTCATTTGATGAGAGAGGCTTACTGTTGGACGGTGGTGCTGTGTCTCTAACCAGGTTGATGGCATTTAGACTGACTGCAGTGGCTAGATGAAGGGGGCCCTCACGCTGTAACACTGCACTCTCAACAGAGGCCCTTATTACATCCTGCCTCACTTCCTCTGTGCAATGCAACATGAACTGGTCGATATCCAAGGGCATTCGGGATAGGCCGTCAGCGTCTGCATTTTGTTTGCCGGGCCGATACTTGATGACAAAGTTGAAATCAGCCAGCTCACCCACCCACCGGTGGCCTGTTGCATTCAGTTTTGCTGTTGTGAGGACGTATGTCAGGGGGTTGTTATCTGTATATACAATAAAGTGGGGGGCATAGTACAGATAATCTCGAAAGCGTTCACATACAGCCCATTTTAAAGCCAGGAATTCTAATTTCCCAGAGTGCATGTGATAATTCTTTTCAGGGGGCTGTCGTCCGGGGCCCATATGCCATCACCTTCATCTTGCCTGCTGCCTCTGATATAACACAGCCCCAAGCCCATTTTGTGAAGCATCACAATGTAAAATGAATGGCTCTGAAAAGTCAGGGTAGCCTAGAATGGGTGGCTCTGTTAAGCAGTCAATTAGTGTGTTCAAAGTATGTTGGTGGCTATGAGTCCAGGTGATGGGTGTGTTTGGTGGTAAGCGTCCCTTCTGTTTTGCACTCACCTTTTTCCCTTTTTCCTTTGGTGTAGGAGGAGGTTGTGTCTTTTGTGGGGGTGAGGCCAAGAGCTGATACAGGGGTTTAGCCACTCTCGAGAAATTGGGAATGTAAGTTCTGTAGTAGGAGAGGAACCCGAGGACTCTGCTTAGTTCTCCAACTGTAGATGGCATTCTGTCCTTTAGAGCTTGAACTGGAGCTAACTCAGCCGGATCCATAGTATATCCCTCCTCAGAGACAATCCGTCCTAAGAAACGTACACTCCGTTTGAAGACTTCACATTTCTGTGGGGTGAGTTTGACACCATGCTTTTGATACCTCTGCAGGACAGCTCTGAGGTGTTCCACATGGCTATCAAAGGTGGAGGAATGAACAAGATTGTCATCCAAGTAGGGCTGGCAGACAACATCACGCAGGCCCACCAGGCACTCCTCCATGCTTCTTTGAAACTCTGCTGGTGCTGAGCTGAGACCAAAGGGTATACGATTCCACTGATAGAGGCCCCAGGGTGTTATAAAAGCCGTCAGAGGTCGACTCTCCGGGTCCAGGAATCCCTGGTGATACGCTTTTCCTTGGTCCAGCACCGAAAACCAGGAGCTGCCATGCAGAGAATCCAGCATATCTTGGATCCTGGGGATTGGATGTCGGTCTGGGACAGATTTTCTGTTAAGCTCTCTGTAGTCACAGCACAGCCTTAACGCCCCAGACTTTTTCCGCACACAAACGATCGGTGAGGAGTAGGGAGACCTTGACTGTGATATCCATCCCCGGTTCAGCAAATCCTGCAAGTAATCCTTCACTTCCTGATGTAAAGGTTTTGGCACTGATGTGTAGGTCTTTCGGACAGGTGTAGTGTCGTGCAGAGTGATTTGCATTTTTAAAGATGGAATACATCCAACATCCTCATCATCAAAGCCAAAGGCATGACATTCTTCACGCAACAGCTGTCTCACAATCTGCTGCTGATCTTCAATGAGGTGATCTAACTTGACTGGAGGGTCCCACTGTGGTGGCTTTTGACTCAGCTGTGTAGCCGTGGTTACCTCGGCAAACTGAATTTTAGGCTGTGGGGGGCTCTGCTCTACTTGCTCTTGTGTGCCCTCAGTAGTAAACAACTCGGCTGTGACAGGATACACTGCCTTTATTTCTTGCAGGTGGCCCAATATGGTGCGGGGGTTTATGACGATGTCGTGCTTGTTGGTGTTGGCTATCGAGACTGGAATGTAAGATGACCTTCCCTCAGTGATATTGACAAGCCCCTCCTGGATGACCAGTCCCTCCGGCTGCTGTGACAACTCATCGGGGACAAACATCAGGCTCTGTCCTGCAAACTGTGTTCCAATGTGTGCACGAACATAGGCAGTAGTGATTTGCTGAGCAGCTAGGCGTACCCCTCTTTTACCTGCCTGTACTGTCCCCACATTCTCATCACCCTCTGGGGACTGCAGTATTTTGAGCATAGCTCTAGCGGTGTTCATTGTCACTGAGAAAACCTGACTGATTCTTCGGATGGTTTGTGGTTTTGATCGGCACTTATCCCACTTTTTCACTACTTCTTCTATCACATTGTATCCAATGATTGGTTGTACAGCAACGCTGGGGTTAGTAGACACTAAAAAAGGGACTAGTAGTATCTTGTCTGGGTGTTGGTCACAGTCTAAGTAAAACTCTATCTCCACCCAGCCATCAAAAGTTATTTCAGTTTGATTTGCTGCTAATGCAACCAATGGTTCTGACAACAGTTCAACAAGTGGCCGGACTGTGCTGTGTGGAAAGTGTTGCTTTCTCCACTCATCATTGATTAAGCTTGCCTGAGCTCCGGTGTCCCACAGAGCCTCAGTTGCCACATTGTTTAGATGACACCGGACCAGACATCTCTTCCCAATGAGATTTATGAGCTTAGCTTGGCGTTGGCAGGGAACATAGCCAGTAGGTATGTCACAGGTTGGCTGACTATTATCTGACTGTGTTGTAGCTGGAAGACTGTCTCTTTTCTCACCTGATACAGAGTTAACCTGGGACGTGGGGAGTGGGTGGGCTACTGTGTGTCCCAGCTCAGCAGCCCCCTCCCGTTTCCCTGTGTCAGCCTCCTCTGCCTGCAGCCACGGGAAAGATGGCCCTCCTGTCCGCAGCGGTAGCAGTGCCTACACGTTTCACCAGCCTGCGCTTCTCTGCAAGCCTGACATCCCCGTACCCCTCTCACAGCTGGGGATAGTGTGCCTGTATCAGCACTGGGGTGTGACTTTGTTGCCTCTAATGTCTGACTGAACAATTTTTTCATCTCAAGAACATCAGCTTTAAGACCCTCAATTAGCTTAGTGGTGTCTGGATCAGGGTCCTTACACTGTCCTTGTTTATTTTTTTTGGATCCTGTTGCACCTTCCTTTTTCCAAATTTCTTCATTTGTGTCTGTGTCTTTGTTGAGCGACAACTGACTGTTACTGGCATGTTGTTGAGTGTAAATCTCATTTACTTTTGTGGACTTTAAGGCACTATTTCTTTTTAGTTTGTTCTGTCGCTCCAGCTCAAGACTGGCAGCTTCATTTATCTTCTCTATCAAGAGTTCATCTGTGACTTTTGAGTTGCTGAGGTAGGGTTTAAGCTGAAACTTAACTGCCTCACTAAGAAGACCAGTCTCTAATGAACGCAGAAACTTGCGTTGGATTAGGTCGGGGCTGAACTGTTCACCATCATTCTCACCTCCGGACAGTTTCTCCCTGAGCTCAATTGCCCTGAAGAGGAAGTTCTGTGCAGATTCCTTAGGTTCCTGGGATATGTTTATGAGCCGATGGAGGAGATCAGAGGATGAATCAACTTTATAGTGGCCTCTCAGGATGGTTTTCAGAGTGGAAAGTGTGAGGTCTCTCTTAATTTCCAATAGGTCACGTAGGTGGAGACCAGGACTTACAGCTTTCACCACAGCCTCAATAATGTCCGTCTCTGAATAACCTTTCTTTAATCCAGACTCAATTTGGTTAGTAAGGCTAGTGAAGGAGAGTTTATCTCTCTGTCCGGCCTCCCCTATTTGCCCACTGATCCGGAACTCTCTCCTTATTGTCACCTCTGGTGCTATAAGGGGTGTAGTCGTGGTGACTTTCTGCTCCCTGGCTATGGTTGCATTGCTCAACTGATCTCCTAGTGCCTGAATCTTCTCCTCCAGTGCATGGCGTGCCTCTGCCTGGGCCTGCTGAAGCTGAGCATACTCCTCTTTTAACCTCTCCATTTCACTAGGTTCCTTAGCTTGTGTTTCTGTTTGCTCAGTGTCATGTCCCTGCATGGACTTTATAAAAGACAGGAGGCCGCTAAGAAACTGTTGGAACACATCAGATTCTTCACACTCCTCCAACTCATCCAGAGTATTCTCTGCCAGAGACCCAGGGCACGACGGGATAAGCCTTGGAATCCTACCCCTGATGGTTCACTACACTTCAATTGATGACACACCTTTATGAGTTCCGGCTTTCCCAATGTCCACAATACTGAGCTGACTTCATCCTGGAGCTGCTCCATGCTTCCTCTTTGGACTTAACCACGCTGGACTTCCTGTACTGGATTCGAAGTAGGGACTGGGACGCACTGCTGCTCCTTCAGTCCCTCCTGGCTGGCTCGGCAAAAATATGTAGCACGTGCAGATTGACGACAGAAGGATGAATCTGGTGCCACATATTTTAATGTTCAAAAAAACTCCATTTCTGTAATTAACAGAAGAAAGACCATATAAGTTGTACTGTAGTGTCACAAGTCTAATGGCGGCCGACGTTAACAGACGCTTTTGGCCAAACTAAAACACAATAATAAAACCAAAATGTCCCTCAGCACATTCTCAATTGAACACAAAATACCCTGCATCATTACAGCTGCCCCCAGTTACATGCTATACAGTGATTCTAAACACATCAATTTAACAGATTATATTAACAACATTTAATAACATCTGGCACTGAATAACAAAAAGGAACCCAATCATAAATGCTCACACAACACGCCAGCCCAACATATACACACGGACTTCACCAGCTAGCTAACAGCAGTGCTAACGTTTGCGATGTTAACGTTTTAAACTATCACAACACACGTCAAGAAGGCTACTTGCTAAATTAACAACACTGCATATTATCATGTTTTGATTCATACTGTTATTTACCTGTAATTAACAGAAGAAAGACCATATAAGTTGTACTGTAGTGTCACAAGTCTAATGGCGGCCGACGTTAACAGACGCTTTTGGCAAAACTAAAAAAAACTCACGTTAGTTCTGGTCCTAGCGTTCATCCTGCCATTTATTGGTCAATGTCGCCGCCTAGTGGCGAGGAGTGCAACTGACTTACACACTGCTAGACAGTCTTTCTTGCTGTAACTACATGCATTTTAAAATAAAAAAAATAATGAATAGGCGAGAAACTAAACTGTTCTAAATTGTATGGGGGGGTCCTATGAACAACGTATATTCAATATTCACATAATAACCTCAAAAACTGGCGCCACATTTGCTCAACCAAATCCAATTTATTGTAATAAACAAAGATAAATGTGCAATCAGTTAATCAGTAATGTGTGTTATGTATAGATGTGTGTAGGTGTATCAAGGATAGAACGCAAAAGTAACTAAACCTAAAAGCCAAACAAACCGAGCAGCCTTGAGGAGGGAGAGAGAGAGAGAGTGACTGCCCTGGCACTCCTATTTATGGACATGTGAGCAATCAGTTGATCCAGGTGTCCATCATCAGTCCTTATTAGCCAATCCCCAGATGCCAGCAACCAAAGGGACTCAATAGGTATTGAGGCCTAGGAGCCGTCAAAGCCCCCCTCCACAAGAGCAAGGTCCCACCACGACCTTGAAAAAACAAACAAAACAGTTAGATACAATAAATCACCTTTTATATTAAACACCTGACCACATCAATATTATCTCTAACACCCATCCAGTTCAGCGCATTATCCACATAACCCAGTGGCCATAAATCCAAGGAAGCACTGTAATGGTTCATGAAACATGAAAATGATAGGCACTTCTGACACACATTATGACAATCGAGCACATGACAGAGCATCTGCCACCACATTGTCCTTGCCCTTAATACGGCGCATTCTTTTCTTTTTTTTTCTTCTCTTTCTCCTTTCTGGTTTACTGTTCGCATGCATCTCGGAAGACGAGACTGCACACACTGCCTTCTCCATTTCAGGGACCTCTGGAGTTCCTGAAACTAAAGCAGACATATGCATTTGTATTGGCTGTAGGGGTACACCATTTGGTCTTACATCATCTGGCCACACACGACCCCCTACCAGGTCATTTCCCAAAATAACGTCACTCCTTTCAACTGGTAGTTCTGCACAAACATAGTCCGCAGGCCCAACCCCCGAACGGGAACACAGCTACCTGTGTCTGATAATGGAGAAAAGGGCAAAATCATTCTCCTCACAAAGCTTTGCGATACTCCTGAGTCCCTCAAAAGTTTTATTGGAATTTCTTCATCACTACCAAGCAGCTTTACAAAGCCTTCAGATACAAATGGAGCATAACACAAATCAATCTCCGAAGTATATACTGGCTTAACCTACATCTGAAATGGAGCCACCAATTCTACCGCAATACTAGGTGTAAGACTCTGAATAGGGGCAGCCAAACCAACCCACTTAACAGTGTACATCTTAAGGTGTAGACACATTTAGCCGACAGAAAACCCCGTCGATATGATCAGTCGCGTCCCTGAGGTCCAAAAACCTGCCACAGAACAGACCAAAAAGATGAGAGGAGACGAGACGTAATACATCTCTATAACAGCAGGTGGCGCTAATCTGTAATGTTGCCCAAGAA
Organism: Perca fluviatilis; assembly: GCF_010015445.1. Taxonomy (NCBI): domain Eukaryota; kingdom Metazoa; phylum Chordata; class Actinopteri; order Perciformes; family Percidae; genus Perca; species Perca fluviatilis. The sequence goes on from NC_053126.1 coordinate 37,424,161, forward strand.
ATGAAAACCGGCAGCTGATTGGACGAATGGGTTTGTTTTCTCCGGAAATTCAGAGCCAGACTGTCATGGCGGCCGTTCAGAATACGATCTCATATTGTACTAAAATAGTTCACTGGAACATGTTTCTGAAAACATTTGAAGAGAGAAATAGGCCATGCAGTTGCTGAATCTGTCTTCATTTCAGATCAACAAAGGTCAGTTTAAAAGATTTTCATCAGATTTTGAGAGACTATAGTCACCTCATACCACTCGCCATTTCCGGGTGAGTCCCGACTGCCCTGCCACCGACCGAACATGTCAGGTCGGCCAAAATGAACGTCGACAGCCCTCAGACTGACGACGGCACGGGACACACCGAACAGATTTGAGTCACTGACCTCGCCAGACTGTCCCACGGCCGATAATCGGCCTGGTGTGTCAGCGCCCTTACTCTTCTCTTGTAGCAGAGGACACCCTTTCTTCCAATGACCTATTTGATGGCAATACTTACTTGTGTACTGTGACACAGTGTCTGTGTGTCAGAGATGGGAGTAAGTCACACATGGGCAAGTCTCAAGTCATTTTTTGTGACAATCAAGCAAGTCAAGTCATACAAAAGTTTCCATTTTTAAACCAGCTAAAGACAGTGGTTATGAACTGCTGGAGTTTTATTTGCATTTTAGGTTGGGTAGATCACACACAATAACCTTGACTAATACAGTAAGATACAGTCGGCCAATGCAGTGATATCATTTAGAGAAATTACAAAATTTTCTTTGAGTAAATACGCAAATAATCAGAAAATGTTACTTAATTGTGTTTAATGTCATCACATATTATTTTCTCACTCTAAATTTTGAGGTGGCGTTTCCTACCTCCTCTAAGGAGCCATCTCTACATGCTATGTGTGGTGAATATGTGGTGGGTGAAAGACAGCCACCCGTCATCTCACTGGAGCCCAGCCTGAGGTGGCAACCCTATATCAGTCCAAATTGGGAAAAATAGCTAATTAATCAGATGAGGCTACAGTCGAAATTTTAATATACTGGATGGCACAACACCAGAGCTACATGGAGCTACTACGTTAAAGATGCAGTAGGTAAGACTTATAAAACTACCTTTCTGTCATGCTGAAACTGACCCTATGTTCTAGTAGAACTACATGAAGCAGGTCATTTAAAAAAAAAAAATCCGGCTCCTCTGGCACCACCTACAGCCTGGAGTGAGATTTACAAAAATCCACCGTTCCCTGTTCAGATGCACCAATCAGGGCCAGGGGGTGTGTCTAACTGCGTGTCAATCACTGCTCATGCACAGCATTCATTCTCCCTTGTGGAGGGAGGGGCTTAGGAGAACGTTTTGGCCTTTAGCTGAAAGGGGGGAAGGACTGAGAAGTTGTCCTGGATCTTCACAGTCCTACCTACAGCACCTTTAAAGGGATACGCCACCGTTTGTTGAAATAGGGCTTATCACGGTCTACCCTAGCTGTAGATAGGTGGGCCAACGCATTTTTTGTGCATGCATCATTTTAGTCCGGTTAGCTTAGCGTAGTGAATGGAATCCTATGTTGCCAGTTATCATGTTGTGAGTAAAAGTGAGCCAACAAAAGACAAAAAAACAACCTAATTACTTGCACTGAGACAAAAAATGCATTGGCCCACCTATCTACAGCCAGGGGAGACCGTGATAAGCCCTATTTCAACAAACGGTGGTGTATTCCTTTAAGGCTTTAGGACTCTCAATGCTATATATATTAATTATACTTTAGTCTAATATATGAAGCTAAAAATGTCCTGTCTGGATTACTGACAGTTTACTTACTGACCATTGTTACCACTACTGTAATTTATGGGATAGGGACGTGTTTCAGAGGGAAGGAGGGAAAGAGAGAGAGCGGCTTAGCCGTTGCCATTGTCAAAATTTTTGCTAGCATATAAAAATAGCTATTATGTTAGCGTTAGCTAAAAAGATTAGGCTGACTTTCCTTGTGGGATTTGAAGTGTCTGATGAAATTTGACGTGGTGGTGGTTGTGGTGGAAATTTTTGTAGTGCAGACCTTGCAAACTACTGTTATTTTCGGAGCAGAGGGATCCATGACATTAAGTTACTAGCCGTAGTCACTCTCGTTTACTGCAGGTCTGACTCCGCGTGCCGCGTCATCATATCAACAGGTTCCTGCGTATGCAACAGCACTAAAATCGTAAAGTTAACTCCTCCTCAATATCAGAGGGGAAAAATATATATTTATTAAACAGTAAGTCAAGTCATTTCAAGTCATTTGACTCAAGTCTAAGTCAAGTCTCAAGTCATGAATATCAAGTCAAAGTCGAGTCTTTCTGAATGTTTATCAAGCAAGTCTCAAGTCCTAAAATTTGCAACTTGAGTCTGACTCGAGTCAAGTCATGTAACTCAAGTCCCCCATGTCTCTGTGTCTGTGTGTCTGTGTGTGTGTGTGTCTGTGTGTGTGTGTGTGAGTGAGTGTGTGTGTGTCTGTGTGTCTGTGTGTGTGTGTGTGGTGATGTGTGTGTGTGTGTGTGTGTGTGTGTGTGTGTGTGTGTGTGTGTGTGTGTGTGTGTGTGTGTGTGTGTGTGTGTGTGTGTGTGTGTCTGTGTGTGTGTGTGTGTGTGAGTGAGTGAGTGTGTGTGTGTGTGTGTGTGTGTGTGTGTGTGGTACAAAAAAGCCTAAAAGTCAGAAGTTAGAACTGATCTACAAAGACTGGTTGCTATGGAGATGATACAAGATAACATCAGTAGCGTTTTTTGGCACGGGCACATTGGGGGCGGCACGAGAATTAAAAAAAAAGAAAAAATGCTCTGCATCGCGAAGCTGTTTTCTGTTATCATTTTACTGTGTGGGGAATTGGCCAATCAGTGCCCCCTGCAGCTGCAGGCGGCCTGCTTGCTGAGAGAGGAGCATCAGCGAGACGTAGCCTTCTTGTGCACAGAAGCCGTGTGAGAAAGGAAAAGGAGAGGGGGGGCGCAGGGGACAGTTCACCTCTGGGTCTTCCAGGACAAGGAGGGGAACGAGGACCATGAGCCTCATTGAGCTCATCACTTTTATGCATGATAAGGATCTGTTGGAGATCTACTCCAACTTTTGGACTGCTCTGAGGATTGCTCTTACTCTGTCAGTCACTGTGGCTCCAGCAGAGAGGAGCTTTTCCAAACTAAAGTTGATCAAGTCATACCTGAGGTCACCCATGTCCCAGGAACAGATCACTGATCCTTTCCATCAGTATCAATCATTCAATAGGGGAGCAGATTTCATATGATGACATCATTGATGATTTTGCATCAAGGAAGGCCAGAAAGGTCAGGTTTTAGTTTTAGTTTGTGGTTTCTGTTCTTAGTGCTATAGTGTAATAATTAATTACCTTTAGTGTGTTTTCACATTTGTGTGATGAAGGATATGTGCTTGATTGTATATATTTTTGGCACATTTATGTATATAGTGTATATTTATTGTAATACTGTCATATTTTGTGCAGAATTGTGTTCATTGTCTTTTAGCAATGTTGGAGGTGGAGATTGTGCACCTTAAAAAGTGTTTCCTGTTGTAATTGCAAGAGTTAAATAACTGGATTTTCTTCAGTGTGTTTTTCAAATGTTCTAATGAAGGATTTCTGCAATTGAGAAATATAATTTTCTCTTTCACTTATATTTTTATAATAAAATATAACTTTTTGTTCCAAAAAAGGGGGTCTCGCTCAGGGCGTCATTAAATGTAGAACTGCCACTGGATAACATAAGTTCAGTTGAGGACTTCTGTGTACTTTCCCTTCCCAAGTTTCCCACTCGTCTCATCGCTAATCTTTGGTCTGAACTGGGCTTTAGGAAACACTAATGCCAGACAGATGACATCTGGGTTGAAACATAACATACATGAGGGTGGTTTCCCTTCTCTGTACTTTCTCTTTCGCTTTTACTCTATGCTTAGTATTTTTTTATTACACTTTCGCCCAGGACCATTACAGTTTTTGCCTATTGCTTGCACACTTTTTGCAGAATTTGGCTCATGTCAAAACTCTACATCAACATCAATCAATCAATCAGACGTAGCACTTGGAGATTAACAACTCATATCTATGCCAAAATGAAGCACTGCAATCAAAACTTAACACTCCTTTCTAAAAATGAAATTCTTGCACCAAAACCATACACACAAGCACCATTTCAATTACTCTTTCATATCACCATCAACACACTATTGGGCTTTATAGAAAACACTGCAGTCTTTGGGTTTTTTATTTTTATTGTCATTTTCTCAGACTCAGTCTTCTGTAAAACTCAGAAGTAGAATTTCTGCAGTAATCAAACAAGAGTTTTTACAAAAAAATAGAATCACAAATCATAAAATGTATTAAATTACTGGATACATTGTTATTGGGGAAAAACACATACTTGTTTTGTGTGTGTGTGTGTGTGTGTGTGTGTGTGTGTGTGTGTGTGTGTGTGTGTGTGTGTGTGTGGTGGCGATCTGGCCACAAGACCTCGTCAACATCAGAGGCGATGTCTCTTCCACGTCCGACTCCTCTCTCTCTTTGTCCTCTGACTCTCATTGCCTCCATGCTTGCAAAGTTCTCTAAATGGTTTCCCTGAGGCCTGTTTGTAGTGCTAAGGCTCAGACCCATTGGGGTTCTGTTTTCTGTGCAAGTGTTTCCATGTGTGTATGGAAGTGCTTACAATTGCCAGATGAGTTTTGCATTTTGAACAGAGTGTTTTCCCAAGGAGGAGGGGAAGGAGGGGAAACATGGCAGTGGCCAGAAGAGCAGGTGTGTCAGGAGCTCTCCTTGCAATTTTAATTTTTGGAGTTATTTTAAACCTAACAGATTCAGGGCCGCCGCTAAATACACAGCGAGCCTCCCGCAATATAACAGTGCACTGAGAAAGAATGAGAATTACAGTTTTTTCCAACTGCTTACACACAAAATCTTTTCACGTCACACGATTTTTTAAACCTCTCACTCAAAGTGCAAAACTACACAGCAAATCTCCAAAACCAGAAGCTATTTCTCAGCCTTTCACTCAGTTTTCTATAGCATAAAACATTACACAAATTCTCTTCCTAAAACACACACATCTAACAGGAAGTGACTTGCTTTCCTTTTCTAAACACAACCAATCAAAATGCTACACTTATTTACCAGGGCACACACACACACACACACACACACACACACACACACACACACACACACACACACACACACACACACACACACACACACACACACACACACACACACACACACACCTGTTTTGAACAATGGATGCCAACAATAGACAGAGAGCAAGGGGAGTAGGAGGAAGAGACAGGGGACAACAACGAGGAGGAGGAGGAGGAGGAAGAGGAGGAGGAGGGAAGAAGAGGATGGAGAGTCATCTCTGATGAGATCAGGGCCACACTTATTCATCATGTGATCAACCACGGATTGACCAATGAGAGAAGCCCATCTTGAGTAGCTTTACAGTGGCGTCCATACTGCATGCAGCTATCTAATGACTATTTCAGCATTACAAATCAATCAGACTTTGTTTTGCACAAAGTGCCCCGACATACAAGCACGCACAAACACACACAACACACACACACACGTGCACACACACGTGCACACACACACACACACACACACACACACACACACACACACACACACACACACACACACACACACACACACTCTTTATTCTAAAAATGATATCTTTGGTTTACATATGTTTGTACTTTTGATTTCTTGTTTCATGCTACTGTATACAACACTGTGCTATTCTTACTAACCTGATGTTTTGCCCAATAAATATTTTCTGTTTTACTGTAACATTACATTGTTTTTTACAGTGCACTTTTCAACCCCTCTCAGCAGATGACTTTCTCTCTAGAACATTGTAAATGTAGATATAAGCCTATGAAAGACAAAAGAGCTTTAGATTTAGAACAACAGTGTCCATCCATCCATCCATCCATCCATCCATCTTCGTCCGCTTATCCGGTGTCGGGTCGCGGGGGGAGCAGCTCCAGCAGGGGACCCCAAACTTCCCTTTCCCGAGCAACATTAACCAGCTCCGACTGGGGGATCCCGAGGCGTTCCCAGGCCAGGTTGGAGATATAATCCCTCCACCTAGTCCTGGGTCTTCCCCGAGGCCTCCTCCCAGCTGGACGTGCCTGGAACACCTCCCTAGGGAGGCGCCCAGGGGGCATCCTTACCAGATGCCCGAACCACCTCAACTGGCTCCTTTCGACGCAAAGGAGCAGCGGCTCTACTCCGAGCTCCTCACGGATGACTGAGCTTCTCACCCTATCTCTAAGGGAGACGCCAGCCACCCTCCTGAGGAAACCCATTTCGCGCTTGTACCCTGGATCTTCGTTCTTTCGGTCATGACCCAGCCTTCATGACCATAGGTGAGGGTAGGAAGGAAACTGACCGGTAGATCGAGAGCTTTGCCTTCTGGCTCAGCTCTCTTTCGCACAACGGTGCGATAGATGGAATGTAATACCGCACCGCCGTCTGCGATTCTCCGACCAATCTCCCGCTCCATTGTCCCCTCACTCGCGAACAAAACCCCAAGGTACTTGAACTCCTTCACTTGGGGTAAAGACTCATTCCCTACCCGGAGAAGGCATTCCATCGGTTTCCTGCTGAGAACCATGGCCTCCGATTTAGAGGTGCTGATCTTCATCCCAACCGCTTCACACTCGGCTGCGAACCGATCCAGTGAGTGCTGAAGGTCGCAGGCCGATGATGCCATCAGGACCACATCATCTGCAAAAAGCAGCGATGAGATCCCCAGCCCACCGAACTGCAACCCCTCCCCACCCCACCACTCGATATCCTGTCCATAAATATTACAAACAGGATTGGTGACAAAGCGCAGCCCTGGCGGAGGCCAACCCTCACCTGAAACGAGTCCGACTTTCGCCGGAACCCGGACACAGCTCTCACTTTGGTCGTATAGAGATTGGATGGCCCTGAGTAGAGACCCCCTCACCCCATACTCCGCAGCACCTCCCACAGTATCTCCCCGGGTGACCTGGTCAACGCCTTCTCCAAATCCACAAAACACATGTAGACCGGTTGGGTATACTCCCAGGCCCCCTCCAGGATCCTTGCGAGAGTGAAGAGCTGGTCCGTTGTTCCACCGACCAGGACGGAATCCGCATTGTTCCTCCTCAACCTGAGGTTCGACTATCGGCCGAACCCTCCTTTCCAGCACCTTGGAGTAGACTTTACCAGGGAGGCTGAAAAGTGTGATACCCCTGTAATTGGACACACCCTCTGGTCCCCTTTTAAAAAGGGGAACCACCACCCCAGTCTGCCACTCCTTTGGCACTGTTCCAGACTTCCACGCAATGTTGAAGAGACGTGTCAACCAGGACAGCCCCTCCACACCCAGAGCCTTGAGCATTTCTGGACGGATCTCATCAATCCCCGGGGCTTTGCCACTGTGGAGTTGTTTGACTACATCAGTGACTTCCGCCCGGGAAATCGACGACAATCCCCCGTCATCCTCCAGCTCTGCCTCTAACACAGAGGGTGTATTAGTCGGATTCAGGAGTTCCTCAAAATGCTCCTTCCACCGCCCTATTACCTCCTCAGTTGAGGTCAACAGTGTCCCATCCTTACTGTACACAGCTTGGATGGTTCCCGCTTCCCCCCCCTGAGGTGGCGAACAGTTTTCCAGAAGCACTTTGGTGCCGACCGAAAGGTCCTTCTCCATGTCTTCTCCAAACTTCTCCCACACCCGCTGCTTTGCCTCTTTCACGGCAGAGGCTGCAGCCCTTCGGGCCCTCCGGTACCCTGCAACTGCCTCCGAGTCCTCTGGGATAACATATCCCGAAAGACTCCTTCTTCAGTCGGACGGCTTCCCTGACCACCAGTGTCCACCACGGTGTTCGTGGGTTACCGCCCCTTGAGGCCGGTAAGACCCTAAGACCACAGCTCCTCGCCGCAGCTTCAGCAATGGAAACTTTGAACATTGTCCACTCGGGTTCAATGCCCCCAGCCTCCACAGGGATGCACGAAAAGCTCCGCGCGGTGTGAGTTGAAAGTCCGTTGGACAGGGCCTCCTCCAGACGTTCCCAATTTACCCGCTTACCGCGTTTGGGCTTACCAGGTCTGTCCAGAGTCTTCCCCACCCCTGACCCAACTCACCACCAGATGGTGATCGGTTGACAGCTCTGCCCCTCTCTTCACCCGAGTGTCCAAAACATACGGCCTCAGATCAGATGAAATGATTATAAAATCGATCATTGACCTTCGGCCTAGGGTGCTCTGGTACCAGGTACACTTATGAGCATCCCTATGTTCGAACATGGTGTTCGTTATAGACAATCCATGACTAGCACAGAAGTCCAACAACAAACAACCACTCTGGTTTAGATCAGGGAGGCCGTTCCTCCCAATCACGCCTCTCCAGGTGTCTCCATCATTGTCCACGTGTGCGTTGAAGTCCCCCAGCATAACAATGGAGTCCCCCACTGGCGCCCCATGCAGGACTCCACTCAAGGTCTCCAAGAAGGCCGAATACTCCGAACTCCTGTTTGGTGCATATGCACAAACAACAGTCAGAGTTTTCCCCCACAACCCCGCGCGCGTAGGGAGGCGACCCTCTCGTCCACCGGGGTAAACTCCAACGTAGCGGCGCTCAGCTGGGGGCTTGTTAGTATCCCCACACCCGCCCGGCGCCGCACACCCTGAGCAACTCCGGAGAAGAAAAGAGTCCAACCCCTATCCAGGAGTACGGTTCCAGAACCGAGACTGTGCGTAAAGGTAAGCCCCACCAGATCTAACCGGTAGCGCTCCACCTCCCGCACCAGTTCCGGCTCCTTCCCCACAGAGAGGTGACGTTCCACGTCCCCAGAGCCAGCGTCTGCTGCCCGGGTCTGGTCCGTCGGGGGCCCCTGACCTTCACTGCCACCCATGTGGCGCGCACCCGGCCCAGCGGTTCCTCCCACAGGTGGTGGGCCCATGGGCTGGAGAGATGGGAGCCACGTAGCTTGTTCGGGCTGTGCCCGGCCGGCTCCGTGGCAAACCCGCCACCAGGCTCGCCCGACGAGCCCGCCGTCTGGGCCTGGCTCCAGGCGGGGGCCCCGGGCTTCCTCCGGGCAGGGTCACTCCATTTCTACCTTGTTTTTCCATTGGGGTTTTTGAACCATTCTTTGTCTGGCCCCTCACCTGAGACCACTTTGCCTTGGGAGACCCTACCAGGAGCACAAAGCTCCAGACAACACAGCCCTCAGGTTCACAGAGACACACAAACCTCTCCACCACGATAAGGTGATGGTTCACGGAGAAGAACAGTGTGTACATGGTATATCCAAAAATGTACTATTATGAAAAAAGTGTTTGCCATTTGATGCAAATGCTTCATTTTGAGATGTGTTTATGGTATTTTGAATGCAGTGTTTCATTTTGAAGGAGATGTGAGGCATTTTGCATTTTGTGAGTGAAGTTATTGTGTGTAGAGTTTTGAAAAAAGGAGACATAGTTTTGAAAACGTGTGTAAGCTGTTGGAAAAAACTGTGTTTTGGATATGGAAAGCATATTTTAATGCAAGTGTTTGTAAACACTGCGGCCAAACAAAGCAGGCCTAATGCAGTCCGGGGCAAACACCAAAGTGATAGCATCACCACCATCATCTTTACCTGTTGCTGTCTGGAGATGTGCACCAGTTACCAGCAGCGAGGACACGAGGAGTATTATCCCTGTCTATCAAGGGTTGGGGGTCGGTCGACTTAGATTGGGAGATGGATCTATTGGTGCCGGGGAGCAGAGATCATGGACAGGAATGGCTGCGACGGGGGGGCACGGAGAGCGTTGGAAGCCTGGGCTGGCCATCAGTGAGTGCGTGGATCAACAACGACGGGGCTTCCATGGCTACGGAGCCAACATCTATTTCCTTACCCTACGTTTCTGACTCTACTGGCTCATATCGTCCAATTAACACGGTAACTAGTCACTGTGCTCAACGTAAGCGTAACAAACTGCACGGCACCTCCCATAGTGCATACAAAAGCAACATTAACCCTGCTCTGAAAAAGCATCGTAAACTGAACTTTTTTAAAACTGTCAATCAATCTCAACTGATCTGGGATCAACAACTCAAACCTAGGGGTCTCTTTGGAGGACACATTAACATCCGTAGCCTCACCCCTAAGTCTGAACAAGTGCATCATCTTCTTATAAATTCAAATTTAGTTTTTAGGGTTTACAGAATCATGGTTACATAACAACTCCCCATCTGCTGCATTGCATGTACCAGGCTATAAAATGTATAGACGGGACAGATCAAATGGAAAAAAGGGTGGGGGGGATGATTTATATCAAAGACTACATCAACTGTCATCAGATATGCTGGCCTCTTGACCATGGTTTAGTGTACTGGATTGAATATGGTGCTGAAATGTCCTTAGTGATCATTGTTGTATATCGTCCAATTCAATTCAATTTTATTTATAGTATCAAATCATAACACGAGTTATCTCAAGACACTTTACAGATAGAGTAGGTCTAGACCACACTCTATAATTTACAAAGCCTCAACAATTACAGTAATTCACTCAAGAGCAAGCAGTGCGACAGTGGCGAGGAAAAACTCCCTCTTGGGAAGAAACCTGGGACAGACCCAGGCTCTTGGTAGGAGGTGTCTGACGGTGCCGGTTGGGGGTGTGATGAACAGTGGCAATAATAGTCAAATTAATAATGGAAAAGTGACTTCAAATGGTAGTCGTAGTAGTTCATGTCATATCAGGGCGCTGCAGGGCGTTACAGGATGTAGCGTGGCCCAGCAGAGCATGGATGTACGTAGCAGGAAGCAGCAGGGTTCAGAAGGATGCAGCATGACATTTCAGGGCACCGCAGAGCTTAGCAGGGAGTGCAGCAGGACCACGGCGACAGCTGCAACCAGGATCTTGGTGCCAACGTTCTCCAAGGAAATACGATGGGTGAAAAAACTTAAGGACTCCGGGGAGTAAACTCCCCAGAAGCTAGGATTAGTAACAAGCATTTCTGGGACGGGATAAACACAAATGGTAATAGAAAGGGAGAGGAGAGAGCAGCTCAGTGTGTCAAAGGAAGGAAGGAAGTCCCCCGGCAGTCTAGAACTATAACAGCGTAACTAAGAGAGACAGGACTCCTCTAATAGTGTTTTTTCTATCACACTTAAAAAACTACTTCAAACATGTGACTTTAAAACTGAGGTAATACTATTTGGTGATCTAAATTGTAACTGGTTAGATAAAACTAAAAGGAAAGCCCTTAAACAGATCACAGACACTTTTACACAATTGTTGGAAGGTCCTCCTAGAATAACCACATCCTCCCAGACACAGATAGACTTAATATTTATCAACAAACCTGAAAGAATTGTAAAAACATTACATTTTATTACTGGGCTGTCTGACCATAATTTTATATTAATGTCAAGAAAACTTACAAAGAAGCGCTTTCATAATTCTAATAAACCTCTGGAGCAACTCAGGATTCCAAAAAATGAAATGACTAATTTTCAAAGAGCAGTACAGCAGACTGATTGGAAAAATATAATTACTGGGAGCAACACAGAAACAGCAAAATGTTTTTTAGTTAAGGAGTTTACCAGAAAGGTCAAAGGAAAGAAAGAAAATAACGCACTCCTCTGGCTCAATACTGACATATTTAATCTGATGAAGGAAAGAGATTCTGCATTAAAAAGATAATTAAAAACCAAGTTGAATAGTGATAGGCATCTGTTCACTTCATTACGTAATAGAGTAGTCAAAGAGATCAGAAAAGCTTAAGCTAATTTTTTTATAACAATAATTAATGAGGCAAATGGTAACACAAAGCTGATCTGGGAACAAATTAAGAACGTAATGGGATTACTAGGAACCGGCTAGAGTTGAACCTGAATGCTAAATTAATACAAGATCCAGCACAAATATCTGTAGCCTTTAATGAATATTTTATCAATTCTGTGGCTGAAATCACACAGAATTTTCCTTTAACAACTGGAAATATTGTTAAAGTAGTAACACTCAGGCAATTATTAATTCCCTTAAAATTTCAACGGCGAAGGATATTTATGGTATGGATTCTAAAATGCTTGAATCCCTGAAAGAACCCCTAGTCTACCCGATTACACAAACCATCAACCAATTCAATTCAATTCAATTTTATTTATAGTATCAAATCATAACACAGGTTATCTCGAGACTCTTTACAGATAGAGTAGGTCTAGACCACACTCTATAATTTACAAAGCCCCAACAATTACAATAAGTCCCTCAAGAGCAAGCAGTGCGACAGTGGGGAGGAAAAACTCCCTCTTGGGAAGAAACCTGGGACAGACCCAGGCTCTTGGTAGGCGGTGTCTGACGAGCCAGGTTGGGGGTGTGATGAACAGTGGTGATAATAGTCACATTAATAATGGAACAGTGACTACAAATGGTAGTCGTAGTAGTTCATGTCATATCAGGGCGCTGCAGGGCGTTACAGGATGTAGCGTGGCCCAGCAGAGCATGGATGGACGTAGCAGGAAGCAGCAGGGTTCAGCAGGAAGCAGCAGGGTTCAGCAGGAAGCAGCATGACATAGCAGGGCACCGCTGAGCTCAGCAGGGAGTGCTGCAGGACCACGGCGACAGCTGCAACCAGTCAGTACTCGAGGGGATATTCCCAACTCCCTGGAAGACTGCAATTGTAACTCCCATATTTACAGTTTTTTCCAACTGCTTACACACAAAATCTTTTCATGTCACACGATTTTTGAAACCTCTCACTCAAAGTGCAAAACTACACAGCAAATCTCCAAAACCATAAACTATTTCTCAGCCTTTCACTCAGTTTTCAATTGCATAAAACACTTTTTTCAAAACATTACACACAATTCTCTACCTAAGACACAAAAACACTTATTTACCAGGGCACACACACACTTCTCACATTTGCAAACACATTATGTCATAACTGAACACTAACCAATCATTGCTTTAGTATAGGCCTATACAGAGGTCAAAGGTCAGATTACCTGTTTTGAACAATGGATGCCAACAATAGACAGAGAGCAAGGGGAGTAGGAGGAAGAGACAGGGGATAACAACGAGGAGGAGGAGGAGGAGGGAAGAAGAGGAAGAAGGAGAGCCATTTCTGATGAGATCAGGGAGAGAAGCCCATCTTGAGTAGCTTTACAGTGGCGTCCATACTGTTGCAACTATCTAATGACTATTTCAGCATTACTAATCAATCAGACTTTGTTTTGCACAAAGTGCATACAATTCTGTCCTCCCCTTCTACAATTCTGCTCTTTTGTCTTTTCATAAGTCTATGAAAGACAAAAGAGCTTTAGATTTAGAACAACAGTGTGTACATGGTATATCCAAAAATGTACTATTATAAAAAAAAGTGTTTGCCATTTGATGCATATGCTTCATTTTGAGATGTGTTTATGGTATTTTGAATGCAGTGTTTCATTTTGAAGGAGATGTGAGGCATTTAGCATTTTGTGTGTGCAGTTTTAGGAATTGTGTGTAGAGTTTTGAAAAAAGGAGACATAGTTTTGAAAACGTGTGTAAGCTGTTGGAAAAAACTGTAATTATGTTTGAACCAGATACACACTGCTGTTGCTAACCTAAAACACTTTTAGCAATTCTACTTCTCAGTAATTAGAGTACTGTAAATGAAGTACACAGAGAAAGTGAAAATATAGAATAAGTTCACCAAACACTACACAAGACCAATGCTGCAGACTGAGGAAAATATCATTTATTTCTCTCCATATACCCAAATCAGTCAACATGTCAACATGGATCGTAAACCCTCATGTGAATATGGGCCTCTTTGTCGTTCTCGACCCTCAATCCTCAAATGTCAAAGGGAGGGGTATCAAAAGTGCTGATATGGTGTATACCAGTCTGACCACATTTTTCAGTAACGAGTAATCTAACGCGTTACTATTTCCAAACCAGTAATCAGATTAAAGTTACTTATCCAAGTCACTGTGCGTTACTATTTTTTTCATTTTCCTTAGTGAAAATATATATTTTTGCTTTCTTCTTGCGTCTCGGGGAGTGAAGTAACATATGCGACAAGTCACGTTTTCAGCATGTGGACAGGTCACGTGTACCACGCAGCGACACAAACGTAAACAACAATGGAGGGAGGAGAGAGATGGAAATCCAGTCACTATTTAGAGTTTGTGTCAGCTAAAGATGGCAATATTTAGGTTGGTTGTACACTCTGTGCTGGTGGAGACAAAGTGCTATCTAGCTACAAAAACACTACGTCACATTTGAAGAAAGATTTGGAGTCGCAGCGCTGCAGTCAAACTCACAGAGCAAGTCCCAGCAGGTGGAGCGAAGCAGAGAGAAGGAGGCCCCCCACCACCCAAACAACAAAAGCTGGACTTCGGTGCAAAACCAGTAAGTGGAGGAGAGTTGAAGAAGTTGGTCGGGCAGTAGGCCTATGTTGTAGAGGAAATGCTGCCCTTAAACACAGTTGACTCGCTCTCTTTCGTGCCATAATACAGTTTTTTTCAATTGCTTAAGCACAATTTTGAAAACAGGGTGTAGTGTGTGTAGTGTTTTTCAAAACACTACACACAATTAGCACAACCACACAACCAATAAGCAGAACACCTTTGCAAAATGAAACACTCTTGCAAAAACTATACAGTAATTTATAAAAAACATATTTTGTTACCATATGAAAACGCACACGTTCCATATGACTTAATTCTGTTTGAACCAGATACACACTGCTGTTGTTAACCTAAAACACTTTTAGCAATTCTACTTCTCAGTAATTAGAGTACTGTAAATGAAGTACACAGAGAAAGTGCAAATTTACAATAAGTTCACCAAAGACTACACTAGACCAATGCTGCAGACTGAGGAAAATATAATTTATTTCTCTCCATATACCCAAATCAGTCAACATGTCAACATGGAGAATCACAACAACAACATGTCCCAGTTTTCATGCTACTACAGTAGTGTGCATAACACTGTTAGCTCAGCAAACAACAGACAAACATAAAATACGGTATCCAGTACAGGTTACAATCACAGAAAAATGCTAGCCATTATCTCTTTGCCTAGCTGGATCTGACCAGAGAATTTCATCAACATCACAGGCAAACATTCTCATTGGCAAGACAACCGCCTTGAATGTCGAATCCATCCTTGCACAGCTGCGGCGTCGACTTGGTCACAGGCGTCCTCCATGGCCTCAATGAGGGGTACCTGAGCCTGGGGCCTCAATGAGGGGTACCTGAGCCTGGGGCCTCAATGAGGGGTACCTGAGTCTGGGGCCTCAATGAGGGGTACCTGAGCCTGGGGCCGGAGATCGTAAACCCTCCTGTGAATATGGGCCCCCCTTCCTCCTTGTCGTTCTCGACCCTCAATCCTCAAATATCACAGGGGAGGGGTATCAACAGTGCTGATATGGTGCATCCAATGAGCAGCTGATTACTGTAACTGTAGACAGATTTTCTTTTACCTGTTTCCTTGTTGAAATGTCCTCATGACAGATGCCGCTGTATATCTACTAAGATTTGGCTGAACTCTTAGTCCAGCCTTCCTCAGCGTCAGTCCGTGGTTCACAACATGGTCCACTAGTGATGCACGACTTTCATTTGATAAATTTGGTCCTCTTCTTCTTTGAGCATTCTCATGAGTTTTAATTTTAGTGTGTAAGCAATTGTAAAAAACTGTAAAACTTTCCCACAATTAGAAAAACCTTACACTCAAGGAGCAAAACTAGATTTGCACAACTGTAAGCACATTGTCAACTTCACACTTTTTGCAAAACATCACACACAGTGATTTACAAAACACTAAACACACTTGTATGCATTTGACATACAAGTCATGATGTCATTTCCTTACAATTTCAAAGCAAAGTCTTTCAAATGAACACACCCATCAACCAACTGGTTAAACACAGCCACCAGATATGCAAACACATGATTGGTTAATTGTAGACACACCAATCAGGTTTAAGCACTATATAAAATGCAGCAGGTAAGTTCACCTGCCTTCAACCAAAATGGAAGGAGTCAGAATAAGAAGACTGAGAGTGAGAGGGGGAATCCACAGAGAAGGAGGAAGAGGAGGAGGAGGAGGAGGATGAGGCAGAGGCCCAGCCAGAGGTAGAGGAAGAGGGAGAGGGAGAGGGAGAGGGAGAGGAAGACCTGAAGCTGGAGAATATGCTCAAAGAAGAAGAGGACCAAATGTATCAAATGAAAGTCGTGCATCACTAGTGGACCATGTTGTGAACCACGGACTGACACTGAGGAAATCTTAGTAGATATACAGTGTGTCTGTCATAAGGACATTTCAACAAAGAAACAGGTAAAAGAAAATCTGTCTACAGTTACTACAGCTGCTTATTGTATGCACCATATCAGCACTGTTGATACCCCTCCCTGGGACATTTGAGGATTGAGGGTCGAGAAAGACAAGGAGGAAGGGGGCCCATATTCACGTGAGGGTTTACAATCTCCGGCCCCAGGCTCAGGTACCCCTCATTGAGGCCCCAGGCTCAGGTACCCCTCATTGAGGCCATGGAGGACCCCTGTCATGGGCGTCAGTTTGGTTTGAAATGTGCTGGGGACAGAGACGCATTTGGAATTACATTTCTCTCTTTCGCGCAGGTCATGTTTGAAAGACTCTGTCCTGTAGCTTACTAATGAATAAAAACGTGGTTTAATGTACGTAAACAATGATCAATGATTACCAAATTTCTCTCTAATATTGCTCCTCATAACCACTGAAAACTGTCAAAAAATCGAACCCAAAGTCCTATTATTTTGGACGTTATCTGACATCTGATGCGTAGCGTTTCTGCTTCACATTTTCAGCAGGGCGACGGAGCGGCTGTGGGTTGACTCCCAACGGTTCTCATAGGCTTTATAAGTCATAACGTGAAAAAGCTTAACGTGGTTTAATGTACCTAAATCATCACCACATTTCTGGTTCGATTTTTTGACAGTTTTCAGTGGTTATGAGGAGCAATATGAGAGAGAAATTTGGTAATCGTGATCATTGTTTAGGTAGACCTACAAGCTTTTTCCTCGCCGTAGGCGCCAATGAAGAAGGAAATGTTAATGTGAGAGAACTTATAATCGTTGGATTTCGGTTTAGTTCTTTTGACAGGCTTAAGTGATCATTACAAGATATGGCCATGATAAATTTGGTAAATAAATCATTGGTCGTTGTTGAGGTACATTTAAACCACGTTAAGCGTTTTCACGTTAAGCAGAATGTCTGTTGTGAACAGAGATGCGTGCAGCCAGCGCAGCAGCAGAGCGGCTGTGTGTGCCTGCCCTGTGGGGATAGAGATTGTTGTGGATTTTTTGGCATCTGTCGCTCAAGAATTATATGTGTTATGGACTTTTTTTTTTTTTTTTTTTACTAAATTGAGCTCGAGGTTTTCAAAAAAAGTGGTGGGTACAAAATGACTCATGACGAAATCTGGTAGGTACGCGTACCCACCGTCCCCACCGAAATCGACGCCTATGACCCCTGTGACCAAGTCCACGCCGCAGCTGTGCAAGGATGGATTTGACATTCAAGACGGTTGTCTTGCCAATGAGGATATATATATCACCTGTGATGTTGATGGAATTCTTTGACTAGATCCAGCTAGGCAAAGAGATAATGTCTAGTATTTTCTTTACTTTTTCATATCATTTTTTTTTGTTTGTCTGTTTTTTCTGTGATTGTAACCTGTACTGGATACAATATTTCAGGGTTGTCTGTTGTTTGCTGAGCTAACAGTGTTATGCACACTATTGTAGTAGCATGAAATCTTGTGATTCTCCATGTCGACATGTTGACTGATTTAGGTATAGGGAGAGAAATAAATTATATTTTCCTCAGTCTGCAGCATTGGTCTTGTGTAGTGTTTGGTGAACTTATTGTATATTTTCACTTTCTCTGTACTTCATTTACAGTACTCTAATTACTGAGAGGTAGAATTGCTAAAAGTGTTTTAGGTTAACAACAGCAGTGTGTATCTGGTTAAAACTTAATTAAGTCTTTTCATATGGTAACAAAATATCTTTTTGAAAAATATCATATGGTAACAAAATATCTTTTTCATTTTGCAAAGGGTCTGATGTGTTCTGCTAATTGTGTGTGTGGTTGTGCTAATTGTGTGTTTTGAAAAAGACTGTTTTAAAAATTGCGATTAAGCAATTGAAAAAAAACAAATTTTAGTGTGTAAGCAATTGTAAAAAACTGTAAGACATATTTTTGTATTATATGTTTTCTGAAATGTTATGTTTAGATATGCAAACAAGGCCTTATCTAATGGCAACTTTTGGTGAATTTAGGAGACATTTACAGGGAGCAAATAGACAAAGTGTAGTAAAATAAACACCTAAATGTGTATTTGGGAGTTTTTTTCCCAATAGTCTGAAAGAAGACATGCTCCAGAAGGAAAGTAGCCCAAAAAGTCAGTATTGAAAAATGATGGTTTGCCTAGGGTGTCGCCCCTTTAAATATCACTTTTCAAATATAGATGACACAATAACATCTAAAATAAATTATATTTTTAATACATGCTGCACCCATTAATACTATTTAAACGGAATATCATCAAATAAAAATATAAATGTAAGTTCCACAGCAAGATAAATTCTTATCTACTTACATGTCTGCTGACAGTGAACGATGATGATGATGATGATGATGATGATGATGATGATGATGATGATGGGCAGCAAGAAGTCAACTTATGTGCTGAGTTCTGTTGTACTTACTACAAGTCATCTCCCTTTATATAGAGAGGCTGTGGCTCATTGCACAATAACTGCCTGTTGGAAGAAAAAAAAAAATTTCAAATAACTTGCTACTCTCAGTGCCATGGCCCACCCAACCGGTCGGCCTTTTCAGGTTGGGTTTATTTGTATTAGTTTGTATTTGTATAAATTATGTCCATCTTGGTTTTCCCCGTGTATGTAATTTGGTTTGGCCAAGTCCCCTTCAAGGAGGAGTTCATATCTTGTTTTGTTGTTGCTATTTTAAAACCCCCAAAGCTAAATAAAAACCCACTTTTCAACAAAAACTCCTGTTTTCCTCATTATTTTAGTGCTTGGTACTTGAAATTTTTTTTAATTTGTTATTGTATTTTAGGCACTCGTCCTAAGGAGTTGATTGGATCTGTTTGATATTTGGTTAGTAAAATCCTCTGACTAATGTGACCCTGAACTGTGAAGGAGTAGTTGATAGCAATGACCCATGGGTCATTTACCAACATGCTATTTTAGGGCCTTTACAGGTATTCAACTTTTTAAAACTCCATCCAGTTGACTCAACAGATCCTTTTTCAAATGGCGTCAGCAGCAAATCAAGACTTTTACGATGAAAACGTGGAATGGTGTTGCCGTGGCGAGGCTGCCAATTTTCATGTTTCACCATAAAACAGGAAACTGTTGCAACTTCATAATACAATTTACTATTTGCCCGAAAGTTAACATACTGGATAAGAGTCCATAAAGTTGCTTAGAGTTTTCTTAGGAAGTCAGATCATATCTGGGTTGAAACATTCAGTCATGAGGGCAGTTTTCCCTTCTCTGTACTTTCCCACTCGTCTGGTTGTTAATCTTTGGTCTGAACTGGGCTTTAGGAAACATTTGTGCAAGATGGATCATATCTGGGTTGAAACCTAACATTCATGAGGGTGGTTTTCCTTCTCTGTACTTTCTCTTTCCCCTGTACTCTATGGTTACATTTGTATCATGTTCAGCCATTGTGTTCACCAACCCATTCTCACCAACATGTTAGTTTGCTCTAGTTGTTTTGTAGCCTGAACCAAATGAATTGTGTTGAAAGGTAGGAACAAACTATCAATGTGGTCGAAGAATGTGTGTGTCTGTGTGTGTGTGTTAGTGTGTGTATGTGTCTGTATCTGTGTGTGTGTGTGTGTCGCGTCTGTGTCTGTGTGTGTGTGTGTGTGTGTGTGTGTGTGTGTGTGTGTGTGTGTGTGTGTGTGTGTGTGTGTGTGTGTGTGTGTGTGTGTGTGTGTGTGCGCGTCTGTGTGTGTGGTAGTGTGTGTGTGTGTCTGTGTGTGTGTGTGTGTGTGTGTGTGTGTGTACTGTATATAATCTGTACATGTAAAACTCAGATCATTGGTAACTTTTTTTGGAATTATTTAAAGTGGTGATAGAATGCAAAACCGATTTTTAGTTTAGTGGGTAACTAGGACATACATAGAACCTCTAAATCCCATCGACATCTCTTTTCTCTGCAAATCTCACTATTTGAAACTGACTCTGAAAACGGGCGAATCTCAACAAGCTGCCTAGTTGACATCAACTCGGCAGCTCCTCCTCATTTGGCTCTAGTCTCTCTCTTTGTCACGCCCCAACATTTGCATAGGCTACACAACTGATGTCTAATTGCAAATTTTGTTGGAGTTCAGAGGCTGGTGCTGCCTGTGTAGCTGCCTCGCCGCCCGGCCTGCCTTCCTCCACAGACCCCGGCCTGCTGTGAGGTAGATGGAGCTCCGTCATGGCTGGCAGCCCACAGCACTCCATACCCGTGCAAAGACACAGTTTTTTGGGCGAATGGACTACGAAACGCCGCTGCTCTGACAGAGCTCCAGGGCCTGCAGCTCCCCTCTTTCTGCTAAATGCCTGGTGTATGTGAGTGAGAGCGCGGTCAGCGAGCTTGTTACACCAGCAATCTCTTACCACAGGTTCCAGTTAATCTTATAATGTGTGTAATTATAATGTGTTGAGTTATTTAAACAAACGATCGGGGAAATAAACGCCTCTTGTTCACGAGTCTCATTGATAGAGCCTGCGGCTGGATGGATCAACAATTATGAAAAACTTAAAAAACTGTTTTGAAACATGTTAAAAATCGTGGCTACCGTTAAAACAACTGTCATGATATAATTCTGTAATGAAGATGTCTTAACTTTACATATGTGTGATCAAACTTTGATGACATTTATTTACATAATCAAATTAAGTTGTAAATGTTTTTTTTTAATTCATTGCAGCGAGGTGGTCTTCCTGCTGGGCCTGTCACACCTTCAGCGGTGCCTGTGGTGGACTGTGCATGGCAGGGGCGTCCTCTTCCCTGAGGCAGGCCTAAACCTGCACCGCATAACGCACGGTTTTGCTGTAGGGTCTTCAGCTGAGGACCACCACTCTTTGCCGTTTTCACTAATAAAGAAAAGAATACTGTGAAAGTAATAAAAGAAAAATTAACAAAAACAAGTGCTTTACTTACATAAGATACCATGGTCCTTTCTCCTTTTTTTAGTTAAAATTATTAACGTGGGTTTAGTTTCTACAGAGGCATCTGCCTGCTGTGATTGGTCGGCTGTCTGGATGGTTGCTGGATGTGATGGTGGTCTCTGAGGACAGTCTGCAGGTTGTTGAGTCTCAGAGGAAGCCCCTGATCTCTGAGCCCGACAGGACAGAAGCAGTCCTTTTTAAAGGAAGCTGATTGGCCCACCCTTCTGACATCTGAATTTGCGTAAACTGCTGAAAATTCTGTACTCACCAACAGTTTTTTCCCTTGTTGCATTGCAAGAGAGGATATCAGGTGTGATGTTGTCGCCAGACAGAGAGGAGGGATTGGATGACCCATGAGGTTGATACTTTTGCATCATTTTTCTTTTTTGTTGCGCATCTTGTACAACAGTTCCTGATAATTTTGCTGTTGTGTATCTTTTTCTCTGTAAAAGCTTTCTTTATGCATTTGTAGTTGGCTGGTGTGTACATACATTGAGCCAGCAAAGTGTGTGCCATGGCTGACATCAATACTACAGCTACCTAAATACACAATGTTAGCAACTGGACAATATCACAGAGGGTAACTATGACACTCTCAGAGTCCACTTTCATTGGACAAAATGTCTTTGCATTTTGACTGGCTAGGTCTTGTGGTGGAAGTTTTTCTTGAAGCAACAGCGTTAGTGATATTCATGATAAAATCAAAACGAATAACGACTATTTGAGAATTAAACCAAAGTTTGGTCTTTGAGTATTTATTTACATTTGCAAATGGAGAAAACAGTTTCAAAGGTACAGCACAACTCAAAATGACTTTCTAACCTAAAATCTAAACATCAAAACATCATATAGTGAAGACCTCTGTTAAGCCACCCCTCTAAATGTCTTTAGCATGCTCATAGTTGAAGAGAGGACATCATTAACAGTCAAACCATTGTCTCACCTTCCCCTCTGCTCTCTGTTCCTAACATTAGCCTGAACAACAGTTTATCTCAGGAGACAGAAAGCTACGTAGTTCTCACTGTCGTAAACAGTCATCGGCCTTCTCCACTTCTATCTAAGCAAAAAGACAACAATGTGAGGAGCTTCAAACTAGTAAAACTAAATAACTCTCTAGGCTTTAGTTGAGGGCTGTAGCTGTTTCCCTCTCTGGTGCTTTAAAAGTCTACAGGAAGGAACAGGATTTTGTGGAGGTTTAAAACAATCTTTAAACAAATGGTTAATATCATTAAACAAATGGTTAAAATAAAATTTGCCACCACAGTCTGTTCAAGGATAAAGGAACCTTTTGTTTTGATGGCAATGATTTATTCATTGATGATTAATTTACATTTAAAATAGGAGTTCATTATTTTGATTGAGTAATCACCTTTTGCAGGTCACATAGAGTGATGTGCTGAATGTACTACATGGTGTGAGGATTGTACTTTTGACAATTGTAGGATTGCCGATTGAGATAAACTGTAATCAGCGGTCTTTCTGAGAGTTCAAACCTCTGTGTATGAGTTGGAATTGCTGCTTGAACAAACGACCTATGTGGCCATTTTCGGGGGAGGACAGTCTCGGTTATACTTGTGGTCAATTTGAAGCCATTCAATGTATAACATTTCTAAATAAGTCTCTTTTCTCGTTTTCATAGTTCAGGACTTTCCCAACTTCAATTGGGACCACTCTGCATAACCAAAACCCTTGATAACATCGCTGCTTGTGTTGGACTTCCAAAGTTTGGCAGCCCATGCACTCCTGGGGTAGGAGACTAAACTCTGAGTTGTTTGCATCTTTTATTAAACCAATCCCAATGGTCTTGAACGGCGCTAAGCTCCAGACGCAGCGACGGTGGCTCTGCTAAATAGTCTCAGGAAGGAACTGGTTCTGGCAGAACATTTGCACCCCGCAAAAGAAACGCCACATGATATATTAAATTAAGTTAACTGTTAGTCACTGATTGTTAATGATAGTTAATCACTGAAGTGTATTTAATTTTTTTTTTTATTACCCTGTGGCTAATGCGCTATGTACAGCACTTTGGTCACTTTGGTTTTAAATGTGCTGTAGAAATAAACTTTACTTCCTTACTTCCTTACTTACGGTTGATACAATAGAGTAATGTGATCTATTTAAATGAGCTGATACATGGTTAAACCTGATTGGCTCTTACCAGTGTATCTCCATGTGTACATCATCCACAGTAATCCCACCAATCAGTCTCAAAACCTCCCAGTTAGAGGAAATGATCAAAACATATTCTTTATATAACCACCCAGTTAGAGAGGAGATGATCTAACATATTCTTTATAAAACCTCCCAGTTAGAGAGGAAATGATCTAAACATATTCTTTATAAAACCTCCCAGTTAGAGAGGAAATTATCTAACATATTCTTTATAAAACCTCCCAGTTAGAGAGGAAATGATCTAAACATATTCTTTATAAAACCTCCCAGTTAGAGAGGAAATTATCTAACATATTCTTTATAAAACCTCCCAGTTAGAGAGGAAATGATCTAACATATTCTTTATAAAACCTCCAGTTAGAGAGGAGATGATCTAACATATTCTTTATATAACCTCCCAGTTAGAGAGGAAATTATCTAACATATTCTTTATAAAACCTGTTGTGAAACAAAGGTTTTTCTGAAGAAGTCTTTATGAAATCAACCTTGTTTTAAGAAAAATGCAAATTGAAATAAATTAAATAATAGTTATGCATCTTATCTATAACCCACATATTTAGGATGAGAGAATAAGAAAATAACTGGTATGAATCAGCTTATGACATACTCAACCAATCACACTAATTTCAAAGTTTCAGTTCTCTAATCTACCTGGCAACATACTGTACATTTCTTACAGTTGGACCAAAATAGATTGCAATGCATGAAGTATAAGCATTATCTGGTCATTTTAATGGAAAAACCACTCCACGTAGCTTAGGAAACACTTGTGCAAACAGATCATATCTTGGTTGAACCAGTTCAGTCTGAGGGCCGGTTCCCCTTCTCAGTCCCCTTAACCCTTTGACCATTTAAATGCTCGGGTCACGTCCCTGGTTTTGATTGTTTTGAACAATTCTCTTTAACGGGTCTGTATGATATTGTACAAAATGAGGCAACTGCCAACCGGTCACATGACAGTTATATTTACATAACCAGGGAGATTTGTTTCCTAAATATTACCAAGTAGTTTGGTGGTGTGTGTGTGTGTTTGTGTTTGGCCTTTGTAAATTATAGTGTGGTCTAGACCTACTCTATTTGTAGCTATGTTTCCATCCACATGTTTTTATCCGAATTGAGTGATATCGAATGAAAAATGCCGTCATGGAATATCGACTCAAAGGAAATACCCCAGTATTTCCGCTGTTTGCTCATACGACAGGTGTCAACAAAGACAGATGTAAGTGGACGAACGAGGAGACAAGAGACTTTTTGAATTTAATTTACAAGCAAAATATAACGGCTATTTTAGATAGCAAAAATCTAAGAAAGGCCATAATTTATCGTAGCCCATCGTAGCTTCCTCGGCCTCTAATATTAACAACAACTACTTTTGTCTAGCAAAACTTTGTTCGCAAATGTTTGCTTGAATGTTGTGCAATTCAGTGCGAAAATGAATGGAAACACCTTAAAATGTCTCAAATCAATTCAATATACCAATTTAATCGCAAAACAGCATGTGACATCATTACGCAACAGGTGTTTATTCTCTTTAAAGCTGTTGGATGGAAACACACTTTCACCAGCTTTATTCGCATGAGTTTTTTTACCAAACTTCAGATAATTCGAATGACAAGTGGATGGAAACTTAGCTAGTAAAGTGTCTTGAGATAATGTAACTCTTGTTAAGATTTGATACTATAAATTGAAATTGAAATACACGGCGCCCAGACTCTATAGGGTGTCAATGCTGTGGTAGAGGGTCAATCACATATCACATTAAGTCAAAGAACTTTCAGTGATTGGTTGCAAGCAAAACCAAACAAATAATAATGTTTCTATAGATCTGGGTACAAAAAGAATCTAATGCATGTATCATTTGACTGTTCTACTTGGTATTGAGTGTTTCAGTTGATAATTTAAAAGGTATTGCATAACGATACCAAGCCCTAATGATCAGTAGCGTCCAGCCTCATCCGTGGATTGTACTTGTTCTTCCTTCATGGTGCCGTTCTCAGTCAGTTGATGTGTGTCAGTTTGTCTGTTGGCAGTAAGTCGTCGTTCCTGTCGTCTGTCAGTGGTCTGCAGATATCTCCTACTAGCCACGACATCTGTCATTGATAGACTTGAGAATCTCTTCCAGTTTGTTTTCCAGTTTGATCTCCATCAATTTGATTTTGGTGTTAATGGTGCTGATGTCAGGTACAACTTGTAAATCGATCGCTATAGTGGAGTTAATTTGGGTTCTCTCTTTACATCTCTCACCATAGTAACCCTCCCAACAATCACACATCCATTCATTGGAGTCCACCAGCTGCTTGCACGTTCCATGGTTGCTACATGTTTCACCTTGGCAGACAGGCAACCTCCGGGAGTAATAGAAAGAAATCTTTCTTGGGTACCATGTTTGCGGCTGACAGTAACGATGGCATAAGGGTGCTGGGGCCTCAGCAAACTCATCCCTATAGGCAGCATGTGTCGCTTTAGCATAATCTTTAAAGATCAATTTCATCTGGGCCGCATGTGGATTAGGCTTTGGAGGAAAATATATACAGTTATTTGTTTTGTCCTTCATATCGCATGGTTGATATGGTTCAAAGCATTTATTAGCTGCTTGGATAACGTAGTTTTTATACAATACATCTGCTATCAGAGTGTAGCCCACAGCGATGGTGATCGTGTCCACGGTGACCTTAGTTAATTCATTTAGTTCGTAATGTTCTTCATGGTTTGTGTTGTACACCAGCACCACCCAGTTGTACCAGTTGTACTTCTTATCCAGACACTCTTTCACCTTATCGGCGATGGCTCTTTTGTTGTCAGCACTGTGTCCTTTGCTGATCTCCACCACATCTTCCATCACATACTGCATGTGGTTGGTCAGGCAGTATTCCAGAGCTGATATCTGAGCTGCGTAGACATTGTTAAACATCTGGGTGTGTTCGGCTTCTTTGCCTGATGAATCCAACCCGATCAGTTTCCAGTAGAACTGGTTCAGCACCAATCCCTTCCACAGCAAACTGCTGAAATAGACGTTATATTTGACAATCTGTTGAACATCACATTTAAACTTCTTCCTCAGCAGTTTGTTGAGGTTTCCACTGAGAGACGTGTCTTTGACTGTCAGGTAATGGTAGAGGTTGGCCACACTGGCTTCAGTTCCTGTGTTCTCATAGTAGTTGACAAATATCTCTGCCGGTCGGAGTTTGTTCTCTTCACTTTGTACCGAGTAAGTGTTCTGAAGAAGATCATTGAACTTCTTCCAGGAGTTGGGGATGCGGAGCTCGTCTTGAGAGTAGACGCTGGCGTAGTTATACCATTCAATGTCTGTTGCCAGGTTGGAGATCTGAATGGAGAGCAAGTCCAGCTTCTTGTTCACTTCAGCACCGGGTCTTCCTGAGGGATGAAGATCAAGACCATGTTGACAAAAGACGCAACCAGAACTCCAACGCCAGGCACCAAGCTGGCAACGTTGGCAAGACTCTTTATCACAGCTGACAACTAGAGTTGAGCCGGATACTCGGCTGAAACGAGTATCCGGTACGGATAAAGCACTTTTGCCGAGTACGAGTATTATACGAGTAATACGAGTCAATATCTGTGCTCGGATTGAAAAAAAATCCTCATTGGGTAGCTGACTGTGTCTGCGTTCTGTGATAGGCTAGTCACAGCGCCCCTCCCCTACACACATACAGATTTATTGTGTTGCTGTCTGTGTCCCGCTCCGCTCACTCACACACAGAACACTGAGAAGAGAACAGCTCTCTCTGTCTCTCTCTCTGTCTCTCTCTCTGTCTCTCTCTCTGTCTCTCCCTCAGTCACTCAGGTTCGCGGGTCTTTTCCGTAAACGTTAGGGTTTCTTCAGCTTCAGGTTTGTTTTTTACTTTGGTTTGTAGTTACTTACCAGTAGAGTTCAGGTAAACGTGGGCTTTGTTTACGTGGTGCTGCTTGGTAGAAGGTGACTCGCGTTGCGTCTCTGCCTGTCGGAGATTTTTTTTTCTTTTTTAAACCGTCAGCTGGCTCTAACCAGTTTTTTTGGTTAGTGTCTAACTAAGTGTCTGACACTTTCTTGCTGAATTTCATTAAAAAATAAAGGAAGTAGTGGTATAAAACCATATATGTCAATGTATAAAACAAACTATATTACAACATTAATTAGCCACACACACACACACACACACACACACACACACACACACACACACACACACACACACACACACTGAGTGTCTGACACTTTCTTTCTGTATTTTATAAAAAAAAAATAAAGGTAGTTGTGGTGTAAATAATATTATAAATATAAATACCTCACAAACACACACCCTCATGATCAGTGATACAGAATAATGAGTGATACAAAGAGTACTTCAGCTGACACTGCACCACCCGTCAGAGTTTTGCAGGACAGTGAGGGTCAAATCAGTGACAATGAAAACAATGGTAGTAGCACCCACCTTTCCCCCACTGAGACCAATATTGCATCTGGGGGAGGTCCTCCTCCACCAAAGACCAAGAGGACTTCTGCAGTATGGAACTCTTTCACTGTTTCTGAAAATGATCCCTCCAAAGCCATTTGCAATCTTTGCAATACCAAGCTAAGCAGAGGTAGAGATGCAAAACATTACAACACAACATCTCTACATAACCATCTGCTATATGTTCATCACATGAGAAAGCCCACTGTGTCAGCCACCTCCTCCTCCTCTCCTCTTCCTTCTCGGGTCACTGGTGTTCAGCTGGGTGCTGCTAAGGGCTCACATTCATCTTCCTCTTCATCAATACTCACTGCATTTGAAGCAAAGCAGCCATTCTCAGCAAACCATCCCCGGTCAAAACAAATTACAGAGATGATTGGTAAAATGATCTGCACTGATCTTGAACCTTTCTCTGTGGTGGAGAGGAGAGGCTTCAAGACACTTGTTGGCTTTTTAGAGCCCAAGTATAAGATCCCATCGAGGCACTATTTCAGTCAAACCGTAGTGCCTGAGCTGTATGAGGCAATGAGAGGGGAGTTGGTCCAGTCACTTAAGGCAGCTGAAGGAGGTGTCATCAACCTCACTACAGATCTCTGGACCAGCAATCACAACGCACATGCATATCTCTGTCTTACTGGGCACTGGTGTGAACGTGTAGGGGAAGCTTCAGTACAGAGGAAAGCAGGGCTGCTAAATGTTGGTGTGCTGGACATGGAGCACACATCAAACAACATTCTGTGCTGCCTTAAGGAAAAGATGAGAGAGTGGGAAGAGTCTGTTGGTCAGTCTGTCACAATACGGTTTATTGTTTCAGATAATGCAGCGAATATGGTGAAAGCTTTGACTGAATATGGGCACATCCGTTGCGTGTCCCATACGCTTCACTTGGTGGTGATCAAAGCACTGGAGAAGGACAGGGTTGTGACATCTCTTCTCTCCAAAGCCAGGAGCATATCTGGCCATGTTCATCGCTCAAGCAAAGCCAGCAACAGACTACATGAGCTGCAAACACAGTTGAACCTCCCCCAGCACACGCTCATAACAGATGTAAAAACAAGGTGGAACTATACGTTCTACATGCTCCAGCGGCTGGTGGAGCAGCGCAGGGCTGTGCAGATTAGGACACAGGAGTCTAACATGGGTAAAGCTCCAACAATCATCTATCCAAATGAGTGGGGGTTAGCATCAGACATGCTCACTGTTCTTAGTCCTTTTGAGGAGGTCACACGGGCGCTCTCAAAACACAGCGCCTCCATCTCTGAGGTCATCCCCCTCCTGCATGGCCTGTGCTCCATCATCAGGTCACTGCATGCTGGTGAGGAGTCTGAGCATGAACCTGATCAGTTCATGGCTGGTGATGATGATCAGGATGCCACTGTGGGGCTGGACCAAGATGTTGCAGCTGAGTCCAGGGAAAGGTTAGGCACAGCAGCAAGGAAACTGGCAGCCAATCTGAGCAAAGAACTAGAATGGCGTTTCGAACCAATTTTTGCCAACTCCACATTTCTGCTTGCCACTCTCCTTGACCCCAGATATAAGGCCAGCTGTTTCCCAAACAATGTTGATGTGGAGGCACTGAAGAAGACATTATTCCTCAGGATGGAGCTCTGTGACCCTGTGGCTGCACCTGCAAGAAACACAGAAGAGACACCTGCCACCAGCAGCACTTCAGTCTTGTCTTTCCTGCAGAAAAAGAAATCGGCTATTCCAATGAGGACACATTTACCATCAGGTGATTTGGAGGCCTACCTGGCAGATGGGGACATCAGCCTTACCGATGACCCAGTGAAATACTGGTCAGGCAAGCTTCAGTACTGGCCCAATCTTACACGCTTTGCACTGCAGCATCTCAGTTGTCCACCTACAAGTGTCCAGTCTGAGTGTGTTTTTAGCACAGCTGGAAATGTGGTCAGTCCACAGCGTGCAAACTTAGACCCTAGCCATGTGGAACAACTGGTCTTCATTAAAGTCAATGCAGATCGGAAAAACCGCATCGGACTATATGATCCGTAGAACACCCCCGCCCCTCTCCCTCTCTTTCTCTCTCTCTCTGTCTTACTGACTCACACACACTCACACACACATACATACCTGGTGTGGAAATAAAAAAAATTAAAAAGAACCAAAAAAAAAATCACACTGATCATAAAAAAATTAAAAGTTATGTTGAGTATGAAAACTCTTGTTCATTACATTTTTTTACATCATAATTGCAACCGCATGTGTTGTATTCAGTGTTGCAAAACTTGTTCTGTATATAGTTTGTTTGTTATCGTGATCAAAACCATTAATCTGAAGCTCAATGCTGATGCTGTCATGTAAATAGTTTTCTAATCAGCAATAAATATAACAATTTCTGATCAACCCATATCAATTGCATGCTTAAAATAACATACCGGTTAAAGCTCTGCCCATTTCAAGACAACCCGACCCACTTCTGGGTTAAATTCCGCCCACTTTCGGGTTAGGCCCCGCCCACTTCCGGGTTAGGCCCCGCCCAGTCCGAGTACAGATACAGATAATTCATATGGTTAACAGATACAGATACAGATACAGATAATGCTGTACTCGCTCATCCCTACTGACAACTTTTTGGTATCAATCTTTTCAATCCCTTCTTTGACCACAGTGAGGAAGCTGTTTGCCAATGCCAAAGATTTATCCACTTTCTCTCTGGTTTCGAAAGGCAGGTCTCTCTTCACCCTGTAGGGGGGTGAGACGACAGAGGAGGTGGGATCATGTGACCGAGCTGAGGATGTCGTCCAGTAGAGAAGAAGGATCAATGAAGCCAACAGCATGGAGGCAGACAGGCGAGGGAACGCCATGACTGCAACACAGACAACACAACATGGAATCATGTTCTAAACGCTGCAAGTTCAAGACTCACAGCTAGGGATGGGTCTTGAGAGCCGGTTCTATTAGGACCCAGTTAGACGCTTCTGTTGCAGAAGCATCGCTGCATGCTATAATAAATTGTGTGTGTTAAGATATTTACACATGTAATAATGGATTTTATCTAATTTCATCAATATATTTACAGTATTGAACTTGAATATAATATACAGCGGGGAAAATAAGTATTGAACGCGTCAACATTTTTCTCAGTAAAGATATTTCTGATGGGGCTATCAGCATGACATTTTCACCAGATGGTCAGTAATAACCCAAGTAATCTACACATACAAAGAAATTAAAACATGTATGTCTATGACAAAAGTTATATGATATAAAGTGGAATGACAATGGGAATAAATATTGAACCCATGAAGAAAAAGGGGTGTAAAAAGGCATGGAAAGCCAATAAACCAGCTGAAATCTGTCAATATTTAGGAAGCAACCCTGCCCCCTATTAGTGCAAATTAATATCAGATGGATTAGTCCTAATTGATGGCCTATAAAAAGGTTTCTCATTACTAAGGTGTCACTCAAGAAGCATTTCATGATGGGTAAAAGCAAAGAGCTGTCCCAAGACCTTTGCAAGCTTATTGTAGAAAAACATATGGATGGCATTGGTTACAGACGAATATCTAAACTTCTGAAAGTTCCAGTGAGCGCTGTTGGGGCCGTTCTCCGGAAGTGGAAAGAATATTATTTGACCATTAACCAGCCACGACCAGGTGCTCCTCACAAGATTTCTGTCAGAGGAGTCCATAGAATACTTAGAAGCAGGGACGTCACTAGGATTGAAAGACAGGGGGGGCTTAGCCCCCAGTGTATGTGTAACTTGCGTTTGCAAAATCTTTGCACTCACATCTTTCGTTACTGTATTAGAGCTACACATATGTCAACCACCAGTCAAGAAACCAAGATGTTAACAAGTCAAAAGTGACAGACATATCCTCTTCTTCCATTTCTACTCAGTTCCTTCTGTCTTATCCTTTAAGATAAAACTAAACCCTACTACATGTTATGGTGCGTACTGCACCGCGAACTCAGAACAACAAAGTATGTGACAAATTCTAAAGTTACAGATTAGCCTATTTGTTTCTTTATAATAGGCATACATAAATCACATGCCAAATCACTACTGGTCAAAACATTAATGAATTGGGGCGGCCTCGAACACCCCCAGTAAGAGCGTTCTCCCCATGTAGGCTAGGCTGCACGGCCCGGATTTGAATCCGACCTGCGGCCCTTTGCTGCTTGTCATTCCCTCTCTTTCTCTCCCCCTTTCCGGTCCATCCACTGTCACTATTAAATAAAAAATAATCAAAAGAAAGAAGTTTGCCTTTCCAGTTCAATAAACCAAGTACTGCCATCTGACTCACCCATCACAAGACATGTTACAATGAATTATATCATACCAAAGCATTGTATGGCTCAAGACTATGGCAATATAGTATTCACTAAAAAGCACCCAAGCAGAAAGCACAATAGTAATTCTGAAACGTGATTGACTGAAGATACAACAATGCCATCACACAACACAGCTGAGTGCAGGCTGCAAAATAACAGTCACTTATCAGCTGCAACTTCACAAACTGCAAAAGCCAACATATACTGCACTTGACCACTAAGTCTCACACAGGCCTATAGCAGCATCACAAAATTATGATGCAATAAGTCTGATATGCATAGCTTTTCAATAAACTAAACAAAATATGTACATTATCTGGTCACACGGTCACAAAAGATTATATTAGCCTAGTCAATTTACAGATAGCATAATAGCTCTTACCTTTAGAAGTTCTAATTTCTTGTCTTTTTCTTTGCAAAGTCGCAGATCAAATCCTCAAAATCCAGTTCCCTCAGCAGCTCGCTAAACCCTACTGCTGTGTGTTGGTAGAACTTTACAGGCAACGCAACAAATGTCTCCGGTGGACAGTGAATATAGAATCCACTCCCGTGGTACCGTTTCACCGTGGTGAAGGTGTCGGGTCAGTGCCTCGTTAGTGAGAGAGCGGGTCTTTCTGCCGCCAGCCTCGTCCCCCCTCCGAGATGCTGGGCCGCCCGATTCTGAAAGGCTGATATCCCTCTGGGTATAATTTCCTCCTGGACGGTCTCTGTAATCGGTCCCCGTAGTGCAGGGCCTTCAGAGATCATGGTACCTGAGGTACCATTACCTTGTTCTGTAATGCTGATGACCGTCCGGCCTCATCTCTGTCTTTTTCCACAACAACTTCGCTAAAGTTAACGTTAGCCACCGTTAGCTGGTAGAAGGCAGCGATTCTTCCAAGCTAACGTTGGCTATCTCCTCGACATGACGTCATCCTCCTCTTCGTCATTCCCAGTTCTTTTAAAAAAGCTTTTTTTTCGCAGGACATTTTTATAGCAGCCGCTTTCTCTCCGTTTTCCACACTTTCACTCGCTGATACAACCCAATCTGACCGGGGATCAGTTACTACTCTTTCAATCTCAACTCGTTCTTAGAAAGCTGATCTTGAATCAGTACGATGTAAACAACCTGCTCTATGCCCACCCACCTTTATCATTAGCCCCTGGTAAATATTGGAGATGTATTTGAAAGATGGAGACAGCTTAGATCCCAAAAGGACGCAGAGTTGGCTTATTTGCTCCTGAACAGGTAAGCATAGCTTCAGGCTAATTTATCACAGCCACTAGGGACAGGCATTTTATGTCATTTCAACATTTGTGGAGCTACTCACATTGAATTATATAGCTAGAGTACCCGAGTTGGTTACTTTCAAAAACAATTGAGACACAGCCAGTAAAGTGACCCCGACTGGTCCTGGCTAGTCCTGGCTAACGCTGCCATGCTAACTCTGCTAACTTCTAACATTACCAGAGGACCAGGCAAGCACCCCCCACAGACTCTCACACAGACTCTCACAGACTCATACAGACTCACAAACAGACTCTCACAGACTCACAAACAGACTCTCACAGACTCTCACAGACTCACACACAGACTCTCACAGACTCTCACAGACTCACACAGACTCACATACACACTCTCACAGACTCATACAGACTCACAAACAGACTCTCACAGACTCACACACAGACTCTCACAGACTCTCACAGACTCATACAGACTCACAAACAGACTCTCACAGACTCTCACAGACTCATACAGACTCACAAACAGACTCTCACAGACTCTCACAGACTCTCACACAGACTCACACACAGACTCTCACACAGACTCACAAACAGACTCACAAACAGACTCTCACAGACTCACACACAGACTCTCACAGACTCTCACAGACTCACACACAGACTCACAAACAGACTCACACAGACTCTCACAGACTCATACAGACTCTCACAGACTCTCACAGACTCACAAACAGACTCTCACAGACTCTCACAGACTCTCACAGACTCTCACAGACTCACACACAGACTCACACACAGACTCACAAACAGACTCTCACAGACTCTCACAGACTCATACAGACTCTCACACAGACTCACACACAGACTCTCACACAGACTCACAAACAGACTCTCACAGACTCTCACAGACTCACACAGACTCACACAGACTCACACACAGACTCACAAACAGACTCACACAGACTCACACACAGACTCACACAGACTCACAAACAGACTCACAGACTCACACGGACTCTCACAGACTCTCACAGACTCACACACAGACTCACACAGACTCACACACAGACTCTCACAGACTCTCACAGACTCACACACAGACTCACACAGACTCATACAGACTCACAAACAGACTCACAGACTCACACAGACTCACACAGACTCACACACAGACTCTCACAGACTCACACAGACTCTCACAGACTCACACACAGACTCACAGACTCACACACAGACTCACAGACTCACACACAGACTCACACAACCCCTGCTTTACCTGGCTCAGTGAATCCAGAAGGTGGTATTTTGGTCCCAGCTACTCCGCCTTTTTTGCTGAATATCTCCTGCATTTTTGGAGTGTAGAAGTCCAGCTTAGTGAGAACAGTTCTTTCCAAGGGAACCGTTGTGATTCTTTTGAATTCCTCCTTGATCTGAAAAAAGGAGGTACGATTATGCCATTTCCTTTTTTCTTTTTAACAACACTATTTCTTAATGGATTTATAAATGCAACACACAGACACTTGTTTTACCTGAGCTTCAGAGAAAAGAGCAGGCCATCTCTCCCGGAAATCTTGGATGGCGGGGCACTGCTTTACAACTTCCTGTCTTCGGAAGAAGAAAGATCTTTCCATTTTCTCAGATATTATGCGCTCATTGTTTTTCTCCTTAATTTTTTGCAGCATGTCTACCCTCTCCTTCTCTAAAGTGGCTTCCGTGTCCCCAATTGGCAGTGGAGGCACGTAGTTTACCTCTACTTATTTGGGCTTTTTGATGCCTTTGCTTGAGCCATTCTCATTTGACCTCTGTCTTTTCAGAGTTCACTTCCAGCTCTGGACAGGCAAGTTGACGGCCTCTCAATTTTACACGGTAATTCCCCATTTTCCATTTCATCCTCTGCTGCCACCCATAAAGGCAATTAAAAGACCCTGGTACCCTGAGACATGGGAACTTTTCGATTAAGGCTTCGACCGCTGTCAAAATTTGAATCCCTGTGGGGTATGCCGTGTAACCAAAAACACCTCTGCAAGCTTCTCCAGTATGCTGCTTGTCAAACTTGGGTGGTTGAGCAGGGCACCATCTTTCAGGAATGCTTGGTTTCTAGCCTGCAAATGACAAAGGAAAATGTTGGTATTTCAAATCTGGCTGGCCATGGTTGAGAGCGTCAGGAAGATCTGCTTCCATCAGAGGAGGAGAGAATGATGGTGTCTGATGATGATGAGTGGGTGGAGATAGTATCAGAGGATTCTTGTGGTGGAGGCGAGTCAACCTCTATTTCTTCCACTGAACTGAGAGTGAGGACAACTGACTTTACTGGCACAACTTTTAATGTTGCCTGATCCTCCACATCTCCAATGCTGGTTAGAGTAAAAAACTGACCATTGAAATCCATGTCCTGATAACGCACAGAAAAATTTCCAGGAATATCAAAAGAATCTCTGATAGCACAAATAAGGTCTGTGAGGCTGCCTGGTATGCTTGCAGGTAGAATGAGTTTGCGAATATCGTCGTCTCCAAAAAGGATGCTGAGCTTTGCTGGGGTGCCCATCCTGACAGAGAAAGCTGCATCATAAACACAAAAATTGTTTGTTAATCTTTACAGACATTCATTCTGATGTGAAGTTGCAACTATATACAGTGTATTGATGTTAGCCTTACTCATTAGAACATGATCATTATCTGCATTTTTTCAGTTAAGTCCAGAAAAAAGTCCTCATTTGTGACCAGAAATAAATGCTGGTTGTTACAAATATGATGAGATGTGATGAAAAATCTGTGCAGCACCTAAGGCTGTCGACTTGAAAACCCCTGTGAATGCATCTGTGGATGGAGACAGGATAGGGATGTTTAATGTCCAGATAAAAATAAAGCTCAAACTCGAATTTCAACAAACATCCCACATTTGTGTCCACTAATAAGGGAGGTAAATGTGCTTCAAGGTTACCAGACGTCTTCCTGCCAGAGTATATGCCACCAAAGGATACAAATCTGGACGATCCTTTTGCTCAATTACTTGCTCATTGCTTGTGTTCTGTACCCCCGGCGTGCACGACCCAAGTCCACAGGTACGTTGCGTTTAGTGACCATAGTAAAATTAAGCTACAGTGATACATGATGTGTGTTAATCGCAAGTGGGATCATTTTATATTTTAACTCTGTTACATATGCAGGAAAAACCCTGAATGACTTACCTTTAAGATGATTTGGCTGCTCCTGCCTCCATTAAACCTGACCGCCGTCGTCGTCTTCTTGTGTTTTGGCGGACAACGAAGCGCATGCGTCCTGTATGCACGTCACAAGGCGCATGCGCGGATTCAAAACACCCAACACTATTTAAACTTACTTGGTATTTCTAAGTTAATGTGCAATGACTATGAAACCTTTGAATATTATGAATAAATACATAATAAAACTTACTCTTCCCACACAGTTTATTTATTACATGAATGACATATATAGTTTTACTTGAATAATTCCAGTTCTCACTGATACTTACAATTAGAAAATACAAATTGTGACAGTTAACCTAAAAAAATATTACTAAACCACAAAATAATTTTTTTCAGTGTATAATCTGGTCAGATGAGACCAAAATTGAACTCTTTGGATGTCACAGCATACACCATGTTTGGAGGAGAAATGGCACATCACCCTAAAGACACCATACCAACAGTGAAGTTTGGAGGTGGGAGCATCATGGTGTGGGGCTGTTTTGCAGCATCTGGCACTGGCAGACTTCATATGATTGAAGGAAGGATGTATGGAGGACTGTACCGTGACATTCTTGATAAGAATCTGCTGCCATCCACCAGGATGCTGACGATGGAACGAGGGGGGACATTTCAAGACAATGATCCCAAACACAGCCAAGGAAACTCTCAGTTGGTTTCAGAGAAAGAAAATCCAGCTGTTAGACTGGCCCAGTCAATCACCCGACCTGAATCCAATTGAAAACCTCTGGACAGAACTGAGGATCAGAGTTCCAATCCAATCCAACTTTATTTGTAAAGCACATTTAAAACAACCAGGTTGACCAAAGTGCTAGACATTGACATGATTTCAGACTGATTATAAACACACGAGTAACAAAAATGAACCTTTAAAAGAAGTAACAAACTAAAAAATAAAAATGCAGTGAATAAAAGTGAGTTTTAAGTCGTGATATAAAAATGTGAAGGCTGGGGGCCAATCTGACATGCAGAAACAGTTCATACCACAGCCTTGGGGCCAAGACTGAGAATGCTCAATCTCCCCTATTTTTGAGCCGCGTTCTAGGGACAACAAAAAAGTAGCTGGTCAGCAGACCTTAATGCGAAAATAATATAATGTCCGCAACACTGCTTTAAACTCCCATATTTAATATAAAAATGCAACGTTTCGACCCAGCTGGGTCTTCTTCAGGCAAATGGTGAACACATTTGATGAAGGGATATATGTAGGGCTCACATTCAGCTGACACACCATCTGGCTTCAATTAGCCTGATTAGGTGTGAGCTACCCAAAAAGGCCCCACCCATGACATTTTCATAGACTTTTTCACCATATACATCCCAAAAGAGAGGGGGGGGGGGGTTGCTTTTTAAAATACAATATATCCAAAGAGACACATGATATTACCATGCACAGAACTAGAGAAAAAGGGAAAAAGAAAAAAATGGGAAAAAGAAAAAATATATAGAGATAAACATTCAAGAGGAAAACAATTCCATATAAAGTTACCACAAACAGTTAAGAAATTAATGAACACTACCCCACATATTCATAAAATCTACTGCATTAGTACTACACACAACAACATTATCTTACAATGTTTTATATAAGAAACAAACAATATCTAACAACATTTTTTAGAAATAGTTTTGTATCAAATTCTTCATTAAGAAACAAACAATATCTTACAACATTTTTTATAAGAATGGTTTTATATCAAATTCTTCATTAAGGCCATGAGGAGACATTGTGTTTAGATAATGAATCCAAAAGGTTTCCCGTTGGTGGAGCCTTTTGTCCTGGTCTCCCCCTCTAGGAGGTTTGTTGACTCGCTCCACCCCTATATATCTGAGGGCGCTGACATTATGCCCTGCCTGTTTAAAATGAGCTGCTACAGGGCTGCGCTCATCCCCTGTTCTAATGGTGCTTCTGTGTTCACTGATTCTGGTCCGTATCGCTCTCGTTGTTTTACCCACATCAGCTAAACCACATGGACAGCGAATTAGATAAATAACATGTGTGGTGCTACATGTAATCGCACCGCGAATAGATGTTAATTTGCCAGTGTGTGGATGATTAAAGCTTTTACATTTGTGCGTATATGAACACTGGGCGCAACTACCACATTTATAGTTACCATCAGGCATACTAAGAAAGGAAGTTTTGGGTTGCGGACATATGTCATTTTTAACTAAGCGATCTCTTAAATTAGGAGCACGCTTAAAGATAAGCTTAGGTTTTTCTGGAAAAACTTTCATTAATCTAGGGTCCGAATCAATGATGTGCCAATGTTTATAGACAGATTTTCTAAATTCTAACACCATTGGGGAATAATTTAACACAGCATAAAGGGGACTTATTTAGATCTTTAAGGGCACTTTTTTGGTCGAAGATACTCCTCTTGTGTTGTCTGATCAAATCGTTTTTTGGCCGAATCCACCCAGTCTTGTTTATAGCCTCTATTGAGGAATCTTGTTGTCAAGTCTACAGCCTGTGTTGAATAAGATGTATTGTCGCTGCATATTCTGCGCACACGATGAAACTGACTGATTGGAAGACTTTTGACCAAAGGCCTGGGATGAAAACCATCCCCATGTAATATGGTGTTGCGATCAGTAGGCTTACGAAACAAATCTGTTTTTATTGTTGTACCCTCTTTGTATACCTGAATATCCAGGAAACTGATGCAATGTTTATCATATTCCAAAGTAAATTTCAGATGTTCATTACAGGCATTAAGATACTCGCTAAAGCCCATTAATTCATCTACTGTGCAGTCAATTATCATAAAAATATCATCAATAAACCGCTTGTAGAATAAGATCTTTGAATAAAATGGATTACTCTGATGCAACACAAATTGATTTTCAAAGAGACCCATATATAAGCAGGCATAATTAGGAGCCATCTTACTCCCCATGGCAGTGCCTTTTTTTTGTATATAGAAGTCATCTTGAAAACGAAAAAAATTATTAGTCAGAACTATATTAGCCAAGTCTAATATGCAGTCAATACTGGGTTTTAGCTCAGCCCGATTTAAAGAAAGAAAAT
Organism: Perca fluviatilis; assembly: GCF_010015445.1. Lineage (NCBI taxonomy): Eukaryota > Metazoa > Chordata > Actinopteri > Perciformes > Percidae > Perca > Perca fluviatilis. The sequence goes on from NC_053126.1 coordinate 37,463,771, forward strand.
ACTGGACTGCTTCCAGACCACCATCATGTGGAATATTTGTATACAAACTCTGAACATCAAAAGTGGCTAACAGCAAGTTGTCAGAGGTAACATCAAAGGTTTTCAGTGAATTGATAAAATCAATAGAGTCACGTATATAAGAGGGAAGAGTGACCACTTCTGATTTAATGAAGTAGTCAACGTAAGCAGATATATTTTCTGTTAGGCTTCCAATCCCACTAACAATGGGTCTTCCCTTCAGAGGGATATCTAAACCCTTGTGTATTTTAGGGAGTGTGTAGATAACAGGGATCACTGGATGTTCAATCTTAAGAAACTCAAAGCCATTTTTGTCAAACTCTCCATTATTGAAGTGATGTTCTAGTTGGGAATATACCTGAATCTTCAACCTATTAGTAGGATCAGAGGCTAATTTCTCATAGAATGTTAAATCACTAAGTTGTCTTTTTATTTCATTTTCATAATCCAAAACATTTTGCAAGACAACAGCACCCCCCTTATCAGCAGGCCTAACCACAATCCTGTTATCCTTACTCAAATCCATTACAGCTTCTCTTTCCTCTTTAGACAAATTATTATACACTTTGTATTCAGCAGCAGACCTTAATGACCTCAGAGGAGCATGCGGCTTCAGTAGTTCAACGATATAAGCTGGGGCTTGACCACGAAGAGTTATAAAAACAAACAACAGAACCTTAAAATGTATTCTTCTAGAGTTCATAGAAGATGCCCCCGGAACCTTCAAAAATCACAGATGAGCGATGTGTTCGACTAGTTTCTTCATACAGGAGAAGCTTTTATAAGTATTAAATACATTTCAGCAAGTGTGTTCAATACTTTTTCCCTGTGTCATTTCACTTTATTACACACAACTTAATTTATGGACTTATTTGTTTTGATATCTATGTATGTGTGGATTACTTGGGTTGTTACCGACATCTGGTGAAAATATCATGCCGATAGCCCCATCAGAAATATCTTTACTGAGAAAAATGTTGACGCGTTTAATACTTATTTTCCTCGCTGTATTAAATAAAAGATAAACATTTGAGCAGATGTTTTAGCAAAATGTGAAAACTAAATATTTTTAAAGAAATTGTAATTTTTGGTAATTCACAGTTTATAGATGTTCTTTTACCATAGACATCTAAATTCACAGTCTATTTAAAAAAAAAATAAAAAAATATTTTTGCGTTTAAATAAATACAGAAAAAAAAAAATTCTGTTTTTTACAGAAAGCATGCAGAGAGTTCAGATCTGAATTTATGCTTGGAGAGCTGGATGCTGGCCCAGAAACGTCTGCCTGCTGTGATTGGTTGGCTGGCTGGATGGCCCAGAAACGTCTGCCTGCTGTGATTGGTTGGCTGGCTGGATGGCCCAGAAGGTTCTGCCTGCTGTGATTGGTCGGCTGGCCCAGAAGTGTCTGCCTGCTGTGATTGGTTGGCTGGCTGGATGGCCCAGAAGGTTCTGCCTGCTGTGATTGGTCGGCTGACGCTGGCCCAGAAGCGTCTGCCTGCTGTGATTGGTCGGCTGGCTGGATGGTTGCTGGATGTGATGGCGGTCTCTGAGGACAGTCTGCAGGTTGTTGAGTCTCAGAGGAAGCCCCTGATCTCTAAGCCCGACAGGACAGAAGCAGTCCTTTTTAAAGGAAGCTGATTGGCCAAACCTTCTGACAGGTGGAGCTGAGGACACAGAGGTTTACCATGTAGGGACACCTCTCTGATACACCGCTGATAATGGTCTGTGGGCTCATTTGGTTTAAATCAGGGGTGTTAATCTCAACTTCTCTAAGGGCCACTCTGGAAAATGAGAATCGCATCAAGGGTCAGATGTAAAGTTTATTAACATGCTTGTATTTCATGGAAAAGTAAAATATCTTTGACTGTATTTAAGCTCCCAGATGGCAGCTGATACCAGCTGTAGATACTAATGTTGAACTGTGTGAGTCGCAGAGAGGAGGCAGGAGAGGCTGTTGGACTTTAAAGCGCCCATATTATACTCATTTTCAGGTTCATAATTGTATTTTAAGGTTGTACCAGAATAGGTTTACATGGTTTAATTTTCAAAAAACACCATAATTTCGTTGTACTGCACAGCTCTCTCTCACTGCTGCAGATCCTCTTTTCACCTGGTTTCTGTTTTAGCTACAGAGTGAGACCTCTTTTCTTCTACTTCTTCTGTACTATCTTTGATTGCACTCGCACATGCTCAGTAGCTCAGATGTAGATCATGTCAGCTAGCTAACTCCATAGAAGTAAAAGACAGGCAATAGGTGTTTCTCAATGTCAAGGAAGGATCCTTCGAAGCCAGAATTTGGAGGATGCTACGTCATCGACGTCCGTCGAAGGACCATTCCAATGTCGTGGATCCTCCGAATCCCACCAAGGACTGAGTCCTTCGTTCGGAGAATTTCCCATAGACGGCAAAGGATGCATATGTGTATCCTTCGCGCTCCCAAATCACCCACAATCCTTTGCGCACGGCTTTGCCAGCTCGTAAAAAAAAAGAATGGCGGACCTAAGCGGAGTGACGGGGCAGTATGCTTTTAAATGTAAGTATCTTTAGTTTAGTGTTTAACGTTACCGTACATTTGTTAAAACGGTAGTACATAAACATAAAGTTTAACGTTTAAATGCCAGTACAAATTGCTATTGATAATTAGCTAGATACCTAACGAGCTAACGGTAGGCTAGCTAGCTAGCTATCTGAACCGAACCGGACCTGTCATATTAGCTAACAGTTGTTAGCTTGGTTGCCGTCACCGGCATTTCTTTTATAAATCACTAGATAAGTTGTACAGACTAAAGAAACGTTAACATTATACCATCCACAGCGTTATACTGATAGCTTTCTCATCTTTTTTGACAGGGACCAAGGAACAAACGGAGACGTTTATAGGTCTCCGTTTAAAAAAACAGATGCTGTTTACCGGGGGGAGGGACACCGCGGCCAACGGCTATCGGTGAGAAGCTACACTATTGTTTAATGTTCATAAGTAATAGCTGTGTAATGTTCAGAAGTAATAGCTGTGTAATCTGCTTTTTATTCCCCCCTCATTCACACAGGCTTATTTTGGAGAAGATGGGGATCGGAGAAAGGGTCACCCACGCCCAGGCAAAGAAGAAGTGGGACAATCTGAAGACGAAGTACAAGGTGGGAGATATTGTACTTTGGGGTATTAATGTATGGACATAATTGTTATGCACATCTTAATGTAACTTGTGATTTTTTAAGTAAGCCTTGGATGTAAACCTGACAGACTTGGGCCTGCTGACAGTAAGTTTAGATGCAGTGTTGTGTACTATAGCAGTAATAATCATCACAACAACCTTTTGATCTTCACTGTTGTAGGAATGCAAGTGTCCTGCTACAGGTCAGGGGACAGAGGATGGGAAGGCAACGGCAGCAACTTGGCCCTGGTCTGCCCTCATGGACGAGGCATTAGGGCAGTCTGGGACAGTCTCGCCCCCCTGCCTTATTGCCTCGATCCAGGAGGACAAACCAGGGCCAAGCACTGCACAAGAGGTAGAGGAAGGGAGAGATGATGATGAGGAGGAGGAGGAGGAGGAGGAGGAGAGAGCCACAAGCAGCAGCAGCAGCAGAGAGAGAGCAGGGAAGAGAGGAGAGAAGAGGAGAAGGGAGAGAGTGGATCCATTCCTACAGCTACTGAAGGAGGACATACAATATCAGAGGGAGGCAGATGAGAGGAGGGAAGCAGAGGCCAGATAGAGGTCAAATAGATTTTTTTCATTGTTGGAGAGGTTGGCAGAAAAATAAAAAAATAAAGTAAATTCAATTTAACTGGTTTTGTCTTTGCCCTTTTTTTAATTATTTAATATAAACTGTCTATGTCCATTTTTTAAAAGCGTATTGTTCTTTAGACTGCAATAGAAACAACTTGGTAAGTAACAAATAACTAGCATGTGAAGCCTAGAACAGTGTATTGAACAATATCTTCACCCTTACTTACAACGTTTTGTGGTTAGGTATTCCAAGCTCTACAAAAAACATTTATTTCTTCTTGGTTGCAAAAGAATATTTATTTAAACATTTAAATATTGACAACTATATTCTCATAACATTCTCATATCTACAACTATATACAACAACTTCAACATTTACAACTATATACAACAACTTCAACAACTTCAACATTTACAACTATATACAACAACTTCAACATTTACAACTATATACAACAAGACCAACAACAAGAAGCGGCCATCAGCTACAGCTGCCGGCGCTGCTGCTGCTTCAAGACTGCAGACAGAAGAAGAAAGTTTAGGTTAGTCCAGTGGTAATCTAATCTGTCCTGTAAAATGATAATTGTATCTAACATATCTAAAACAGTTGCAGCATATTTAATATTGTATCAAGAAGGTAAATTAAATGTACTTAATGTACTAGTAATGTACCTTCTTGACTGTATGGGTGTTTACCAATGGTGTTAAATGACTTCATATGTTGGTTACAGTGTTATAGTAGTTTGAGGATAATTGCTAGCTGGTAACTTTGAAGTGTGTTAATAGTCATAGAAACAAAATAATGTATTTTATGTACTTGTGTCATCTTCCACACTTATAATTATTCACCTGGGAAAAATAATCATGGTCCAGAGGTGCCTCATGCAGTGCAGACACCTCGTTGGTCAGCGCGGCTCGCCAAGCAGCTCCACTCCGGCTCTCCCCACCATCGCGCTCCAGAGGTGGCTGGTTGTCGTCGTCCTCCACAGCCTCTTCCAGCTCATCCCCATCCCCAACACCAACACAAATGTTGTGTAAAATGCAACACGCCGTCACCACCTGTGCACAAGGCAGAGAAAAAGAAGACAAGACTTTGTTGAGATATGAAAAAAACAGAAGATGTAGTGTGACTTTAGCAGTTGTAACTTTTAACTGTTGTTTTTGAGTAGGATATTATGATTTGATTAAGAAATTTCATTACAGAAATATTGCAATGATTTATTACCTTAGGGACAAACACTGGATGTACTTCAAGTACGCTTCCTGCTTCTTACAGTGCAGACACTCTACTGCTTGCTCCTGCTTCTGCTTGCATATTTCTGATAATCTTGCTTTTCCTCTGAGAGAAACTATGAGCAGCGGCTCTTGGATACTTATAAATCACTGGACTATACATTTTTTGTAGACATAGTAGGCTATTGTCATATTTGAACATTTTTCTGCGTGACCGAGGCCTACCAATAGCTCAAGCCTGTCCTAAAGTGACTGTAGCTAAAGCTAATTAGCAGCAAGATGCCACCCTTCTCCATAGAGGACTACTACAAGCTCCTGCAGAAGATTGCAGTTCTGGAAACCAAAATTTACCGGTTAGAAGTAAACCTGGAAGTGAACGGATCATGTGGAAATGACACCACTTTACCAGTGACCCAAAACAATGGACAAAAGCATGCTAACACACGGCTAACTAGCACCAGCAAGACCACAAAGAAACAAGAGGGCTGTGGAACGGATAATAAATCAACAAGTGGCAGTCTTCCCTGGAACTCTTTTGGTGCAAAGCCTAAGAGTAAATCATTTTCCTGGGAAAAGGGAGGACGACTAACAGGCAGAGCACAGCGCCCTGAGATTTGTAATACGACCGGCTGGCCTGCATTACCACCCAGGCAGAGCGCCTCTTCAACCCCTGTACTTAGTAGGACACAGCCGTGGACAACTGCAAAAGGGAAAAAAGGGAAAATCAGCAACAAAATGCCTCCCCAACAACTGAGTGTGCAGGTGAAGAACAGATTTGCTCCTCTGCTGCAGGACCCTGGACATGACCTGGATTACGTCTCATAGTCACACAGCAGGGTAAGGACTGAGAGCAATTCTAAAAGTAAAAAGCTACAGGGAAAGCTAACGACTGGGCCCCAAACTCTGATTGTGGGTGACTCTGCTGTGAAAGATATAAAAAGCAGTAAAAACACCAAAATACTCTGTTTTCCCAAAGACACGGTGTCTGATTTGGCCCAAAGAATCCAGGATATCATAGCAGCACACCCAACTGTGAAGAACATTATACTGCATATAGGGTCAAATGATGTTGTAAAGCAAGAGTCTGAAGTGCTGAATCGTGACTTTATGAATCTGCTGAACGCAGTCAACTCCCTAAACGCAAAGGTGTTTATCAGTGGCCCTATACCGCCAGTCAGAGGAGGAGCAGAGAGATTCAGCAGACTGCTGGCACTGAACAGATGGCTTTCAAATGCATGTACCAACCATTCTCTGCAGTTCATTGACAATTTTGACAACATTTTCTGGGGCTGCAGACATCTTTTTAAAGCAGATGGACTATTCCTTAACAAGCCAGGAGTAAAGCTGTTCACCTCTAGCCTACTTTACTTTCTGTGCCACACATCTGCTCCCTTTGCCAAGGGCACGAGACAAGATGAACCAAAACAAGAGGAAGACACAACAACAAAGTGCGGCAGTGAGCCACCACAGCCCCCACCTGAGCAAAGATTTGACCATGGGAGACCAAAGACCGGAGATGAGAAATCTCAACCCCCCATCTCACCCGTGCAACACTCCTCAAGCCCCTGTGACAACCACGACAGCTTTGAGGACCTCTTTAAGGATACGTCGCTCTCCCCTCTTTCCCCATCCCCATGTTGGAGTTCACTGACCAGATGAAGCAGCTGGTAAATGCTGGAACCAAGTATGCCCCCCTTCCTTCTCCCATCGTAAAACGCCAGGCACCTCTGCCCCCTCAAGGACGGCAGCTAACTCCTTCTCCCCAAACTGATAAGGATGCTTGTGTGCAAAATGCAGCAAGCATTAACTGATATGGGCCGGGTCCAGGCTGCATGCCTAGTAGCACTCATGACTCTTTCCAAGACAAGCCTGGGCCCTGCGTATTAGGTTCTTCCACAATTTATGTTGTGATAGGTAATAGAAAAAGAATGGCGAATAAGCACGTAACTGCAAACTTTGTAAATTTAGCATCCATTCCTCGTCAGCCACAGTCCGTCCCAAAAAATGAAAACGCACTAACACTAGCCCTACTAAACGTTAGATCTTTGGCAGGAAAATCATTTTTAATCAATGATTTTATTATCAAGAACAATCTTGATTTTATGTTTTTAACTGAAACCTGGTTGGACCATAATAACAGTGCTGCTGTTCTCATTGAGTCAGCCCCCCCTAACTTTAGTTTTATGAGTGAGAATAGAGTGAATAAGAAAGGAGGTGGAGTCGCCATTTTGTTTAATGACTCATTCCAATGTACGCAAATATCTTACGGAAATTTTGCTTCTTTTGAATATGTGGCTCTTCAGCTAAGATCCTCCCCTCAAGCTCTACTTCTAAATATCTACAGGCCACCTAAATACTGTGCATCCTTCTTTGACGATTTTAATGAACTGCTGTCTATAATCTGTATTAACTTTGACCGTGTAGTTATTGCTAGTGATTTTAACATTCATGTTGACAACCCCCAGAACCGAGGGACCAAAGAACTGTGTTGTGTTTTTGAGAGCTATGGACTGACTCAGCATGTGACACAGACCACGCACAATAAGGGGCACACTCTGGACTTGATTATCTCCAATGGTCTGAACATTCCCAAGGTTGTGGTGACTGATGTTGCTCTCTCTGATCATTCCTGTGTTTTCTTTAACGGCACTATCTCTGTGCCCAAAAGTGTTCAAACAAAGTTAATCAGAAAACGGTATATCACTGAAAACACCAGTGAATCATTCATTCAGCTTTTCTCCTCTATACCCACCCTCACTGGGGCCTCAGTCACTGAGCTGGTAGATAATTTCAACTATAAAATTACGAATGTTATTGATGCTATTGCTCCCACTAAGGTCAAAACTGTCTCTGGTAAGAAAAGATCTCCATGGAGAAATTTTATAGTGGTGAGAACAGAAAAAAGAGAGTGTCGAAAAGCTGAACGCAGTTGGCGAAAATCTAATCTCCAGGTCCATTATAACACTTATAAAGAGAGACTATGCATTTATAATCTGGAACTAAGAAATGCAAGACGGTCCTTTTTCTCTGACATTATCGCCAGAAACAATAACAATTCATGTGCTTTGTTTGCTACTGTTGATAGATTAACAAACCCTCCAGTACCGGTAGCATCTGAACTGTTGTCTACCAAGGCTTGCAACGACTTTGCCTCCTTCTTCACAGACAAAATTCAGAAAATTAGACAGTCAGTGCCTCCATATCAAAAGTACACGATATGTGTTGTCACAGTATGCACGCAAAACAAATTCCAACATGACACAATTTAATACGATCAACCTTAAAACCCCCCGAGGACATTATACAACATCTGAAAACCTCCTCCTGTTGCCTTGATATTCTACCAACGGGTGTTTTCAAAAATGTTTCGAAGTGTTTGGCTTCTGATCTTCTGCAGATTGTAAACACATCTCTGCTCTCAGGTATCTTTCCACAGGCCCCAAAAACTGCAGTCATCAAGCCACTCCTAAAAAGAACAATCTAGACACGACACTAATGAGCAACTATAGGCCAATATCAAACCTTCCATTTTTAAGTAAAATCATAGAAAAGTGGTTTTTCAACAACTCAACCTTTTCTTATTGCTAAACAACAGTTTTGATGCCTTCCAGTCAGGTTTTCGACCACACCACAGCACTGAGACGGCTCTTGTTAAAGTCTTTAATGACATCCACTTAAACACAGATAGTGGCAAAATTTCAGTCTTAGTATTACTTGATCTTACTGCTGCATTTGATACAGTAGACCATGACATATTGCTTGACCTATTGGAAAACTGGGTTGGTCTTTCTGGCTCAGTACTAAAGTGGTTTGAATCCTATTTAAAGAATAGGGACTACTTTGTGTCTATAGGTAATTATACATCTGAGCATACAAACATGACGTGCGGAGTTCCCCAAGGCTCAGTTCTGGGGCCTCTTCTGTTCAACATCTACATGCTTCCACTGGCTCAGATTATGGAAAACAACAAAATAACTTACCATAGTTATGCAGATGACACACAAATTTACATAACCTTATCGCCAGGGCAATATAGCCCAATACAACAATTAAATATGTGCATTGAACAAATTAATGATTGGATGTGCCAGAACTTTCTTAAATTAAATGAAGAAAAAACGGAGGTGGTTGTTTTTGGAGCAAAAGAGGAACGATTGAAAGTCAGCGCTCAGCTTCAAACGACAATGTTAAAAACAACAGACAAAGCCAGAAATCTTGGTGTAGTCATGGACTCAGACCTAAATTTTAACAGCCACATTAACATAATTAAAAAATCAGCATATTATCACCTTAAAAATATATCAAGGGTTAGAGGACTTATGTCTCAGCAGGATCTGGAAAAACTTGTCCATGCTTTTATCTTCAGTAGACTTGACTACTGTAACGGTGTCTTTACAGGTCTCCCTAAAAAATCAATCAGACAATTGCAGCTGATTCAGAACGGCGCTGCTGTTCGAGTCCCTCACTAAAACCAGGAAAGTGGATCACATCACTCCAGTACTGAAGTCTTTACACTGGCTTCCAGTGCCTCAAAGAATTGATTTCAAAATACTTTTACTGGTTTATAAATCACTAAACGGTTTAGGGCCAAAATACATTTCTGATCTGCTACTACACTATGACCCACCCAGACCTCTCAGGTCGTCTGGGACAGGTCTACTTGTTGTCCCCAGAGTCAGAACTAAACAGGGGGAAGCAGCGTTCAGTTTTTATGCTCCACATATCTGGAACAAACTCCCAGAAACCTGCAGGTCCGCTGCAACTCTCAGTTCTTTTAAATCTAAGCTAAAGACCTATCTTTTTGATGTTGCTTTTCTTTAAATAATCTATTTTATTAACTTTATTTTCTTATACTGCACTGTAACTTTTATTCTTATACTGCACTATCAATTTTATTCTTGTTTTAATTTGTTTATTAATGTTTTAAAATTGTTTAAAATTGTTTTCTAACTGCTCTTTAATGTTTTATGTAAAGCACTTTGAATTGCCCTGTTGCTGAAATGTGCTATACAAATAAAGCTGCCTTGCCTTGCCTTGCCTTCAAGTGCTTCTAAAAAGATGCACCTGAAGCGGGTTTTCATCATTCCAAAGGCACGCTCAATGATTGTGCGACCTCTGGAATGATGATAATTAAACCGTTGCTCTGCCATGCCTCTCACTGGCCTCTTATATGGTGTGATAAGGGCCAGGGGTTCCTCTAGACATGGGTAGCCACCATCAGCTAGGAGGAAATACCCAGGTGGAGGGTAAGTCCCCCTAGTGTAGATGGGGCTGTTCTTTAGGATGCGTGCATCATGCACGCTTCCTGGGTAACCCACAAAAAATAAAGCGACCCTGATGGTCACAGACTGCCTGGAGCACCACAGAGGGGAAGAGTTTCCTGTTGTTGTAGTCGTGACCATCAGGGCCGCCAGGACATTTAATTCGGATGTGGCAACCATCCACTGCCCCTGCTGCCTTCTCAAATGCCCGGTGATGAGCCAGCCGGGCAAAGCCATCCCCGACCACCTGGAGCTCCTCCTGTGTGCGGGGGAAGTTGATGAACTGGGGGAGCACAGCCACCACCTCATCCACCATCCTGTGGACCACCCTGTGCACCGTAGGTAAAGGCATACAGAAGACTCTGGAGACAACTCGGTAGGCTGAACCGGTGGCCAGCCAGAACAGGAACACTAGTGTCTCCAGGGTCGGTCCCCACCCGTGCTGCCTGTCGGTCTTCAGGACCACCATCAGGTGCTGCATGGCGTCTCTGCCCAGTCCGGGCGGGTGTCCTCCCCTCCGTAGAACCTCTGCAGCACCGGTACCGTGGCATTAATGGCACAGTAGTGCCGCGCCTGTGCAACATGAAGAATAGAGGAAGGGTTATGTATGATTTCAGTTTTGCCATTTATTTAATATTTGTTAAACTATTAAACATATCGTCTCAAAACTGATTTGCAGGGGGAGGGGGGGACTTAAACCTGATCCCTTTTACTGGTTCATTAACAGCATCTGTTCACCTTGTCATTTTTACTTCATATAGGCTTTTTTTTGTTGATCACATATTGTTGATCACATATTTTACCATCACATTAGTTTTAAAAGCTAGAACGTTAACAGTCAATAAGCTTAACGTTACGTTACTACCGTAAAACAGCAAAACTAATAGTAATGTTAAATATAAGTACTAAGTAATAGTAGTAAGTAATAGTAGTATAGTAGTATAATGTTGAAGTTAAAAAGTTTAAACACAATGTACTTGCTAGATCTAATCAAATAACTACACTAATTAGCATTGGTCTGGTTCACACCGTCTGTAGCTTCTAAAGAATTAATTAGGTCATGGCTGTTATTTAGCATACTGTTAGAGACTCATTGTCCCCACAGGAAAGGTAACTGCTAGACGTGATTAGAACAAAGGAAATGCAAACTCTGTAAACTTGAATACAATCAACACTTCCATGATAATCAACCTTAGTCTGTGACCTGGAGTAAACCTAAATTCAGGTGTGTCCTTATCCTGAGGGACAGGATAAATGGGGGCTCCTGAGACGATCTCGGGACCACAAGCCTGGGTCCCGACAAGGGAACAGGTTCTGTGGTCCGTTGTTTACAGTGTATTGTTTGTCATGTCGCATGGCTGCTAACTTGTGTCCCGACAGGGGAAGCATGTTTGCAGTCTGATGCTGGTAGTGTTTTATGTTTTATGTTTATTTGTGCCTTGACTGTCGTTTTTTATGTTGTTTTATTAAACCCCTTGACTTCCAATTCGAACCTAGCCTCTCCTTCGTCCTCAGAAATCTTAGAACACGTCATTTTAGTGAATTCTAACAATAACCACACAGATTTTTCTCCATACGGTGATGACAAATAACGTTAAAATGTATTGACATAATATAATAGCGGTTGTAAAAAAAATAAAACATTGCTAAATCAGGAGCTGACGTTAGCCTATTAGTGTAACATTACTTATTCACCCTTTATTCATGTTTTAATGTCACTTACCATCCCACGTCTTTGACGGCAGAGGTGTCGACAAATTAGCCTCCTCCTCCTGCGGGCAGCCTGACGCCGATGCTCCCTCACAAACTCCAGCTCCATCTCAGCAAAGATGCTGTACAGCAAACAAATCAGTAGCACATCCATTTCTGTCCACTGTTGAATCGCAGCGTGGGAGGCGGGCCGAAGGCGGGACAAAGGCGGGACGAAGGCGGCCTTTTCACTGACGTAACGACGCAATGACGTGCACTTGGTAGCCTGTTCTATTGTACGTGATCTCCGAATGCTAAGGAGGAGCCTGGCCTAGCCTCTGAAGGATCCTTCCTTGGAAGGACTAGTCCTACCAAGGAAGGATCCTTGACATTGAGAAACACCATGTTTCTCCAACTTCAGTCAGTTACAAGGCAGGATTAGCTGGGAGACTTCTAAATGAGGGCGCACATGTAAGTAGTTCTTTTGTAGATTATGGTGAACTTGTGTGTGTTGTAGCAGTGCTTTGCAATTGAGAACGAGGTACCATGCTAGTGTTAGCATTAGCGTTAGCATGCTAATGCTAACGCTACGAGCTAACGGTTGCGGTTAGCCACCTCGTTTTGGACTGTGATGTCACAGTCCGAGCCGATTTTGAACAGCTCACTAGGAGACTGAAGGCAGGACACATTCAGAAACCGTATCTCACTCAAAACAGCATGGATGGATTTTTTTCAAAGTTTGTATGTGTGTGGAAGCACCAGAGACACAAAAGAACACCCCAAATACCAGAAAAAGTGTTATTTTCATAATATGGGCACTTTAACCGGTTTGCTCATTGAGCTCAAACAAGAGTCAAGATAAACAAATAAAGAGTTCAAAGTCTCACGGTATTTCCCTATTTTAGACTAAATCATTTCAGTAAACTGTCTGGCTGCAATATCCATGATTAATCAAACTTTATTCTTTATTTAGCATTAAATTAACCTTTGACATTCACGTTTTCATGTTTGTGCTGACACAGGAATGAGACTCTGCCTCCAGCGCTGTATCCAGCTCTGATTATACATCCATGAACTCAACCCACCTTTAGAGAACATGGTGTTATAGTGTCGGCATACACAACCAACTCTGTGATCATCCAACCGTTTAAAGGGTAACTACCGTTTTTTTTACCTGGACCCTGTTTTCCTAAGTTTCTGTGTCTAAGTGACTGATGGGAACAACAATCTTTGACATTGGTCCAGTATTAAGTGAGATCGCTGCAGTCAGCAGCGGAGAAACAAGCATGGACAAAATAGGACAATTGTGCAGCTTGTATTTACCTTCAATAGTGCTCGTTTTGCCTCTGACAGACTCAGATTATTATTCTAAGTGTCTGACAACATTATGGAAAGGATCCCGACAGAGATAGACCTTTGAAACCTCTTTAAGACCTTTCTGTTTAACCAGAAACAGTTCTGAGGTCGCTAGCTCTAAACCCACCAGACTGCATTTAAAAAAAACAGCACTTTTAGCGTGTATAGAGTCAACATATTTTCACATGTAAATTGGTAAACTCTAGTTTTGGTTGAAATAAACACATAGTTTATTTCAACCAAAACTAGAGTTGTGATGGTTGAAAAAGTGGAAAGACATCCCATAACGACTTTTCATAGTTAGGGCCCGAGCATGAAAGTGCGAAGGAACCTATTGTTTTTGTAAGGATTATTTTTCTGAGTCCTTCGTCGAAAACCTACTTTGCCGAACTCCTACTTTGCCGAACTCCTCCTAGACCATGTGACCAATCTGCACGAAACTTGGCAGGTAGCATCTCCAGACCGACGTGACAAAAAGTTATCCAAAGAATTATTATAGGATAAAAATTGAGCATATTACGCACGGACAAATTTGTGTAACTAAGTATGAAGTATGAAACTTTGCTATATCTCGACCAAAATAAATGCTATCAACGCAAAACTTAAGATTCTTGTTTGCCATGACCCTCTGGAGGTGCCCTACACATTTTACGAAAATTGGCCACTAGGGGGTACTACAATTACATAAAGTTTATATCTCATGAACGGCTCATCTGATTTTTACAAGATTTGATGGGTACCATCTAGGGCCACTCCTGAGGCCACTCCTACAGTGGGATACTGGTTGATCAAAGTTGGCATGGCCTATGGGACCCACATTTGGATTCACCAGTTACACTAATGTGAACAACAGTAAATTTACAGGGTAGATGTACAATGGGTCTTGGACCTCACATACCAAAAATTATGTGGACCACTAGGTGGCGCTATAATGACGTCAAACATGTTTTTGCCTTTAACTCCCAAATGACACATTGCACATTAGAAAGCCTTAATCGACGTATTCCTTAAATTAAGCTGAATCACATTATATAGGCCCCACCCATTTCCACTAAGAAGTCTTTTCGCAATATCGCACAATGTCTAAAACCAACTTTTTCGAACTCGTCCTAGGCCATGCGACCAATCTGCACGAAACCTGGTACATAGCATGTCCAGATGGACCTGACCAAAACTTATTAAAAGAATTTTGCTATGTTACAGTATGCGCATTTGACGACCAAACAAATTTTCCTAGCTAACTACCACACACATATCATATCATATCTCGGCCAAATTAAATGTTATCAGCAAAGAACTTGAGATCATTGTTCAACATCCCACTACAATGCTCTGTACCCAATCTGCCAAAGATCGGCCATTTGTTTATTTGTTTTGGCCAATAACTCAATGCATTTAAATGGGAAATTTGCAATTGCAATATCTCTGCCAGAGTAAATGCTATCAACACGAAACTTGTGATGCTTGTTCGGCATGCCGCTCTTAGGCTCTTTACCAAAGATTGGCCATTAGGGGGTGCTATAGACAACGTAGACCAGTTTGGGCCGTTTTACCCCTTCTGAGGTCGAGCATATAGGTCATATATGACGCCCAAATGACACTTCTGATTCATAACTTAACAACTTTATAATTATAACTAGTAGAATAGTAATACATCAAAAGTTATTTGATGACTAATAATAACCTCAACTTGCAAAGTAAGTTGTAACTAAAGCTGTCAAATTAATTCCACTCACCACAAAAAAAATAGACAATAAACTAACACATGAATTAAGCGGACCTGGGCTGCTGACAAAGACTCAGTCTACATGTAGCAAATGTTGTTACTGGGTGAGCTAGAGGTTGCCCCGGACTTGAAAAATATTTTGTAATATTTTTATTGTTTGTTATTTATATTAGTAGTTTACAGTTTGTAATAGTTCTTTTAATAAATCTTTTCACTTTTCACAATGTAGTGTACTGCATACAGTATAGTGGGTATAGTGGGCATTTATTGCAACGGTGTTCTTCTTTAATCATACATAAACCTTAAACGGTTTCACGAAAGCAGAGGCACATAAATCACCATGGAGATTTATTCTGTACAGCTAGCCTGCTCCTGACCAGGCTAACAGCCAGGATTTATTTAATCCTGGAGCCTTTTCTGATCACCAGCAGTGGTTTTATCATATTGTTATTATCAGCCTGGATTAAAATACAACAGGTGCATATTGCTGTTTATTTAAGTACTGTTATTATTTCATTATTTTTTTATTTATAATTATTCATGTGACAGTCATTGTTACTGTTATATTGCTGTATGAAGACTAATGTTCACATATTGTTAGAAGTTTGATGAATATATTATGGAAGTTGTTGAGATAATTAGAAAAGGCTGATAAAATTTCAAATGTGTTTTAAATGAAGTTTGTTACTAAGGGCAATACATAACATGCTGTACATTTCTATAGTTGACCAATGCACCTTGAATTATTTTAGTTGATTAATGTTTTTTTAATTCTTTAACAATAAGGATTATGTTTGTTCCACTTCCATGTGCATTGTATTTGGCATTTTTAGCACACAATTTATGTTGTTCAGTAAACTGGGAATATAATTTGGGGGGATTGTACAATTTAAGAACATATCCTAATTGTAGAATCCTCCCAAATGATAGTCTTAGTTCACTGGACCAGTAACTATCTAGTGATGTAGGCTACTGTACATTCATGACAACAGGGAGAGGACACCTCAATGGTTTTTGACCTTATATTTGGGGGGAAATAACTGATGAATATACTCTGTTCCATTCATGTTTACAGTGTGCATGGAATTTATCACTTAATTATCTTCATAGCTTCTAGATTTTAGAGTCCAATTTCTTCAGTGTCTTTATTTTCTATGTCTATATGTGAGGGAGCAAGGCATATAATATGCAGAGAAGGAAACTCATATAAAAAATAAAAAAATTAAACGCAAGAAAAAGTGTGGCAGATAATAGCGGACCGACTAAATGATATTCTAAAAATATACATTTATGAACTACTGCCCTTAACTGAAACCATTCAATGAGTCACTGTCATTTGCAAAAACGAACAGTTGTACACGTTGCATTAAAAGTGAGCAGTGGAAGTTAATATGACTTAGCCCATGAGAGAGAGGGAGGAACAGAGTGAAAGAGATATTTACGCATCGTATTCTAGCTTTATAGAAAATTCATCTTCATGGTACATTTCCTGAGTAACATTATCTTCTGCTCACTTTTAAGGCAAAGAGTACAACTGTTAATTTTTGAAAATGATTAGTAGCCTAATCCTTGAATGGAATGATTATGACGGCTTCAGTTCAGAGGAGTGGTCAGTAAATGCGTATTCTCCATTTTGGCATCAGGAAATCTGTCATCGACCTCGCGGTCTTTTGAGGAAAGCCGTGGACGCTCATCTATCTGAATTACTTCAGCCTGGCTCGACCTAGTCTCTCCTCCTCAGCCTGACTCGACCTGGTCGCTTTTGCCTCAGCCTGGCTTGGCCTTCGTGAAACGCACCAAGCCAGGATGCACAGATTAGACCTGAGGCCTGGACTACGAAGCAAGATCAACAGGTCCTGGATCTCTTTCAGTAATCCGGCTTCACCTAACCTAACAACCGCGGTCCTGGATAACCTGTATTATGACGCTGGTTATCAAATAGTTCAGTCAGCTCAGGGTTTCCTAATCCAGCGGCGCCAGCGTTCACATAAAAGAGGCGAGGTTTGCGCACCATGACCAATCGCAAACATCTACCAGAGCTGCATGTTTTATATAAGAAGAGCAAATTATAATTCTCCATAAATATGAAGAACACAGACTCGGTTTTACAGGGAAAACGCAATACAGTCACTGCTTCCTAAAACAGGAAGGAAAGCTGGCAAAAAAAAAATAGCCGACGCTGTAGATGCGTAAATTACTCTTATTTATATCACTTCATCAGTCAGGACCAAGATCTGACCATAATTACACTTGTGCTTTCCATAAACTGTCGTTGCTTTAGTCTGTTATTGCAGTTGCAACCCTGGCAGTGGGAAGCCATCGTGAGAGCAAATAAAATACATAAAAACATAATTCAAACCGATATGCACATTGGCGACACACGGCTCAAGAAGCCGATATGTAATTCCTTCAATTAAATATATTTATTTTTAAAAAAACCAGGGAGGGGGGGTGGGGGGGGGGTGGTCTTTTTTTCCCCTCTCTCTTTCTCTCTCTTCTCATTATTTTTTTAATTTTTTTTTTTCCATTAAAAAATCTCTCTATCTCATCCCCATCATCTCTCTCTCTCTCTCTCTCTCTCTCTCTCTCTCCCCTCTCTCTCTCTCTCTCACTCTCTCTCTCTCTCTCTCTCTCTCTCTCTATCTCTCTCTCTCTCCCCTCTCTCTCTCTCTCTCTCTCTCTCCCTCTCTCTCTCTCTCTCTCTCTCTCTCTCTCTCGCTTCTGCACCGATCCCTGATCTTCTAAGAACGGTGACGCCGTTATCAATCTATTGATTGGTCAGTAGGCGGTGCTTTAACACTAGTATTGATTGGGTGGGGTGTTGCTTTAACACTGAGTATTGATTGGTCAGTAGGTGCTTTAACACTGAGTATTGATTGGTCAGTAGGCGGTGCTTTAACACTGAGTATTTGATTGGTCAGTAGGTGCTTGCTCAACACTGAGTATTGATTGGTCAGTAGGCGGTACTTTAACACCGGTTGATCTCTGATCTCCAACTTAACCTGCTCCTGACCAGGTTAGGTGATCAGCATGAGTTACCACGGCGACTGAACCCGATAACAACTGATCCACCTTCGTAGTACAGAAAATCCTGGGTTGAGCCTGAAGTTACCTTGTTAACGCCACATCCTGCTTCGTGGTCCAGGCCTCAGGTCAAGCCTCGCTTTATCAGTTATCCTGGATTTATATATTCTGCTTTTGTGAAACAGGGCCCTGGTCTCATATTTCAGACACACACACATATACACACACACACACACACACACTGCTGCCCTGTGCACAGCACACACACACAAACACACTGACACACACAAACCGCTGCACAGCGCACACTCACAAACACAGACACTGTGTCTGTTACATGCCCAGACATGCCCTGAGGCCCGGACTACGAAGCAGGATGTGGCGTTAACGAGCTAACTTCAGGTTCAACCCAGGGTTTTCTGTACTACGAAGGTGGATCAGTTGTTACCGGGTTCAATCGCCATGGTAACTCATGCTGAACACCTAACCTGGTTGGAAGCAGGTTAAGTTGGAGATCAGAGATCAACCGGTGTTAAAGTACCGCCTACTGACCAATCAATACTCAGTGTTAAAGCACCGCCTACTGACCAATCAATACTCAGTTGATAACAGCATCACTGTTCTTAGAAGATCAGGCGGAGCTCGGTGCAGAGAGAGAGAGAGAGAGAGAGGGAGAGAGGAGGGAGGAGAGGGGAGGGGAGAGAGAGAGAGAGAGAGAGAGAGAGAGGGGTGCGCATATGAAAGTTAAAACATTTAGAGACCGACAACCCTGTTAACATTCCCTGATGAGTATTTTTATGAAATATATATATTTTAATGGGAGGGAATTACATATCGGCGTCTTGAGCCGTGTGTCGCCAATGTGCACATCGGTTTGAATTATGTTTTTATATTTTTTATTTGCTCTCACGATGGCTTCCCACTGCCAGGTGTTGAAGAGAAAAAAGTTAAAACCATGCTTATGTTTTAGTACGATATACTTTTAGGTAAGAAATGTAACTTAAAAAATGTAAACTGTTGTGTGACTGAGTGAAGGAATGTTTCATTACTGATTAAGCCTAATCAGCATTTGTCTGGCTCACACCTTCTCAAGCTTCTAAAGAACTGATCAGGTCATGTCTGTTATTTAGCATGAATGTAGATGCTCTAGAAGACTTATTGTTTAAACAACTTTTGGGGAGCCACTCCCTGCGGGGCCAGACTGGGTTAGAACAAAGGAAATGCATATCTCTGTAGAATCAGCACTACCATGATAAACAACCTTAGTCTGTGACCTAAAATTCAGAGGTGTGTCCTTATCCTGAGAGACAGGAATATAATTCGGATCCTGAGATGATCCCAGCGCTGCAACTGTGACCCTGCAAGGGGAAGCATGTTCGCAGACCGCTGTTTTACAGTGTAATTGTTTGTCATGTCACATGGCTGTTTTTATGTGACTCCACAAGGAGAAGCATGGATTCAGTCCGCTGTCAGCTGCAGTGTAACATTTGTTTTTGTCATGTCGGTTACATCGTGTTGTTCATTAAACCTTTTGTTTATCTTTCAATTTGACCCAGGCCTCTCCTTCCTCCTCAGAAATCGAATGACACGTCTTTTAGAGATTTCTTACACAGGGTTGCAACTGCAATAACAGGCTAAAGCAACGAAAGCACAAGTGTAATTATGGTCAGATCTTGGTCCTGACTGATGAAGTGATATAAATAAGAGTAATTTACGGATCTACAGTGTCGGCTATTTTCTTTTTTTGCCAGCTTTCCTTCCTGTTTTAGGAAGCAGTGACTGTATTGCGTTTTCCCTGTAAAATATCTGTGTTCTTCATATTTATGTAGAATTATAGTTTGCTCTTCTTGTTTAAAATATGCGGCTCTGGTAGATGTTTGTGATTGGTCGTGGTGAGCAAACCCCGCCTCTTTTATGTGAACGCGTGCGTCTCTAGATTGGACAAACCTGGTTGACTGAACTAGTTGATAACCAGCGTCGTGACACCGGTTATCTGGGACCGCAGTTCTTACGGTTAGTGAAGCCGGATTACTGAAAGAGATCCAGGACCTGTTGATCCTGCTTCGTAGTCCAGGCCTCTGGCGCAGCGGCTAAAACAGCCGAGACAAAATAAAAAAGTTTCGACACTTTCATCAGGGATGGACTGACAATCTGTCCGTTCTGGAAAAGTGTAGTTTTGGTATAGGCCTACAATATATCTAATCTCCATGTTCAGGTACAGCAAGTAGCCTACTTTATATCTGAAAGTGTTGTCAGTAATACTCTGTACTGTTTACAAGTTTGTGTAGTTTGGGGTTTCTGTAGCCGGTGACATTTCATTATTTGTATTTTATTTTCAGTGCAGATGTAATGGCATTGTACATTTTTTGTTTTTATTTGAAGGCTGAGGCTTCATTAATAAACACAACCCCAGTTATCACCATTGGTTTTGAGATGAATACCTTGTCTGATAGGCTACAGTATTGTGGCATAGTATCAGGACATCATGGCTAGTGTCTGTCGCGCACGGCTAGGGGCGAATGGCCGGATGATGGGCCTATTTGGGAGAAAGTCCAGGGCTAGCCCCAGTCCGTCCCTGACTTTCATTATAACTAATGTTGTTCTAATGTTACCCTTGGGACATAAAAAAACCTCCACCAAAGAATCACAACTCACCTTTTTAGCTAGTAAGCGCGGGGAGAGGAGAGTGAACCCCTGCAAGCCTGTCCTCTGCCAGTGCCTCTGCAGCGCTGCGTTAGATCCACAACTCCCTCTCGTCTGATATACTCGTTCTGAACCCTTCTCTCTGGGCCACTTTCTTCTTTTCTAAAGCACACAGCGCAGCTCGTGTGTGAGATCCTGACAGAGCTCCAGCTCAGCGGGTCTGTGAAGGGGGAAGGCAACAAATCCGGCCAGCAGCCGCCGCCTGTCCCGGCAGGTTGTGGAGCTTGTGAAGTCCGACACTGACTTACCAAATTTGCAATTAGCCATCAATTTTCATAAAGCGGCCCATATTTGAGCTTTACATAGTTGATTTCGCACATAAAAAAGTCTCAGAAGTGAATTTTGTAATGGAATAGCAGAGATCTGCAGGACCTAGATTTAGAAGACTAAGTGACCTCAGATCAGTTAGTGGCCTAGTATGTAAATTTTGGGGCGTTACAAAGATAGAAAGTTGAGCCAAATGAGGAGGATTTGAGAAGTTGACGTCAACTTTCAGCTTTGTTGAGATTCGCCCGTTTTCAGCAGCAGTTTCAAATAGTGAGATTTGCAGAGGAAAGAGGTGTCAAATGGGATTTAGAGCTTCTATGTATGTCCTAGTTACCCACTAATCTGTCGTTTTTCAACTATGACAGGGTAAAATCAGTTTTGCATTCTATCACCCCTTTAAAGCTGCATTCTCTAACTTCCAGCAGGGGTTTTAACTGCCACATGATTATGATGCTAATTTATTTATGTAAATATTTTATTGCATGTAATTTAGGTTTATTTGAATGGCCTGAGAGCGGTGACATATTTACATTAGGGGCCCCACCAGATGGCACTGCTCCACACTGCACGACATGATCAATAATTCAATGTAACTAATAATAGATAATTTATATGTACTGTATATTCTTTGTAACTAACATTGTTGCTGGTTTTATTACATATAACAAAGGTAGCGCTGTCAGATACATTCCAAATATCTTCCTATGGGCAATCTACTTAAGGTCAGTAGTCCCCCCCCCCCTCCCCGCCCCTCAGCATTCATTAATCAAGTGAGCAGGTGAAAACATTGTGCCCATGTTCAACACGCTTTCAATAATAAGCTCTGGAGCATGAACATGTTGGCCCTATAGCCAATAAAACATAACAGAACGACCTTCGTCATGATGTTGTTGAAACGTAATGTAAGTGGCACGGGCATTGCTAGCCAGCTACTAGCTAGCACAACTGTCAGTTATGTTCATTTGTTAGCTACTACTAATAGCGAGCCAAATACAGTGAAGCAATATGAATCAAGTTGACAATTTATTTCAGTTCTGTTTCCACTTTTGTCTTCATAAAAACTTTCAAAGACTTTTTTGGTCATCAGGTTATGAAAACTGAAGTTCTGGGTTCTTTACCCTGTTGGTAGTGAACACCAACATACAGCAGCTTTAAGGCATGTTTCTGTCGTTGGCTAGCAGACTACAAGTCAACTGAGATTAGAGAGATAGGCGTGGCTTTCAGAGTATGACTTGATGCGTCTCTATAATGACTCAGAAATATTGGACTGTTGCAGAAGTCTCTTTTCATTTATAAAAAGCCAGATTCACAGGTTTGTCTCAGACTGTTTCACAACATTGTTTGTATCTATATAACAAAAACATTTCCACAACAAAAATAGCATTAGAAAGCATTACATTTTATCGCAGAAAGATTGTAAAGTTGTCAATTGTACCAAATCAACCCAACTGAATGTTTGTTCCTGCTTTTAAATTGTCTGCCTTCTGAACACACTTCACTCAACACTGCACAGGTTTTCACAAATATAACATGCTCTAACATTTGGACTGGAGTACAGTACTGGAGTAAATGTAATTAGTTACATTCCAGTGCAGGTGAGCAGGATATGTTGGGGTTAATAAACTCTCTGCACTGTTTTTTAGGTGCAGGCGGGAACGTTGACACAGTTCTGAGTTTCGACCTTCGCCCCTCCGTCGGGCGGCGCTCCACAGTCGGCCTTTGGATCCCCGAAGAACGTCGCTGGCTCCTTTAGACGACCAATGGTAGGACTGAAAACACACATGTGCGCACACACACATACACACACACACACACACACACACACACACAGACAGACAGACAGACACACACACACACACACACACACACACACACACACACACACACACACACACATAGACAGACACACACACAGACACACACACAAAGCTAAACTTAACTGTGGTCGCTGCATTATGCCCACTGGTATGGTAAGTAACTCTGGTCACTCATTGGTCCGCAGTACATTTTGAACTCACCTGTAGTTGCTGAAATCAGGTGTACAGCGTCTGATCCGGAAGCGTCTGGCGATCCACCGCAGGCCGGGCGACACAAAGTCCACGGCTCCCAGCCCTCCCAGGTACCCTTCGCTGTAACACACACACACACACACACACACACACACACACACACACACACACACACACACACACACACACACACACACACACACAGATACAATCTTATTGTGTACCTCAACATTTGGACTTAAGTACAGTACTGGAGTACTTGTACTTAAGTAGTTACGTAGTTACGTTTATCAAGTTTTTACCAAGGTTGTGGATATGCTGTGACATCATTGTAAATGATCTCTGGAGTATAAATAAAGGTTGAATAAGTGTGTGTGTGTGTGTGTCGTGTATTGTGTTATGTGTGTTGTGTTTGTGTGTGTGTGTGTGTGTGTGTGTATCATGTGACTCTTTGGTGTGTGTGTGTGTGTTTGTGTATGTGTGTGTGACCCACGGCGACATCTGTCAACATCGTAGCAGACCCGTGTCTCAGTCAGCGCGTCCCCGCTGCAGATGGCTCCATTGTGAGCGCGATGGAGACACTGGCGCTCTCGAGTCTGTCTGCCGCCGATCTGTAGGCAGTTGATAGACCTCGCACCAAACGGGTATCTGCATGGATTCCATGGAGACCACTGTGACCACATCCCGTCCACTGCAGATACACAAAAGTCAAGTCAAACGACGTGATCCCGTCAGTGGAAACAAACACTTAATTCATGGGAAACATGGGATCACAGGTAATGAAGACAGCTGAAAGCCAAATACGTTAACTCCAGATTTCCGGGACACATTTAGCCGACGGCCGACCGTTGACAGAAAACCCCGTCAATATGATCAGTCGCGTCCCCGAGGTCCAAAAAACTGCCACAGAACACACCAAAAAGACGAGAGGAGACGAGACATAATACATCTCTATAACAGCAGGCGGCGCTAATCTGTAATGTTGCCCAAGAAATGAAAACCGGCAGCTGATTGGACGAACGAGTCACATGGGTTTGTTTTCTCCGGATATTCAGAGCCAGACTGTCATGGCGGCCGTTCAGAATACGATCTCATATTGTACTAAAATAGTTCACTGAAACGTGTTTCTGAGAACATTTGAAGAGAGAAATAGGCCATGCAGTGTCTGAATCTGTCTTCATTTCAGATCAACAAAGGTCAGTTTAAAAGATTTTTATCAGATTTTGAGAGACTCTAGTCACCTCATTCTGCTTGAGTGAGTCCCGACTGCCCTGCCACCGACCGAACATGTCAGGTCGGCCAAAATGAACACCGACAGCCCCCCAGATGGACGACGGCACGGGACACACCGAACAGATTTGAGTCACTGACCTCGCCAGACTGTCCCACGGCCGATAATCGGCTTGGTGTGTCCCGGCCCTAACGTCTGCGGACCGGCTCCGCTGCGTGTCTGCTGCGTGCTCCGCCGTCCGTCAATACCCACTAGGTCCAGATTTGTTGCGGCACTGCTGCAGCCATGACTGACAGCTGTAGTCACGAGGACCCACAAGCGAATTCACGTAGAATAGAACCACCAAACCACCACCAGTTAGTTTCCCTCCAGAGGAGTAGAGGGGAAACGACTCTGTGCTGTGTTTTCAAGGTGTAGTGCAGGGAATATGATCCGCTGTGAACCGCTGTTTATTTTGTTTCTGTGCTCGACTTCCTGTCCCGCACTATCTGCCGTGTGCTGAATTGCTGCGGAGCTCTCCATCGTCCGGCAAAAATAGAAGCAAGTTAACGTGTTAAATTCAGGCTACTTATTGCTGGGACAAACAAAAAAGACTTTGTAGGTTTTTATCCGAGGAGGCCTCGGGGAAGACCCAGGACTAGGTGGAGGGATTATATCTCCAACCTGGCCTGGGAACGCCTCGGGATCCCCCAGTCGGAGCTGGTTAATGTGGCTCGGGAAAGGGAAGTTTGGGGTCCCCTGCTGGAGCTGCTCCCCCCGCGACCCAACACAAGATAAGCAGACGAAGATGGATGGATGGATGGATGGATGAACAGGAACTGTGTATCACACACAGGCTGTATCTAAAAGTGAAGCCAAAATCTCCTGGATACTTCCTAAAGACCACAACCGTGTCCTTGACTTTAGACTCCAGTAAGAAAGAGTCCAGGCAATGTTTAACCTTCGAGTCTAATTCTAGGGGAGGCTTTAACATGAAAATGAAAATGCTGTGAGTTATACAAATGCAAATCAGTTTTACCCCAGGTGACATTTTTCCAAAAGGTATTAACTTAATTTTAAGAAAATCTCTTAAAATAGATCTTTTTATTGTAGACTCGACTTCTACAATATTACAGACAGAATACTTGGCACACTACGTGAGCTTCGCCTGCACGGAGACCAGCGGTGTCACTCGATGCCGCTAGCCGGCTAGGGGACATCCTCATCGGCTAGTTGGAAAGCTAACGCTAGCCGGCCACCTGTCCCATCAATCCTGCTTGCAAGTGTCTGCTCATTAAACAACAAGCTGGACTAGTCACTGTTCCATTATTAATGTGACTACTATCGCCACTGTTCATCACACCCCCAACCGGCTCGTCAGACACCGCCTACCAAGAGCCTGGGTCTGTCCGAGGTTTCTTCCCAAGAGGGAGTTTTTCCTCGCCACTGTCGCACTGCTTGCTCTTGAGTGAATTACTGGAATTGTTGGAATTGTTGGGGCTTTGTAAATTATAGAGTGTGGTCTAGACCTACTCTATCTGTAAAGTGTCTCGAGATAACTTATGTTATGATTTGATACTATAAATAAAATTGAATTGAATTGAATTGACTACAACCACCTTCAACGAAACTCCCAACGCAAGTTGGGCTGAACAACAGTGTACCGGAACCGGGACTATCCAGCTACCAGGCTGCTCTCGCCGGCCCGTGGAGGTGGGCTGTGTTAAACGGACTGGTGTAGAAATAAAATCCAACTAGCTACTGCTAACTGCTGGTGGAGCTTGTGACTGTTAAATGCCGACCATTCGACATTCCACACTAATTCACGCCTGTGTTTATACTCTGTGTTTAGCTACACCAATGCTAGTATGCGTTAGCTGAACTTTACGGATCCTGCTTGCAAGTGTCCGCTCATTTAGACCACAAACTGGACTACATCCAACTTCAACGACACTCCCAACATGAGTTCAGAGACTTTGTGTTTTTGTTGTTGTGGAAACCTGCCTGAATAGTGTACCGGACTGTCCAGCTACCAGGCCTGCTAGCCCTCCGAGCTAGAGATGCTCTGTCGCCAGGTAAAAGAGGTGGGCTGTGTTAACACCGAGTGGTGCAGAAATATGGTGATTTGTATCCATTTAACTGCTAACTGCTGGTGGAGTTTGTGACTGTTAAATGCCGACCATTCTACATTGCACGCTAATTCACGGCTGTGTTTATGCTCGGTGTTTACAGCCCACCAAGCGCTAATGCTAGTATGCGTTAGCTGAACTTCACGGAGCCTATAATGTGTGTGCTAGAGTCCGGATCGGGACAAATTTTTCTGTCCGAGGCCGGCCCGCGTCCGACAGAGCCGTGACCGAACCCGGCCCGAGCCCGACAGGTATTAAGAAATTTGTGTCCGAGCCCGACCCGAGCCCGACACAGTTAAAATCTCATTTTTTTTCCTCATACTAATGACACATGTAGGCTACGTTTGTTTGTGTGGAAAGCCCGCTTTTATTAAGCAACTGTAGGAAGGCATTCGGAAATGTCAACAGATGAGCGCATCAGCGCACACGGGGCAACAAGCGCACGTTAATCAGCTGTTAACATGTTCAATGTGTTAATCTCTCCTGATCGCTTCGTTTCTGACTGTGATCAGACAACCAGGAGAGACTGGTTACCTCCAGGGCCGACGTTAGAAGATGAATATCCACCAACTCTGCTCCGGTTGCATCTACAACACGTCTGCTTCCTCTTTCTCTATCTCTCTTCTGCCCACTTACCACACACACACACACAAACGCGCACGAACGCACGCACGCACGCACGCACGCATTGAGCTCTCATAAAAGGAGGCGCAGCACCATTTTACAACAAATGCCTTATCGCGCTGATGTGACCGAAAAAAAAAAAAAATTCTAATTATCTCTACGAACCGGGCCCAGCCAGTCGGGTACCGTCAGGACCCGTTGGCCTTGGGTCGGGTATCCATGCCTTAGTGTGTGTACTAAATGTAGCCTGTTTCGTATGTCGTTTTTATATAATGTCGTTTTTATATATTTTAAATGTGTAACACCACTTCAGTCACGATGAAACATTGTTTTGTGTATATGGTTGAAATGATAATAAAACACGCTTGAGTTGAGTTGAATGCCTCGGTCTGTCTGTCAAGCGGTAGGCGTGGCTTGGGAGTGGACTCATAAAGCAGCGAAGCAGGTGCATTCTGGGATTTGGTGTCTTTCATCCATATAAGCCAAAAACACATTTTCTGGCTTTTCTAATTTCTATTTTTTTTTTTTTCACATTTCTACTACATAAGTGACCCAATTTAAAGATATATTCAGCTTTCCAGTGGTGAAATATTCCTTTAAAGGTCCCATGGCATGAAAATTTCACTTTATGAGGTTTTTTAACATTAATATGAGTTCCCCCAGCCTGTCTATGGTCCCCCAGTGGCTAGAAATGGTGATAGGTGTAAACCGAGGCCTGGGTATCCTGCTCTGCCTTTGAGAAAATGAAAGCTCAGATGGACCAATCAGGAATCTGCTTGTTATGAGGTCATAAGGAGCAAGGTTACCTCCCCTTTCTCTGCTTTGCCTGCCCAGAGAATTCAGCCCACCCATGAGAGAGAGAGATATCATGGCTTTCAAACGAGAAAAGTGGCAGTTGGTCAAGGCCACACCCCCACCATCCACCTTGCCCCCCCCTCTCTCCTCCTCAATAGCTACAGACACAGAAATGGCACATCCTAAGGAAAGCTCATTGTGGGACTGGCTCTAGTGGCTGTAATTCTGCACCAAGGCTGAATTTCGGAAAAGAGACTTCAGATACAGTATTAGGGGACCACTAAGGTCTATATAAAAGAGACTTCAGATACAGTATTAGGGGACCACCAAGGCCTATATAAAAGAGACTTCAGATACAGTATTAGGGGACCACCAAGGTCTATATAAAAGAGACTTCAGATCCAGTATTAGGGGACCACCAAGGTCTATATAAAAGAGACTTCAGATACAGTATTAGGGGACCACTAAGGTCTATATAAAAGAGACTTCAGATACAGTATTAGGGGACCACTAAGGCCTATATAAAAGAGACTTCAGATACAGTATTAGGGGACCACTAAGGCCTATATAAAAGAGACTTCAGATACAGTATTAGGGTACCACTAAGGTCTATATAAAAGAGACTTCACATACAGTATTAGGGGACCACTAAGGTCTATATAAAAGAGACTTCAGATACAGTATTAGGGGACCACTAAGGTCTATATAAAAGAGACTTCAGATACAGTATTAGGGGACCACTAAAGGTCTATATAAAAGCATCCAAAGAGCACCATGTCATGGGACCTTTAAGCTTCCCGAGTATTCCATTAAATGTAATTCACTTCCACACCAGTGTGTGCGCTGTGCGCGCCCTGCTGGTTAATCAGCCCCTCTTTGTTTCTCTATCACTCTGCCACGCCCCCTACCCCCGCCTTCACTGCTGTCAGTACCCGATCCGTTCCACCGGCACGATCCGTTCTGCGCATGTGCAAGATGACACGTATGCCATGACGTAGGCGCAGATGATAATGCTGCGTTCATGCCACCTCGGAATAACAGGCACCGCCCCACTGGTTACGTTGTTTCTGACTAGCAGCATTCACATGGTCGGTGGCTGTCTGTCAGTACCCGATCCGTTCCACGCTAACCTCCACCGGGATAGCTAACAGCTAATTCGGCTAACCGCTAGCCGACAGCTAGATTCAGTCTATAATAACGCATGCGCAGAACGGATCGTGCAGGCAGAACGTACAGCTAGATTTAGTCTAAAATAACGTTAAGTCAAACATAATGGGAAAAGCAGGCTACAGCTAAATTAAGACTTTACAGTAATAACAATAAAGACAAGTATTGAGTGATTGTATTTTAAATGAGCACAAGTAAAGTAGAACTGACGTAACAGCTGTTATATATGTTAACGTTTATTTTCAAGTTTTATTTTGAGGATCTTTTAAAGTTTACATGCTGTCTCAGCTAGCGGTAAGCCGAATTAGCTGTTAGCTAAACTAACGTTAGCTTAACTGTGGAGGCTAACGGCAGACCGCTGCAATCAGCTAGCGGTTAGCCAAATTAACCGTTAGCTTCCCGGTGGAGGCTAACGGCAGATCGCTATAATCACCTAGCGGTCCGCCGAATTAACCGTTAGCTAAACTAACGTTAGCTTCCCGGTGGAGGCTAACGGCAGACCGCTATAATCACCTAGCGGTCCGCCGAATTAGCTATTAGCTAACTAACGTTAGCTGGAGGCTAGCGTGTGAAAATCTTGGGCATGCGCAGAACGGATCGTGCAGGTGGAAGCGGTGCCGTTATTCCAAGGTGGTGGTGGCATGAACGCAGCATTATCATCTGCGCCTACGTCATGGCATACGTGTCATCTTGCACATGCGCAGAACGGATCGTGCTGGTGGAACGGATCGGGTACTGACAACTGCTTCCATTTGAAAAATGAAATGAAAAAGATGAGTCCGAGAGTTAAAACAAAAACTTCCAAAGTATTGGAGTATTTCAGGCCAGCTGGTAAAAGAGTTGTCTGTACACTCTGTACACCAAACTTCACTTGGTCACTTCACACAGGAGTTGTTCAAGATGTTTGGAGCGTTTTTTTTCTCTCCTCCATATCACCTCCGGGGCTCCATAAAGATGCGCTCACAGAAAATGAAAAGACAACGTAAGTATATGATTATTAATGAAACGGTGAGCTAGCCTGTACTGTTTATTAACTCTTGATCGTACAATGACTATCTTTGGATGTTAAACAGGCTACTTAGACTTGGCAGTAATGTTTTAAACCCCACCAAGTTTAAACGCGAGCAGCTCAGCTGTTTACCTGGCTGCTTTCAGCGTGATTCATTACAGATCTAAGCGGGTGAGTTGCTTTATAAAAGTGTAGTTTTCTGGTCTTGTAATTTACAGGAAGCAGTCGCCGTCTTCACAACTCTGAGATAAACTGTAGCAGGCGCTACGAACCGGAGCAAGGGTAAGATTTAAAGAATATGCTTTCATTAAATGAATTTCATTAATTCTTCTCTATAAGGACATAGATTCGTTAATAGATGCCAATCTTAACCTTACACTTTTCTTTTTTTTTTTTTTTTTTACAGACTAAATTCTCCCCATAACCAGGCCGTGACCTACAGTGCCTTGCGAAAGTATTCGGCCCCCTTGAACTTTTCGACCTTTTGCCACATTTCAGGCCTCAAACATAAAGATATAAAACTGTAATTTTTTGTGAAGAATCAACAACAAGTGGGACACAATCATGAAGTGGAACGAAATTTATTGGATATTTCAAACCCTTTTAAACAAATAAAAAACTGAAATATTGGGCGTGCAAAATTATTCAGCCCCCTTAAGTTAATACTTTGTAGCGCACCTTTTGCTGCGCGATTACAGCTGTAAGTCGCTTGGGGTATGTCTCTATCAGTTTTGCACATCGAGAGACTGACATTTTTGCCCATTCCTCCTTGCAAAACAGCTCGAGCTCAGTGAGGTTGGATGGAGAGCGTTTGTGAACAGCAGTTTTCAGTTCTTTCCACGGATTCTCGATTGGATTCAGGTCTGGACTTTGACTTGGCCATTCTAACACCTGGATATGTTTATTTGTGAACCATTCCATTGTAGATTTTGCTTTATGTTTTGGATCATTGTCTTGTTGGAAGACAAATCTCCGTCCCAGTCTCAGGTCTTTTGCAGACTCCATCAGGTTTTCTTCCAGAATGGTCCTGTATTTGTCTCCATCCATCTTCCCATCAATTTTAACCATCTTCCCTGTCCCTGCTGAAGAAAAGCAGGCCCAAACCATGATGCTGCCACCACCATGTTTGACAGTGGGGATGGTGTGTTCAGGGTGATGAGCTGTGTTGCTTTTTACGCCAAACATAACGTTTTGCATTGTTGCCAAAAAGTTTGATTTTGGTTTCATCTGACCAGAGCACCTTCTTCCACATGTTTGGTGTGTCTCCCAGGTGGCTTTTGGCAAACTTTAAATGACACTTTTATGGATATCTTTAAGAAATGGCTTTCTTCTTGCCACTCTTCCATAAAGGCCAGATTTGTGCAGTATACGACTGATTGTTGTCCTATGGACAGAGTCTCCAACCTCAGCTGTAGATCTCTGCAGTTCATCCAGAGTGATCATGGGCCTCTTGGCTGCATCTCTGATCAGTCTTCTCATTGTATGAGCTGAAAGTTTAGAGGGACGGCCGGGTCTTCGTAGATTTGTAGTGGTCTGATACTCCTTCCATTTCAATATTATCGCTGGCACAGTGCTCCTTGGGATGTTTAAAGCTTGGGAAATCTTTTTGTATCCAAATCCGGCTTTAAAATTCTCCACAACAGTATCTCCGGACCTGCCTAGTGTGTTCCTTGTTCTTCATGATGCTCTCGCGCTTTACCGGACCTCTGAGACTATCACAGAGCAGGTGCATTTATACCGGAGACTTGATTACACACAGTTGGATTCTATTTATCATCATTAGTCATTTAGGTCAACATTGGATCATTCAGAGATCCTCACTGAACTTCTGGAAAGAGTTTGCTGCACTGAAAGTAAAGGGGGCTGAATAATTTTGCACGCCCACTTTTTCAGTTTTTTATTTGTTAAAAAAGTTTGAAATAGCCAATGAATTTCGTTCCACTTCATAATTGGGACCCACTTGTTGTTGATTCTTCACAAAAAATTACAGTTTTATATCTTTATGTTTGAGGCCTGAAATGTGGCAAAAGGTCGAAACGTTCAAGGGGGCCGAATACTTTCGCAAGGCACTGTATATTTGCTTGGAGCTATGTCTGCAAGTCCAGATTTACATGACGCTGATAATGACGACATTGTGTGTAAGTATTTTTTACTTTTTCATCTTTCCTTGTTTAATTTTACTGTGACTTATGTTTTGTTTTTTTATTCACTCTTGTTTAATTGTTTTCCAGCTGCCTGTAAGACATGTATTACCAGACAGCAGGCAGGAGTTTCAGCTAGAAACAACCATCAGTTCATCTCAGAGTCGGTCGAGAAGAAAAGAGGGTAAGATTAGATCGGTTTTTGGTTAATGTGAATATTTTTCAGGTGCATTCATAGATGTGTTGTGTCCGTAAGCAGTATATCACGCAGTACTGATTGTCTTTATTGATTGATTTTACAGCAGCTGGAAGCGAGACAGAGTGTGCTGCCTGCGGGTGAGGTGGCATTTGGAAGTGCGCCACATAGACCTGATGATCTGAAATACAGAACGACGCACCACATACGTCTGCTAAATGGACCGAATTCAGACCGAATGCTGCCGGGTACCTACAGCTCCGAGGCAGCCGCGGGTTAGGGGTTGATGGTGCTTCTTCTCGTGAGCGAGGGATATTTGTTGTGTGTGCTGTGTGTGTCTCCTATGCTTTGTACATGGTTTTTTTCTGATTGCGTTTGTGTTTTTTTTGTCAACTACATAAGGATGTATTCCATCTTTAATGCTTGTCTAAATAGTATTTACTGTTTGATTTTCATCT
This sequence comes from Perca fluviatilis, assembly GCF_010015445.1. NCBI lineage: Eukaryota > Metazoa > Chordata > Actinopteri > Perciformes > Percidae > Perca > Perca fluviatilis. Next base: position 37,496,511 of record NC_053126.1, read on the forward strand.
TTTCTTACATACATCGACATACTTTTAGGCACCTGTTCATGTTGAGTTATGTCACTAATCTTTTCTCTACTGATGTACCAGAGATAATGAGCACTTGCAGATACTGAATCCTAACAAACAAAAACCTGCGTGTTCCTTTCCTTGGAGAATATATAATGATAAAGGGTAACTAACATAACTACACCTTTTTCTCGAGTTGCGTTCCACTCTCCACACCACTGTCTTCAGACAAAAAGTCACGTCCTGAGATTGATAATGTTGTAAACATGCAAACAAAATCCATTTAAGATGATGTGACCAAAGATTTTTTTATTAGACCCAAATGCATGGGGAAATCCAGGTTGAAAAAAAAAAAATGGTAGTTACCCTATATAATTAATAGCATATACTGTAGTTCGTGGATAAGGGGCCTTTTTGAGCAGCGTTCTGCCCGTCTTTAAATGATTTAGTCTGTGCAATAAAAGATCAGATTTTGTGTGTACCTGGACAGTGCTGGTTGGTCTGACAGATGCTGGTTTGACGTCCCTCTCCAGGACACGGCTGGCCGCCATGTTTGGGGGAGGGGCTGTCACATCTCCTGAGTGACACCTGAAGCCCTGCCCCACAGGTAACGGGACAAGATGACAATGGAGACCAAGACCCCCAACCTCCGTCCACTGGAAGAGAGCCACACAAAGAGACAGAGAGAGTTATCACCTCTATGAGGACACCTTCCTGTGTCCGTCATGGGACTTTATTTCCGTTAAAATGTGTCCCGTAGTGAACGGGAAGAGACAGATAATGTTTAGATCCCGTTTGAATTGAGCCATGAATTACACAGATTATTATGTTTAAATGTATTTAATTTATCAAGTGGAGAAAGTCTCAGTTTGTGGTAAAACTGTTGAAGTATCAGACTGTGAAAATCGGTCATTAGAAACACTCGTCTGCCAAAAGTGTCTAAGAGACGTCTCTTTGAAGCTAGTCTGTCTGTCGTATTTCTGTCTAACTGTCTGTCTGTCTCTCTATCTGTCTGTGTGTGTTTGGATGTAACCTGTTTTCTCTTCCCATCTGATAAAGAGACGCTGGATAAATCACATCAGGTAAGATAACGTTACATGTGTTGTGGAAACCTTGATGGTCTGATACCTGGGCAGTGAGGCAGGTGGTTGCAGATGTTTGTCTCGCTGGCGCCACCCTGGCAACCGGCGCCGGGCGGGCTGGATGAAGGGGCGGGGTTAGAGCAGGAGCGTTGGCGAGACCTGACGGGATCCCGGCCTTCTGGGATACAGGAAGCAGAACACTCTCCCCAACTGGACCAACCAGTCCAGAAACCGTCCACTGTTAAGAGACGTAGAGAGGCAGAAGTTAATCTTAAAGATTCACTATCTATCTATCTATGCTGATGATGCTATCTATCTATCTATCTATCTATCTATCTGTCTATCCATCTTACCAGGACAAGGACTCTGACAGATGCTGCTCTGAGTGCTCGGTCCGTCACAGCGTCGACCGCCATATTTAGGGGCGGGGCTATCACACATCCTGGTCGCCAGCTGCAGCCCCTCCCCACAGGAGACAGAGCACGGCCCGGGCTGAGACCACGCCCCCCAGCTGCCGTCCACTGCAGAGAAAGCCAATCAAAACACAGCTCAGGTTTTCACTCAGAGACACTTTCCTTTGTTACCTGATCTTCAAACCCAAAGAGATCACTTCATGAAAAGTGGGATTTTCGTCAGTATGCAACACTATAGATTGTCGTGGAAGTTCAGGTTTACGACTGCACACGGCAATTTGCAGGCAACATCGAAAACTGCCGTAAATTGTTGGAAATTGACGTGGGCCTTGCTTGGCAGTTGTCCCCCCATGACCCCCCTCCCCCTAATTCTAGGGAGGCTTTAACATGTAAATGAAAATGCTGTTAGCTAAAAGGTATTAACTTAATTTTAAGAAAATCTCTGGTATAAATATAACAGGCTCAGTATAGCCTAATTATAAAATCTTACATTTTAGCTTGAATAGATTTATTTAATGAAAGTATGCTAGATTAATTACTGTGTATGTCATTAGCAATGACCAATGTTATGTAAAAAACATGAAGCTTGCAATAACATGTTTGAGGGGGGCTTGTTTTGGCGATAGACTACAGACTCTGTACTACATTTAACAATTATTTATTAAACACTAATTATTAAATTCAAATAATATATAAAAAAATGATATCTATTCATGTGGCTATCTGCCACATGGCGTGCAAATGTTTGTTCCAAATAGTTCTTCATTTTGGCGAAGGTGCAGCTACTTTCTTCCGCACCTCTGCTGTCTGCATGTCGGAGCTTTGTGGGGGGCGGGTCGACACACACACACACACACACACACACACACACACATTTTAACCATTTATTTATGTCCGCATGAAGCAAAATGGTACAGGGACACAAATATTACAGATGCAGTGCAATACATACACAAACTCAGGGACCAGTGGCAGGCAGCAGGTCTTCACAATATCAAGCTGTTTAGCCCTCTTTTTGGCCATTCCAAGTTATTGCAGCCCTCTTGCTACCAACCTGTGTGTGTGTCCTAGGCTACCAAATATGAAAACGAGTAGTCTGCACATATAGCCCAGCTCTGAGATGGTTTTTAGGAGAGGTTGTTATTTAACTACCTTGGTGTAGAAAGCCTTCTCCATGCTGGAATCAAAGGTGCAGCCTACCTCCAACATGTCCACCTCTCCTCATTGATAAAACAACATCTGGTGTATTGGCAACCATGTGTAAGAAAGTACTAGGGTTACTATTGCAGGGCTGAAACATGGATGGTTTTACCTGAGAAAGTTTGTACATTCTTACTGAGAGTGGGAATTGGTTTGATATGTCTTTCACTATGAGGTCTACTATTCTGTCATGACGTGCTATGTACATTCCTTTGTAGGCATGGCAGCCATTTAGGATGTGTGACAGTGTTTCAGTGATATGTTCTGAGGTGTGATGCAAGCAATAAGGAACCTGAATTGTTGGAAACCAGATAGAGAGGTTGAGTCTGGTAGGGAAGACTTGTAATCTGGCTTTTACTGTAAATGTCATAATGTCCTCACCAGGGGCGGTTCTACATTGAATGATGCCCCAGGCGAGGCCCCATTCGAGACCCTCTTCAACCCCCCCCTCCCTCTCTTAAGCACACTTATGAGAATCCAAGAATTTAACTATTGCAGTTACAACAGGAAACACTTTTTAAGGTGCACAATCTCTACTTCCAACATTGCCAAAAGACAATGAACACAACATAGAATAAATATTCTAAATAGCACAAATCCTTCTTCACACAAATGTGAAGACATTAAAGAGAATCTAATTCTTACACTATAGCACTAAGAACAGAAAACACAAACTAAAACTAAAACCTGACCTTTTTGGCCTTGATGCAAAATCATCAATGATGTCATCGTATGTAATCTGCTAGAGCTGTAATCGGGCCTTAAAAGTACGGCCGAAAAAGCCCGACAAGTACATTTTGATTGACAGCTTTTTAAAAGCCCGAACCCGTTTACAGCCCGACTGTACAAAAGGCCGTCTATCAGCATCATTAGAGTGTCGGAGAATAGCGCGGACACGCGCTTCACCGCGAGCGGGCACACGCCCCACTCGGCGGAAAAGGGAGAGAAAGAAAAAAGAGACTGCGCCGCATGCACACAGCTCCTTTGTCTTTCGTAAAAAATGAGTAATTTATACATGTTTTAACATCGTTTATTCATGACTAACAGAGGCTATAGGCCACTTGGAAGTTGGAAAAAAGAAACAGGCTAAGTCCTCCAGAGACCAGCCTCTGTTTCACCTCCTCAGGATCCATTTTCACGCTAATCGAAACGCATCAGCTGACCGTGTAAAATAATAGAAATTAAGACGGGACCCGACGGGACCCGATGGGTCCCGTCGGGTTCGGGCAAAGATCTTCAGCTCTATAATCTGCTCCCCTATTGAATGATTGATAATGATGACGGCAAGGCCAGTGAGCCGTTCCTGGGACGTGACCTCAGGTATGTGTATGTATATATATATATATATATAAATAAATAAATAAATAATCATTTCAAGAGGCCCTGTGCTATAATTTGAAGAGGTCTATCATGAGTTTTTGTCTGCCAATGCAGATAGAAAAGCTACAATTCTCGTTAAGAAAGTCTGCATGATGTGCAACGTTTATATAGGCTACTAATGCAATCATACAGTAAAGCATTCCCACTTTTTTATTGTTGTAGTGTTATCATCAACAGTTTGTCCACCACTCAGTTTTATCAAGAGCCAAAATGTTTTAAGGGGAGTTGTGCTTAACGCAGGTTCTACTTCACTCCCTCATCTCTGTCCCTCTCCTCCTGAGTCTCCTCCTCACTGTGCATATGCCACTGCTGCCGATACCACCACGGGTCCTGCTACTGCCACGAAGGTCCTGCTACTACCGAAAACATGTCTTTTCGCTTTTTTCTTTTATTTGAGCTGCTTGGGTAACTTTGTTTCATTTTCGCGTTTAGACAAATGACATAAAAGAAAGGTTTAGACTCATCTTGCTCCGTCTCTGTGAACTTCCCACTTCTCCTGTCACTTTGTGTTTATCTTTCGCGCAGCGGCGCACTGTTAGGGACTAGTCCATTTCATTGTGAAAGTAGGGGGTGTTGACCTCTCTCAGCAAGCAGGGCGCCTGCAGCTGCTGGGGTATGATGATCGATAACAGAAAACCGCTTCTTCAAGTTCTCGTGCTGCCCCCCATGTGACATGAAAAAATGCTGCCCCGGGCGGTTGCCCGGTTCGCCCGTACCAAAAACCACCACTGGTCCTCACTGAGTGCAGTGGTCTTGAGGAATGAGTGAGACACAGAGTGATCAGCATCAGTTATAATGTCCTCTGAGACCATCACAGTCCCAGAGTCAGACCGCACCCACTCCAGTGACACTCCAGTTCCGATACAGAGGTCATTCAGATCTGGCCAGTCCAACCCAGACCCAAAAGCCAGTAGAGTGGGTATCAAGTTTTCAAATGTTTTTTCTTTTGAATCCTAGGAAGTGGGGATCTGACTCCCTGGCGAATGGGATCTTGCGTCTTCTTAGATCCAGGAACAGGGAGGATCGAGCCAGCTTGCTAACATCTTTGTCGTCACTGTTCAGCATGTTCAGAAAATGGGAAATCCGCATGCTGGTGTAAACCCGCTGTATGTTTGGTACTCCCAGCCCCCCTTCCCACTGGGGGTGAAAGATAACGTCACGGGTGCTGTGTGTAAATCCAAACCATTTTCGCACTAAGCTCACTGTTTTTGTATTCATGTCACTTTCTGCTGGATGTGAATGATGGAGAACAGATGTTGCACTTTTGACGGTGCTACCTGTCTGATAGCCTCCAGCTTCATAATCAGAGGCACTGGGCATCTGGTCCAATCTAGATGTAAACTCGGACAAGATGGTGTTCACTTGCTCCTTCCATTCTCCTGCAATGTTGATTTTGTGTCCAAGGTAGCTGTATGTCTCATGAAGGGAATATACACGTATGGGTTTCGATGCTGTTGTGAACTCAGGGCATTTATCAGTTTTTGAATGATACCATCGATTCCCTCCACTCCTCCTCTCGTACAGAACAGCACATGTTGTCTCCTTAATCTCCACACCTGACCATTACAGAAAGGAATCTGTCCTGGTGAGCATGTTTGTAATTATACTCTCATCTCTGGAGGCTATCTGGACATCATCAGCATTAACCTGATTCCGCCAGATGGATCGCTTCGCATTTGCTCGGCATATCCATCTGGGAACTTTCCGTTGTACAACTTTTGGGAAGGGGTGAAAATACTGGTTAGCTGATTGGATAACCGTTGGTGATAGACGGGTCAAATCAACCATTCGGATCAAACTCTTGCCAAAACCAGTCAGGAAAATAGCAAAAACATCTTTTCCTTTGAGAAAAGCCTCCAGTGCCATTGTTTGCTCTTCTTTCAATGAAGCAATACTTTCTAATTCAGATAAAACTTGCACAATAGCTACACTCATCTCATCCGTGGAAGCTGCCATGTTGTTCAGACTGAACAAACGCTTCTCGTTGCGTCACACCTAAACCCACCTCAAAACCAACGCTGATTGGTCGGTCGTTTGGCGAACGGCTCCAAATTTTCTCTATCTCAAGATGCCAGACTGATGTGCAGGTGGAAAACTGGAGCTCGCGAGATCATGACAGTCTCACGAGGCTACATCAGCATAGCCCTGTACTGGGTTGGGGGAGATGGCATGAGGGGGGGCACACTGACATATCCACTTTAACCATTGGTTAATGGCAATTATAAAATTAACTGCGCTCCATGGACAGCCAGTCTTAATGCCTATATAGTGGTGTTGGGTGAGTAAGCTTTTTTCCACAGATTACATCGATAAAAGAGCCTCTGTACACATCTTTCACTATGTCAATGAACAATTGAGGGACCTGTATTTCTTCTAGTGATCTGATCATGACATTGTGCGGTAGAGTCCTAAATGCATCTCTAAAGTCTAAGAAGACTAAGTGCAATCTGCTCATGCTTAAAGTCATCAATCCCATTGCATTGCGTTGTTACAGGAAAGAACATTGAATTAGGTGGCGGCACGTTCAGGTACCAGGGTGGGGGTGGGAGATCCTTGTTACGCCTTTGATTTAGGCATTTTTTATCGTAGTAAGTCTGTATGATTTTGATATCATCAGGGCAGGGTGGAGGATCAGGATGCTCACTATTATCGAGGATGACTTGAATCGCTTTAGATCTTCAATGCTGCCAAAGATGTGCAAGTTTATTCCTGCTCACCTTCTTGCACCGCCAGCCATAGATTGCTTCTGTCTCCAGGGAGGGCAAGAAGGTTTCACGCAGGTAACCCAGCTGTTCGCGGATCCAGTCAGCTGTTGAAGCCTGTGTTAAAACTTCGGGATGAGGCAGTATCAGCGGGACGTTCTTCAGGACTCTTGCCACATATTTCAGGATTTGTAATCCGAAAGATTTACTACTGTGGCTTTCTGCTGTAAAAAGTCTGTTTTTGAAGAATATTCCGTTAAGCAATGTCGTGAGTGTTATCCACTTTCCTGGATTGCTGGAGGAAACAGACTTCTGCTTGCGCTGCCAGCTGGTGTTCAAGCGATCCCAGTAGGTTTTCTCATGGATCAGGAAAGCCATCCAATGCTGTTCAGACAGCGGACAGACGTGCTGCTGGAAGGCATGGTTTGTTAGCTCCTCTATCGGTAGATGTTCACGGTAACGATCGTCAGGTAGCAACAGCTTCAGGTAGATTCTTCCCGTGAGTAATGCTTGTTTGTGTGCACGCTTGATTGTCGCGATCAAACACATAAGAAGTTGCCAATATATCATATCTGCACCTATTACATTAGCGATGGCAATTACAACTGGTGTGGTTGTTTAGATTTTACGAAAGCAACAGTTTTGGAGTTAACCCGCACAACACCTGCATCCTGCTGCCATCTTCACACACACACACACACACACACACACACACACACACACACACACACACACACACACACACACACACACACACACACACACACACACACACACACACACACACACACACACACTCGGAGACACGAACCGCGGAGCAAGGGTAAGATATAAAGAATATGCTTTCAATCTGCTGTATAAGGAAATATATACATTAATAGACCGATCTTAATCGTACATTTTGTTTTCAGACTAACCTTGACTCATAACGAGGCGGTGACCTCCTATTTGCTCAGAGCTAGCTATGTCTGCAAGTCCAGATTTACATGAAGCTGACGCCATTGTGTGTAAGTAACTTTTCTCCTTCCTTTGTTTAATATTACTGTGACTTACTTTTTTTTTATTCATACCACTCTCATTTAATTGTTTTCCAGCTGCCTCTAAGACATATTACGAGACAGCACGCAGGAGCTTAAGGTAGAAACAACAGATCTTATATCACAGGCGGAAGCTGTGAAGAGTTCAGCTCGGAGTCGAGCGAGAAGAAAGAGAGTGAGACTTAATTAGATTATGATAGATTAGATGATGAGGAAGATGGCGGGGTGTCTGGATGGATTGTGCGACCTCCGTCCTTTTGCAGCCAGGAGCTCTGTCGAGATTAGAGCTCTGTCGAGATTCCGAAGTACAGGACAACGCACCACAGACGTCTGCAAAATGGACTGAATTCAGACAGAATGCCGCCAGTTACCTAGAGCTCCGAGGAGGCCGCAGCAGATAGACACAGGATTTTGGGCTTCTCGTGAGCTTCTCATTTCTTGTGTGGGCAGATCTCCTACACTTTGTACATATAGTTGTGGGTTTGCGTTTGTGCTAATAAAGCTCTTTCTTTGAATAAACAGCACGTTCCTGGCAAATAATTTTCCTTAGGATAACAATGACATGAATATACAACATAGCATATCATATATACAATATAATAATATGAATATAGAGTGGGGAGAACAAGTATTTGATACACTGCCGATTTTGCAGGTTTTCCCACTTACAAAGCATGTAGAAGTCTGTAGTTTTTATCATAGGTACTCTTCACCTGTGAGTGACGGAATCTAAAACAAAAATCCAGAAAATCACATTGTATGATTTTTAAGTAATTCATTATTTGATACATCAGAAAAGCAGAACTTAATATTTGGTACAGAAACCTTTGTTTGCAATTACAGAGATCATACCATTCCTGTAGTTCTTGACCAGGTTTGCACACACTGCAGCAGGGATTTTGGCCCACTCCTCCATACAGACCTTCTCCAGATCCTTCAGGTTTCGGGGCTGTCGCTGGGCAATACGGACTTTCAGCTCCCTTCAAAGATTTTCTATTGGGTTCAGGTCTGGAGACTGGCTAGGCCACTCCAGGACCTTGAGATGCTTCTTACGGAGCCACTCCTTAGTTGCCCTGGCTGTGTGTTTCGGGTCATTGTCATGCTGGAAGACCCAGCCACGACACACACTTACTGAGGGAAGGAGGTTGTTGGCCAAGATCTCGCGATACATGGCCCCTTCCATCCTCCCCTCAATACGGTTCGTCCTGTCCCCTTTGCAGAAAAGCATCCCCAAAGAATGATGTTTCCACCTACATGCTTCACGGTTGGGATGGTGTTCTTGGGGTTGTACTCATCCTTCTTCTTCTTCCTCCTCTGGATCATCCAGACCGGATGGTCATTGGCAATCTTCAGATGGGCCTGGACATGCGCTGGCTTGAGCAGGGGGACCTTGCGTGCACTGCAGGATTTTAATCCATGACAGCTTAGTGTGTTACTAATGGTTTTCTTTGAGACTGTGGTCCCAGCTCTCTTCAGGGCATTGACCAGGTCCTGCCGTGTAGTTCTGGGCTGATCCCTCACCTTCCTCATGATCATTGATGCCCTACGAGGTGAGATCTTGCATGGAGCCCCAGACCGAGGGAGATTGACCGTCATCTTGAACTTCTTCCATTTTCTAATAATTGCGCCAACAGTTGTTGCCTTCTCACCAAGCTGCTTGCCTATTCTCCTGTAGCCCATCCCAGCCTTGTGCAGGTCTTCTTTTTATCCCTGATGTCCTTACACAGCTCTCTGGTCTTTGCCATTGTGGAGAGGTTGGAGTCTGTTTGATTGAGTGTGCGGACAGGTGTCTTTTATACAGGTAACGAGTTCAAACAGATGCAGTTAATACAGGTAATGAGTGGAGAAGAGGAGGGCTTCTTAAAAGAAAAACTAAAAGGTCTGTGAGAGACGGAATTCTTACTGGTTGGTAGGTGATCAAATACTTATGTCATGCAATAAAATGCAAATTAATTATTTAAAAATCATGCAATGTGATTTTCTGGATTTTTGTTTTAGATTCCGTCACTCACAGTTGAAGTGTACCTAGGATAAAAATGACAGGCCTCTACATGCTTTGTAAGTAGGAAAACCTGCAAAATTGGCAGTGTATCAAATACTTGTTCTCGCCACTGTATATATATATATATATACACACTATAATGACCCAGGGTGACCAATAGTGACAGATCCACCAACCAATCACGAGAGATTTTTCCTTGTTTAAAAGGAGTGGTTTCATTCAATACTTAGTGAGGAAATTTCAGCCAGGTCAGACACTCTCTGGCCAGGCGCGGTGTTGCTGCTATTCATATTCTAATTAGATCCATTAGCACCTCCGTGGGAGCTCTCCACATAGGTCATGGGTTCGTTTCCGTCAATATGTGGCACAGATGAACGCGACGTTCACAGGCTGTAATTTGTCGTTAACTTCTGAAAATTAGGGAGATTTCCAGGCGTTTACGGGTACGAAAATCCTACTTTTCATGCAGTGGATTCTGTGATGTTTTTACAGTTTTCAGCCGTGCTCTTCAATAATAATCTGCAGAATTTAGCACCGGTTTGCTATTGAATCAGATTACTCAAATGCAATTATACACATGTTCATTGTGTTAATCTCTACATGCTCAATAGAGATACCATCAACCACAATTGAAAGTATAGTGTGTGCCATGGCTGACATCCATTCTCTTACAGTAAGGACAATATTACAGAGCGGGTAACTCATCACTTTCAGAGTCCAATGTCATTGGACAAGATGTCTTTGCATTTTGCGTCTTGGGCTACATTCACACTGCTATGTTTTGGTTTAAAAAGGTTTGGTTTAAATATCTTCTGCTATGTTTCCCCCTCTCATTCCCCTGCTCTGGTGTTTCCACCTCTCATTCCCCCTGCTTTGACGTTTCCACCTCTCATTCCCCTGCTTTGGTGTTTCCACCTCTCATTCCCCCTGCTTTGGTGTTTCCACCTCTCATTCCCCCTGCTTTGGTGTTTCCACCTCTCATTCCCGCCGTTCTGGCGTTTCCCCCTCTCATTCCCCCTGCTCTGGCGTTTCCTCCTCTCATTCCCCCTGCTCTGGTGTTTCCACCTCTCATTCCCCCTGCTCTGGTGTTCCCCCCTCTCATTCCCACTGCTCTGGTGTTTCCGAGCCCCTAAACTGGAGACATTTGGAAACGCTTCTGGGAAACACACCCATTTTGGTTTGGAATCTGCGTGGTTGTGTTGCAGTCTCAACGGCTGCAAATGGAGACCTTTTGCAACACCGACACTGACGCCAACATTTCTCTTTGGGTAAAATGACCAGATTTCTGAGACAAAATCCGGGGACATTTTCAGCTCAGAAGCCTAAATACCTCCAAAAAAGGTAACGTTTTTATCTTTGTAAAACTTAAAACGGGGACACTGCCCCAGGGAGGTCACTAGACCTAGAGCTGCACTGGGGCACAAGCCCCCTTAGGGGGATCCATGGGCATGCTCCCCTGTAAGAACATTTTGCTACTTCATACTTTTACTCCACCTCAGAGGGGAATGTTGTAATGTTTACTGCACTACATTTATCTCACAGCTTTTTGCTGCAGTCGGCAACGGTGAAACCAGCTACAATGTAAGTTAATAGGACGTCAATTGTCCAGCTTGTATTTACGTTCATGAAAGTTGTTTTGCCACTGACAGACTTAGATTAATATTCTAAGTATCTGATAACATTATGAAAGGATTTCTAAGGAGGTCGATCTTTCTGTTAAAGAGTAAGATCCTTTTTTAAACATAAAAAGTCCGCAAAATTGCGTTCGCTAAACCTACCAGACTCCATGTAAATAATCAGTAATTTTAACATCGTAAAATGGGCATTCTAGAAAATCTCTGAGCTCTGAGGCTTGCTCTGGCTGTCTTGAGCCTGTGTGTGTAGGGTGCACAACTATTTCATTCCAATTTCGGGTCAGTCAGTCACAGTGAAAACCGGGGACATTTCCGGGGACAGCTCCACCTGGAGACAGGTCACCGAAACGGGGGACGTCTGGTCACCCTATCTTTGGGCTCAAAACTCAAAAGCTTAAAAACCAAAACATAGCGGTGGAGATGTAGACTGAGTAAACATTCTGTTCAGTTTAATTAAAAAAAAAAAATTTAATCTGTAAAATCATCTCCATCTCTCACCTGGACAGTTGGGGAGATCGCTGCAGTCCTGGGTCTGGAAGTCGTCTCCAGTGCAACCGTCGCCAGGTGGCACCGTGTCACTGGAAGGGGCGGGGCTAGAGCAAAGACGACTTCGCAATCTTGAGGGGATGACATCATCACCGTCCTTGGTACTGATGCACACAGCAGAACACGCAGACCAGCTGGACCAACCGGACCAGCCACCGTGAACTGAGAGACAGACAGACAGTTAGACCTAGTCTTTATCGACGATGATCCACTTGGGTTTTCCGGGATTGTCCCGGTGTCACCAAAAGAAATAAACCAGAGCAGGTTGGCTGTGCTGAATGCTGAGTAAATGTTACCTGGACAGGTGGTCTGTCCTGAATGCTGAGTAAATGTTACCTGGACAGGTGGTCTGTCCTGAATGCTGAGTGAAAGTTACCTGGACAGGTGGTCTGTCCTGAATGCTGAGTGAAAGTTACCTGGACAGGTGGTCTGTCCTGAATGCTGAGTAAATGTTACCTGGACAGGTGGTCTGTCCTGAATGCTGAGTGAAAGTTACCTGGACAGGTGGTCTGTCCTGAATGCTGAGTGAAAGTTACCTGGACAGGTGGTCTGTCCTGAATGCTGAGTGAAAGCTACCTGGACAGGTGGTCTGTGTCGGACACTTCTCCGTCTCCTCTGATGGACCGGTGCAGGCCGAGAGACACTCAGGAGGACTGGAGCAGACTCTCTCTCTCTTCCTTTCTCCTCCTTCTCCACAGGACACCGAGCAGGGTGCCCAGGGGAGCCACGGGCCCCAACCTATACCTACACATACACACACACACACACACACACACACACACACACACACACACACACACACACACACACACACACACACACACACACACACACACACACACACACACACACACACATAAACACACACACACACAGTGAAGTGTCATAAAGTGACAAAACGTCTGTCCAATAAGTGGAGTTAAAATAATTGTAGAAGGAAAAGGAATCATAAAAACAGGTTATTAACGAGGTTATTAATACAGTAAAATATTTCTCACAGATGTTTTAAAGGAAAAAGTTTGTGTATCTGATTATTTGTATTATTAAAGTGTGTGTACCGTCGCAGCAGGTGCCGGTGCACGGTTTGGTCTCCAGTTTTTCCGCTGAGTTTTCACAGTCACCGATGCCAAAACATGTCCTGCGTCTCTGAGTCACTCCGTCCCCACACAGGACATTACACTGTGACCATGGTGACCACGGAGACCACACTGGAGGACTGAAAACACACACACACACAGACATACAGACACACAGACATACAGACACACACACACACACACGACATATAGACACACACAGACACACGCACAAAGAAGATGTTGTGGTCTGTCTGTTTGTGTGTGTGTGTGTGTGTGTGTGTGTGTGTGTGTGTGTGTGTGTGTGTGTGTGTGTGTGTGTGTGTGTGTGTGTGTGTGTGTGTGTGTATGTATGTGTGTGTGTGTGTGTGTGTGTGTGTGTGTGTGTGTGTGTGCACTGACCCACAGCCCCGACACACTCCGTCTGGTCCTTGGTAACCATACTCAGGGTTCTGACAGCAGTCGTCTTCGTCCAACTCACCGAGCTCTTCATCACACTGACCCAGGTTCAGGTCGAAACGTGCAAAACACCGCACACATTCTGCACACACACACACACACACGTATGACAAACAGTGAAAGTACTTTAATAATCAGTTTTCATGTGTGTGTGTGTCTCTGTCTGTCTGTCTGTCTGTCTGTCTGTGTGTGTGTGTGTGTCTGTGTCAGCCGAGGATTTCCAGGATTTCGACACAGGGTAACGTTTGTTAATGTTTTCTAAAAGTTGCACAATTTTCAGGCATATTTCCAAAAAAACAAGAATACTTTCGTTTTCTTCTTCAAGGAGACTCTCCCTGACGAGGTTTTATATTCTTTCCATTTCTTCTATCTCTTCACAACCAACAGCCATTTTTACACACAGTGATGTGTGTCTGCAACTATGAACTATGAACTAGAGATGTGATTGTTTTTACTGTCAATTAATGAGTGAATAAATGAACTTGCTAGGTCTCTAAAGCCTTGAATCTTTTAGGATATTAAAATACCTTCAACTTTGTTTGCCTTCCCCCCCCCCTTTTTTTTTTTAAACCCCCCCAAAAAAAAAAAACCCCCCCCCCCCCCCCTCTTTTTTACAATGCTATTAGGTCATTTTGAGAGTGATAATATAGCATTTAGTGCACCATAGGTAGGGAAATGAAGGTTGGACCTTCTTACTTACAGGAACAATAACAAGACTTCCATACAGTATACTGACCGGAGAGGTCAAAGTTGTGTTACCGCGGAAACATCGCCTTCGTTTCAACATTAGTAACGCTGTTTACTCTAAAGTCCAAACCTACATATGTTATAAACATCAGACAGTTTCTGTCTCTCTTTAGGGGGCTGACAGACAGACAGACAGACAGACAGACAGACAGACAGACAGACAGACAGACAGACAGACAGACCGACAGACCGACAGACAAACACAGAGACAGCATGTATAATGTTTTTCCCAAATGATGTTCAGATTTTCAGGTTCTGTTATCAAATAGTTGCTCCAGAAGCATGCTGTCAGACTCCTCTACGTTTGGGCTGAATGTTTGTTTACAACTTCTGGCTCCGCCCCCGCTGCAACCTTCCATAGTTGATTAATGTGTGGGTTATGTTCTGGATGAATGGATGAGTTCTTTGGTCTCTAAAATGTGGATCAGTGTTTCCCAAAAAGCAAGACATCATCCTCAAAGATATTCAGTTTCCTGTCCCAGAGGAGAGAAGAAACTAGAAAATATTCACATTTAACACGCTGATAATATAATATAATATATATATATATATATATATTAGTCCTGATAATATAATAGTTCAGGACTAATCCATTAACTGATGTTATATATTATAACAGTATGTCAGGTCAGCGCCTAACAATATTTCTGTCAGGTTGTGAGTCACTGTTTTTTTAATGGGGACTCAAGTATACACACATATACACACACATACACACACACAAGTATACAGCACAATAAACACATGTTAGGGATCTACAATCAATCACATCTTGATCAAGATTTGGCTTTTGGCTCCTAACAATCACACAAACAGATTAAACGAGAAAAATGATTTTGCAAGTAAACTCTGATTTATTGTGGTGCTGTGAAGGGAAATGGGACAGCTGAAGCTGTTTCCACTGTTGATTTGTTTCACTGTTTTTAAACTTCAATAATCTTTCCAAAAGCAAATGGTGTACTAATACACTAATACAACAAACAGACAGAGGAAGAAATGAGAGGTTGACTGACCAGAGCGCTCCACAGAGACCAGCAGCAGGACCAGCAGACCCAGCAGAACCAGAACCTTCATCCTGCAGCTGCAGCAGCGAGTGAACAAAGAGTTCAGTGTGTGTGTTACTCATATGGGGGGAGGAGGGGGACTCCATATAAGGTCGACCAGTAGAGGCAGGATGCGGGGGGGGTTAGGGTCAGTCGCTGTGTGTTGACAACATCTGTGAGGAAAATTCCAGTAAAGTTCAACACACTCCAAACTGACCTTTACACACACACACACACACACACACACACACACACACACACACACACACACACACACACACACACACACACACTTGGGTAAACTTTCAGGTGTGTCAGATGTTTATGAGTTTAGCGTTTTCTGTGTGTGTGTGTGTGTGTGTGTGTGTGTGTGTGTGTGTGTGTGTGTGTGTGTGTGTGTCTGTGGGTGTGTGTTCTAGCTAGCATAGGTCTCGTTCACAATTTGCATAGCCACAATGTGGCTTCCCTCTAGATATGGAGCTCAGCGTAAGTTCTTTCAGGAAGACTTCAAATTTCCTTTTTTCATCACTCCTGTATGATCAGCTGTTCCATGGCATTCACTTGTCAGTAGTCAGTCAGATTCAGCTTTCATTGTTAGTTAAACCAATCAGATGCAGCCATTCATCATAAGCCAATCACAGCATGACATCCTGTTTTAAATGTGCTCTCTCCTCTGTGGTTGTCAGTTGTTGTTTCAGGAATAGAGTGCGTCTGGAAAAGTTCCCTTCATTGTTTGTTCACGACTTTGTCTCGTGGTGCTAGCAGCTGATGTCTATCTCAGAAGAAAAACTCTTTTCTGGCACCTGTTCTCGTCAAGCAGCTGTTTCTGCTGCTCAGGAGGTCAACCGGCCTACAAACGGTAGCGTCTTGACAGAACGTCATGCAGTCCCAGCAAGTACTCCCACACGCCTGCAGTTCAGAGGGTGGTGTCTCGATCGTCAGCGTCTAATCGCCGTACTACCCTGCTCCGACCTGCACAACAGCGGCTTTTTGCCGCCCGACACAAGGCCGTCGGCGGAAGGTGATTTCCACGGCAGAGGAACCGGCGCGTTTTGAATCAGCTGGACCATCTCACACTAAGTGAAGTTCCCAGACAGCAACCCAACATTGAATAAATATTGATTTTCCATCGGAATCATCATTATGGTTGATATTGAAATTTCAATGCAAAATAAATGTTGAATCACCATTACAATATCGATGAAACCTGACGTTGTTAATGTTGATGGCAACAACATTGGAACAACATTGATCTGTAGTTATCTTTATGATTGATTAAGCATTGATATATGGTTTACTGGGCGATATTGCCAATGTGTTGAAAAGTCATTGATTTAGAGTTGACCGGGAAACGACCTGTTGTTGAAAAGCCATCCAAATATAGTTGACTGGGAAATACAGTGCCTTGCGAAAGTATTCGGCCCCCTTGAACGTTTCGACCTTTTGCCACATTTCAGGCCTCAAACATAAAGATATAAAACTGTAATTTTTTGTGAAGAATCAACAACAAGTGGGTCCCAATTATGAAGTGGAACGAAATTCATTGGCTATTTCAAACTTTTTTAACAAATAAAAAACTGAAAAAGTGGGCGTGCAAAATTATTCAGCCCCTTTACTTTCAGTGCAGCAAACTCTCTCCAGAAGTTTAGTGAGGATCTCTGAATGATCCAATGTTGACCTAAATGACTAATGATGATAAATAGAATCCAGCTGTGTGTAATCAAGTCTCCGTATAAATGCACCTGCTCTGTGATAGTCTCAGAGATCCGTGTAAAGCGCAGAGAGCATCATGAAGAACAAGGAACACACCAGGCAGGTCCGAGATACTGTTGTGGAGAAGTTTAAAGCCGGATTTGGATACAAAAAGATTTCCCAAGCTTTAAACATCCCAAGGAGCACTGTGCAAGCGATAATATTGAAATGGAAGGAGTATCAGACCACTACAAATCTACGAAGACCCGGCCGTCCCTCTAAACTTTCAGCTCATACAATGAGAAGACTGATCAGAGATGCAGCCAAGAGGCCCATGATCACTCTGGATGAACTGCAGAGATCTACAGCTGAGGCGGGAGACTCTGTCCATAGGACAACAATCAGTCGTATACTGCACAAATCTGGCCTTTATGGAAGAGTGGCAAGAAGAAAGCCATTTCTTAAAGATATCCATAAAAGTGTCGTTTAAAGTTTGCCAAAAGCCACCTGGGAGACACACCAAACATGTGGAAGAAGGTGCTGTGGTCAGATGAAACCAAAATCGAACTTTTGGCAACAATGCAAAACGTTATGTTTGGCGTAAAAGCAACACAGCTCATCACCCTGAACACACCATCCCCACTGTCAAACATGGTGGTGGCAGCATCATGGTTTGGGCCTGCTTTTCTTCAGCAGGGACAGGGAAGATGGTTAAAATTGATGGGAAGATGGATGGAGCCAAATACAGGACCATTCTGGAAGAAAACCTGATGGAGTCTGCAAAAGACCTGAGACTGGGACTGAGATTTGTCTTCCAACAAGACAATGATCCAAAACATAAAGCAAAATCTACAATGGAATGGTTCACAAATAAACATATCCAGGTGTTAGAATGGCCAAGTCAAAGTCCAGACCTGAATCCAATCGAGAATCTGTGGAAAGAACTGAAAACTGCTGTTCACAAACGCTCTCCATCCAACCTCACTGAGCTCGAGCTGTTTTGCAAGGAGGAATGGGCAAAAATGTCAGTCTCTCGATGTGCAAAACTGATAGAGACATACCCCAAGCGACTTACAGCTGTAATCGCAGCAAAAGGTGGCGCTACAAAGTATTAACTTAAGGGGGCTGAATAATTTTGCACGCCCAATATTTCAGTTTTTTATTTGTTTAAAAGGTTTGAAATATCCAATAAATTTCGTTCCACTTCATGATTGTGTCCCACTTGTTGTTGATTCTTCACAAAAAATTACAGTTTTATATCTTTATGTTTGAGGCCTGAAATGTGACAAAAGGTCGAAAAGTTCAAGGGGGCCGAATACTTTCGCAAGGCACTGTATGATTGAAAATGCATTGATATCTAGTTGACCGGGAAATATGATTGAAAAGGCATTGATATATAGTTGACCGGGAAATATGATTGAAAAGCCATTGATTTTTGGTTGACCGGGAGATCATCGGGTGGTAGACCAACGTACTGCACCGGACACATCTCATTTCTGGACTATTGGGGCGAATACGATCAGGTAAGCTTGCTTAATATGTAATGTTCGATATGAATGAATTGTACTAAATCAAATACTGTTACTCGTTAACATGATGGTTAGTGTCCATCATGCTTTTGGATTCTGCATCAGACAACTTTTAAAAATAGCTAATGTTAGCTAGCGTTAGCTAACGTTAGCTAGCGTTAGCTAACATTCGCTAGCGTTAGCTAATATTTGCTAGCGTTAGCTAGCAGTAACAGTCTTAGAATATGGTACAGATGAAGTTGGAAATGTTTTGGCAAGGAAATTATTGGATATGACTGAATTTCCATTTGTAGTTGCATTATAGCTTTTGGATTTTGCTGAGGACAACTTTTGAATTCGGTCATGTTAGCTAATGCTAGCTAACGTTAGCTAGCGCTAGTCTTAGCCTAAAAATCCATTTTGAACTGATGTTTGGCAAGGATGTGACAGTATTTGTTGCTCTAATTGTGTTGTAATGTGTTTGTAGAGAGGAAAATGCCAGGCGGAGAGGGAAGAAAAGAGATCACCTGCCAGAGGGACTTAAGCAAGTAAAAAGGTAACCTTCAATTTTGAAAAGTGATTTGAATTTAGGGAAAACATGATAGGCTAGCCTACAACACTGGACAAATTGCCTTATATCCGATCATTGAAAAATATTAGGACTAGTGAATTTGTTTCCAAGTGTGTATATGTGGGTGTTCTGTTTAACTTAAAGGCAATTTTTTTGCATTGTGCTTGTATTTTCTGTTTTAGATGCTCTTACACAGGAGATGGGGACAGCCGCCGTCACCCAATTTACTTTTGCCCAGGCTGTGCAACAGTTGCTGCGCTATGCGTCAGACCGGGCAGGATGGACTGGACGACAAAGCAGTCAGACGTCAGAGGACCATGAACTGTAACTATGCTAAAGAGGACAAATAATGAAATAAGAGGCTAATAAAATGAATTTGTTTTTACCTTAAATGGTGTGGTGTGGTCAGTGTTTTAGGCTAGGCTATAGGCATAAAAGCTTTCAAATGTTCCATCACTTTTTAACATCCTGGCTGTAGATAAAGCAAGATATTCATTATAGGCTATTTAATTTAGGGCATTACATTTTCGTATGCCTAGCAATACTTTTCTATGGCTTAATAATGATTGAAGTTCCATTGAAATCACGTTGATCCTTAGTTCAGTTGAAATTTCAACATTGTTTCAATATTCCTGATAATTGAAATTCCATTGAAATTCCGTTGATCTATGGACAGGATTTCAACGTTGTTTCAATATTAAAACAGGGTGCAAAATGATGTTGAATCAACATCAGAATTTGATGTTGTTTCAATGACTTAATGTTGACAACGGAATGTTGATTTAACATAGTTTCAATGACTGTTTGCTGTCTGGGTTGTCTCAACGGGCTGCGTTGTTGTTCATTCATGTTGCCGCCCAGAGTAAATACGGGTCGGGCTGCAGGAACTATGTTCCAAGGCGCTGTCTAACATCTGTTTTTCCCTGTCTCTCGGGGGTTTCATTACGGTAATCGCTATTGTTGCGGCTGTAAGCATTCCAAAAAAGTGCTGGCGCGAGGGGCTAAACACCGAGAGATACACACTGTGACGCGCTCGAGATTGTATTGCAATGATTTTTATTCTTCTTCTTCCACACGTAAAATACACTTAGCACTGCAGTTACCAGATGTAATTGTTACCTGGTGAGTAGAATAATTGCGTTAATGCAGCGTGATGCGGTCAACCGAAGTGTTGGCTCCCAGGCTCACCCCCTCTCTGTCAATGGCCAAACCCCAGGCGCACAGGTGAAGCAAACAAATAAACTATCACTTCCGCTCAAACCGCGATCTAAACGCCCACCACCCACAACATCAGGGCGCAACACAATAATCAATGAAGACAAATGATAAATAAATAAATAAATGAGACCATAAACAACAGCCAATATGTGGCTCCTACAGCTATAAATAGAGTCAGCCGGCAGGCATTGTTTTACTCTAATAAGTGTATCAGGGTAAGTGAGCACATTCTGCAGGGCACATCTATTTTCTTTAGTAGACATGTTAGGCAAGTTGCTTCTATTTTCAGACGTTTGTTTTTATGAAGCACACTCTCCAACTACTCAGTTGGCATTAGTGGTATATGACTCTTACTATTTCTGTTACATTAAGCCTCTAGCGGTCACTCCGTCTATTTCAGGGGAATCGCAGATAAGCAACTCCTTGACTATCATGAGCAAATATTATGATATGCAGTACTGGTGTAAATTCTGACTCTCAATTATGCTAAGTTTTATCATGTGTTGACTAGGCGGTGGAGTGGTTTCTTATGCATTTATCAACTAATGTGACTTGCTCTGGTGTAACACTGTTCAAAACCTGGGCAGGTGCATCTTCCTTTTTGTGATAGGGAAACAACACGCAATGGTAATTTATCTTGGGAGCTATCGCTATCATATCAGTGGTTCATTGCTGACTTCAAACAGCGTGCATGAAGGATGTATTCTGCATTGAATATCATATTTAGTGCATCTGTTGCCTGCATACATATTGCTTCGTGCCTTAGGGGTCAGGGCCCTAAAGTATGATCCGTTTTTTGTTTTTAACCAAAAACGAAACTATGAGCTCCGTTTTCCTGTTTTTCCAATGTCCATACAAATTAAAAATGAACTGGAAAACTGCTCGTTTTTCAACTGTTGTTTTTTTTGTTATTCATGTTTCCATTTTAACCCAACAGCGAGAATACAGGCTCATTTTTCTAATGTGCATAATCATTGAAAATCTGATGGAACACAGGTCTCGTTTTTGTTTTGTATGGGCTTACGTGTTGAAGATCAGAAGTGGCTCATATCAATGGGGCGCTGGACCGGAAGTAACATTAACGTGTCAAAATAAAGTGTGTGGGGCACCTGGGTAGCTCACCTGGTAGAGCAGGCACCCATATATAGAGGTTTACTCCTCGATGCAGCGGCCGCGGGTTTGACTCCAACCTGCAGCCCTTTGCTGCATGTCATTCACCCCTCTCTCTCCCCTTTCATGTCTTCAGCTGTCCTATA
This sequence comes from Perca fluviatilis, assembly GCF_010015445.1. Classification (NCBI taxonomy): domain Eukaryota; kingdom Metazoa; phylum Chordata; class Actinopteri; order Perciformes; family Percidae; genus Perca; species Perca fluviatilis. The sequence goes on from NC_053126.1 coordinate 37,518,077, forward strand.
AAAAAAATGAAGGCTTAAAATGCCCCAAAAATATAAAATAAATAAATAAAATGTGTGAAAACTATAGGCTTAACTGCAAGACGAACCAGGCACTTTATCAATTTATTGGTGGTGTGTAGCTTCAGATAAGGCTCAATTTAGCTTTTTTTTGGGTTAGGGTTAGTAGTAGTCTCCCATCTGCCTTTTATGTCAAAGGTTTTGGAAAAAGTTGTTTATATACAGTTACAAGCCTTTTTGCAACTGAACTGTGTGTTTGAAAAATTTCAATCTGGTTTTAGATCACGTCACAGCACTGAGTCTGCACTGCTTAGAGTGCACAATGATATTGCCCTGTCTGTAGATGCTGGGAATCCGACTGTTTTAGTGCTATTGGACCTCACAGCGGCATTTGATACGTTAGACCATGCAGTCCTCCTCTCTCGCCTTGATCAGTACGTAGGCATCCGAGGCTCGGCACTTCAGTGGTTTAGCTCCTATTTGGCGAATAGGAGCTTTTCTGTTATGATTGGTGACTGCTCCTCGTCAACCACTCCTCTCTGTTGTGGGGTACCCCAGGGTTCAATTCTTGGCCCAATCCTGTTTTCTTTATATATATTGCCGTTAGGGGCTATAATAGGAAAGCACAACTTATCTTTTCACTGTTATGCAGATGATTTGCAAATTTATTTGCCTATCAAACCCAAATGACCCGCGTGCGCATTAGACTCCCTGCTTAGTTGTATCAATGACATTAAGTTGTGGCTGTCACAAAACTTTCTAAACAGAACGAAGATAAAACGGAGTGTATCATCTTCAGTACTTCAGGCACGACAAACCGTCCATCCTTGAGTTTTGGAGCACTGGCTTCATATTTTAAGCCAGCTGTCAGAAATTTGGGGGTGACTTTTGAATGCAACATGAAGTTTGACAAACAAATCAGCAATGTTGTTAGAATGAGCTTTTTCCAGCTCCGTCTCCTGGCTAAAGTTAAGCCATTCCTTAACAGGCATGATCTAGAAAAAGCGATCCATGCTTTTATTAGTTCAAGGTTGGATTACTGTAATGCTCTCTATGTTGGTTTGAATCAAACCTCCATCTCACGTCTTCAACTTGTGCAAAATGCTGCTGCTCGCTTTTTAACAAATACATCTAGACGTGCACACATCACTCCCGTTCTTTTCACCCTACATTGGCTCCCTGTGCGTTTTAGAATAGATTTTAAGATTTTATTTTTTGTTTTTAAGGCCCTTAATGGCCTAGCCCCGGAGTACCTATCCGAGATTTTAACCCTGCGTGAGCACAGCCGGTCTTTGCGGTCTTCTAACCAACTGGTTTTAGAAGTCCCAAGGTCAAGGTACAAACAATGGGGTGATCAGGCTTTTGCGGTTGCTGCCCCGAGACTCTGGAACAAGTTACCCCCTGATATTCGTACAATTACAGATGTTGCTCTTTTTAGGTCTAAACTCAAAACCTACCTGTTTAGAATGGCTTTTAATACGCAGTAGTGGTGTGACAATTTCCTCTTTCTGTTTCTATGTAACCTTTTTATGATTTTACTGTTTTCTACATTTCATTCTTCTTATTGCAACATATGTTTTCTATTCTTAGCTCAAGATGTGAAGCACTTTGGATACCTGTTGGTTGTTTTAAAGCGCTATACAAATAAATTTTGATTGATTGATTGATTGACAGTAGTAGTAGTAGTAGTAGTAGTAGTAGTATTTAGTTGACTAGCAATAATTAATATGTTATTGTGGAAACTCAGCTGTTCCATATATTTTACTCCATTAAAAAACATATAACGTTAGGCTATATAAAAAGTCATCAGCAGAGGTCCCCATCATCCAGTTCCATTGAGTCCACAGCACCATATGATATAACATAAACATGAACCAGACTCTGTGTGGATGTGGATGGACTGTAAAGAAAACTAAGAGAGAAAAAGAAAAGGTTCAACCTTTGCATTAATGCTTGCCTCTAATTCGGTGCTGGCTGCTGCTCCATACAACGGTACTTCATATTTATTTTTATTGCTTACCAGGAGTTGTCAGTAATCTTTATCAGATTAATAAAACATTGAAAAGGCAGGACTGGTACATATTGTTTTATTTACAATTTACAACAACTTAGCACGCGCGCACACACACACACACACACAGGTGCCTCAAAGAACCAACGATAAAAAAAGAACCTTTGGACTAACTGTACTAACTGTAGAAAAAAAGCAATGGGGGAACAAATCAAACTAAAAACTACACAAAACTATAAATCATAACAGTTTCAAGATGCTGTGTGTATCTTTTTGCTTTTGCCAGATAATTATCTAACAGCAGAGCTAATACTATGTTCACTATGTTGTTAAAAACAAACTTCCTGAACAAAGTCACAAATTAAGCAAACCCCATTCAAAGCATCTTTTACCGCTCACAAAAGTCTTATTTGTGTGTGATGCTTTGTCATCACAGCTTCCTTGAAAGGCCAGGCTCTCTGTTTACAGCACAGCTGAACAAATGTCCCAAATCAGGGTGCTTCTCACTGAAGGCCATTTCAGCATTTTGCTGCTCCTCCACATTCTGAAATGGGTTGGTGCCAAATATTGACACTGTTTTTACATGTTAAAAAGCATATAGCACAGTATTTTGGCACAATATAATATTACACCTACTATTGTAACATCACATATGAGCTGATATTTGGACCAAATTCTGTTGTAGTGTAAATCTTTGTCTATTGTACTGTCTATATACTTGGCCTGAGAAAGTAGTCTTTCCTCGTTCCTGCATGTGTCTGTGATACTATTGGCCGTAACAAAACAAACTAAAACAAACCTCAAGAACAGCCTTTTTTCATCTTCATAACATTGCCAAAATTAGGAATATCCTGTCTCAAAAAGACGCTGAAAAACTAGTCCATGCATTTGTTACTTCCAGGCTGGACTATTGTAATTCCCTACTGTCAGGTTGCTCAAATAAGTCTCTTAAGACTCTCCAGCTGATCCAGAATGCTGCAGCGCGTGTTCTCACAAGAACTAAGAAAAGAGATCATATTTCTCCTGTATTAGCTTCTCTGCATTGGCTTCCTGTTGAATCCAGGATTGAGTTTAAAGTCCTTCTCTTGACCTACAAAGCTCTAAATGGTCTAGCACCATCATATCTAGAAGAGCTCCTAATACCCTATTGTCCTACTAGAGCACTGCGCTCCCAGAATGCAGAGTTACTGGTGGTACCTAGAGTCTCTAAAAGTAGAATGGGAGCTAGAGCCTTCAGTTATCAGGCTCCTCTCCTATGGAACCAGCTCCCGATCTGGGTTCGGGGGGGCAGAAACTGTCACCTCATTCAAGAATGAACTTAAAACTCTCCTATTTGATAAAGCTTATAGTTAGGGAGTGAGGAGTTGCAGTGTCCACCTAACTGGCCCAACTGCTTCTCTTCATAATTGTTAGATTAATAATACATAACAAAGTAGAGGGAGGCAGGCCAGCCAAGCCAGATCCGGCAGGGGGAGAGTTCTAAGCCCGAAAAAGCTACCTCTCCTTATGACCTGTCTCTCTTAGTTACCTGTTATAGTTACGCTGTTATAGTTCTAGACTGCCGGGGGACTTCCTTCCTTTGACACACTGAGCTGCTCTCTCCTCTCCCTTTCTATTACTGTTACTATTACTATTACTATTACTATTACTATTTGTGTGCAGCCCATCCCAGAAATGCCTGTTACTAATCCTAGCTTCTGGGGAGTTTACTCCCCGGAGTCCTTATGCTTTTTTTTCCCCCAGCGTATTTCCTTGGAGAACGTTGGCACCAAGATCCTGGTTGCAGCTGTCGCCGTGGTCCTGCTGCACTCCCTGCTGAGCTCAGCGATGCCCTGCAATGTCATGCTGCGTCCTGCTGAACCCTGCAGCTTCCCGCTACATCCAGTCACTGTTCCATTATTAATGTGACTACTATCGCCACTGTTCATCACACCCCCAACCGGCTCGTCAGACACCGCCTACCAAGAGCCTGGGTCTGTCCCAGGTTTCTTCCCAAGAGGGAGTTTTTCCTCGCCACTGTCGCACTGCTTGCCCTTGAGGGAATTACTGGAATTGTTGGAATTGTTGGGGCTTTGTAAATTATAGAGTGTGGTCTAGACCTACTCTATCTGTAAAGTGTCTCGAGATAACTTATGTTATGATTTGATACTATAAATAAAATTGAATTGAATTGAATTGAATTGAAACTACCATTATGTCACAGTACAGTAATGTTGGCAGAACGTGTTATTTAACATCCAATCAATGTTGAAGGTTCACAGACACCAGGTAGTCATGACATGCAACGGTTATGTGCCTAAATAGTAAGCATAAACTAAATTTGGCTTGTCATAACAAAGACAATTTGGTTTTTCAATTTCCCTACATTTTCAAAATAAAAAATACTTTTGCTTCGGTATATTGTGTATAAATTGATGAAGAATATATAAATGTAATCCATTTTAAATGTGACATTAAAAATGCTCACCAGGAGCTGTGCAAACAAAGGCAGGAAGAGCTAAAAGTTACAGTTAGGGTTAAGTAAGGTGGGCAAGTTGAAGCAATGGGAAAGGGAATCTTCGCAGAGAGCTTAATAGCAGTCAGCTCCTACTGCCAAAATGAGTGTGAAATCAATTTTGTGTTGTTTAAAAAACTGCAAAACTGTATCAAATACCTTGAACTGTGTGTGAGTTCCAAGCATCCACAAATTGCTGCAGTCCAATTCTGGCACCTCGACAAGTGAGGTTTGAGACACAGTATTTCACTGATGGGTCCTCCATGTTAATGGCCTCTTGGTCTTGTAGGTTGACCAATGCTGCCTTTAACGGATAGGTGACCCCGTTGTTTACTTCTGGCCACACCCGTTCAACCCTGTGGTTCTGCAAAAATGGAGAAAGAAAGCAAGTATATAAGCACTGACAAAGTATTTTTTCAAAGATAAACAATAATGTCTGTTCAATTGAAATGTATGTAGAAATAATAGCAATTTTGTGGCCGGGTTGGCTCAGTTGGTAGAGCAGGCGCACATAAACATAGAGGTTCATGATATAGAGTCTGACCTGTGATGATTTCCTGCATGTCTTCCCCCTCTCTCTCCCCTTTCTCACCTACCTGTCCTATCCATTAAAGGTGGAAAAGCCCCCCAAAAAATAATCTTTAAATGAAATAATATTAATTTTAACACCCTAATGATGAATGACGCCAGTTTGAACCCTTTCGGAGAAGTTATTTTGAAGATTTATATAACTTTTACACAACAATCTAATTCAATTAGTGTGCCTCTGATTAGTAATCAAGTCTTCATGGCTTGCAACAATTTGGACAGTCATGTGTTCCATTCTACTGTATACTAGTCATTCGTAGCACAATGTAGTCCACCAACTCAATTCCCATAGAGTTTGAGTCAAATGCAGAGGGCTTATAGCATCTTTAGAATGCTAACTGGAAATAAGATATCAAAAGTCTTTTGATGTTGATGGGTCACATCCATCAAAGCAAATGAATGTAAGTGATAAGCTACCAAATACTAAACATGAACTTATTTTGACAGTTTCAGATAGATTAATCGAGATTCTGGTTATACTTTAATTTAAAAAGTGATATTGAGTAACATACATTGATGTAAACAACATTGAAAGTCTGTTAAAGATCATGTTAGAAAATGTTAATCTATGAATTTAGGCAAATGTCAGCACATTGAAGGTGTTTAATGAAACAAATCAAAATCTTCCTAACCGAAGTGAATGACTGAAGCAACTCTCATAAAGTTTTTGGATATCATAGGCAACAACAGCTCTTGGATCACAGATGCATACTGTAATGAACACAAGGATATTTCCTATATTATAATGTATTTGTAAAAGAACCAAAACATAAAATAATTACATTTTTCCTTTAATCATGTTTTTTTTAAAGAAAATATATTTTTGATGAACAGGCTACATAACAGAAATTTATTTTTTTCTTAAATATGTGAAAACAAGAAAAGAGTCATGTCAGATCCAAATATAGTATGTTTATTCAAACTGAATTAATTCAATAGCACTTACTCACCTGTACACGTCGTCATAAATAACAAGGTTATTTTTTATTGGCATGATTGAGTGGCCAACCAGTTTGCCACTGTAAGCATCAATGGCCATTATGAAAGTCACTCCATACATGGCCATCTTTTCATTTTGGTCCATGTTCAATTCATGGCCAAAGTATGCTGCATTGTATGGAACCACATTTAGGTTCCTTAGTCCCTAGAATAGATGAGACAGATGTATAATTATTGAAGACTTGTGTAGTTTCACTGTAATTAAAATGGCTATTCACATATAAGACAGAAATGTATGGAATGATAATGCTTTTTCAAAACGGTTCTATGATTAGCTAGACTTTTGGATGCCACAAATAATTAAATTTAATTTCTTTTAATACACTGTAATGTTTCACTGGACGAGAGTTAGAGAGGGAGGTACTGTAGGTAGGGAGGGAGGGATGTGGATTAACCTATTCATAGGTGTTTTTGTGCAAACTTACTTGGCACCGTTCCTCGTGGTATGGAGGTTGAACACGATGAAGAGCAGCTGCCACTCTGTGTTTAGAGGCATGTATGCCTTTGCTGACTGGTAGCCAGTCATCTTCTTGCGACCATATGTGGGCCCTGTCTAATACAATTAGAACACAACTTATGAACTGCTGAAAAACACTGCATTTGCAGAAGCTGGTGCACACAATAATATATAATAATATGTGATAATATCATAGTGATACATATGCCATGGTAGACTAGCTTTGTCATGTGACTTCCTGAATCTGAACGCAAACATCATCCTGGAGCCTTTTCTGTTCACTCAGCAGTGGCTTTTACCTTATTATTATTATTAGCCTGCAATAAAATACATGTGCATATTGCTGTTCAGTTAGGCACTGTTATTATTTAAAGTTGTGACCAATATTTTTATAATTATTGATGTGACAGTCATAGTTATTGTTATATTGTTTGGAAACTACTGTTCAAATTGTTGTTAGAAGTTTGATAAATATATTATGGCAGTTGTGATATTTAGAAAAGGCTGATCAAGTTGCAAATGTGTTTTAGGCCAGTGATGAAGGATAATATATAAATTGCTATACACATTTTAGTGGTTCTAACACTGGCAGACAGGTCAGAGATGAATATACCTTTAATTATTTTAGTTGATTTATTTCTTTTTGTATTCTAAACAAAAAAGGATCATGTATGTTCCTATGTTCCATGTGCATTTCATTTGGCATTCTTAGCACACAATGTGTGTTCTCTCCAGTAAACTGGGGCTATAATTAGGGAGGGTTGTACAATTCTAAAACCATAATCGTAATAGTAAAATCCTCACAAATTATAGTCTTAGTTCACTGGACCAGTAATTATGTAGTGTAGGCTACTGTACATTCATGAAACAGGAAGAGGACACCTCAATAGGTTAGGACCTTATATTGAGCTGGGGGAAGAATAACTGATGAACAATCTGTTACAGTCATTGTTTACAGTGTGCATTGAATTTATAACTTAATTATCTTTATAGTTTCTAGATTTCAGAGTCTAATTTCTTCAGTGTCTTTCTTTTCTATGTCCAGGTAAAGGCCTAAGAGGAAGAAAAGCATATCATATATAAAAATAAAACCGTGGCAGAAGCAGACCGACTGGATGGTCTACACATACATTTAGAAGCTACTGCTCTTAAATGAAACCATTCAAGGAGTCACTGTCATTTGCACAAATGAACAAGATGTACACTTTGTTTGCAGAGCGAGCAGTAAAAGTTACATAATGTTACTTAGGAAATTTATATTTTAGCCCATGAGAGAGAGAGAGAGAGAGAGATTTATGCTAGGGTGTAATTTCCACTGGGGACACGGAGGACATGTTCCCCCTCCCACTTTTTTTCTGGCATAGGACCCGCAGACCCCCTGTTTTGTGTCACCCCCCCACTTCTCAAACCAAAGTTACACCCTTGTATTTATGCATCATATTTCAGCATTGTAGATTAGTGGTTGTACATTTTCCTGAGTAACATTCGGCTGTCTTCAGCACACTCTCAAGGCAAAGAGTACAACTGTTCGTTTGTGCACATAACTAGTAGGCTACCTTGAATGGTATGATTCTGACGGTTTCAGTTCAGAGCAGTAGGCAGTAAATGTATATATATATATATATATATATATATATATATATATATATATATACAGTATATATGCTTTCTCTCACTGTTTAAAGCGCATCTATCCGTTAAGCTACTTCTGGCTCGACGTGGCATCACCTCAGCCTGGTGTGTCAAAATAACAAAGATAATAACCTCTTCTCTTAATACATCCATGATAACAACGCCCAAGACTTCCAGTTTTGCTTTCCACCTAAAAGTTAATAATGCTGTATGCAAATGTAACAGGGGATGTAGTCATATGACAGTCATATGTATTTCACCAAAATATCCTCTTATTTCCATTACATCTTAGATTTTGGGGATTTTATATCCTGCCTGTGTGTTTTTCGAGTGCAACGAAGTTGACGAAGGTACGTGTGTGCGCTCTCCGGCCAGATTAGCGCTCCAGTTGCACCGTTGATAAAGGTTTATAAAAGATATTAATTGTAATTTGAACATGACCAAACAAATGTATTCCGTTATATATAATATCCGGTTTGTCCTGTGTGATTTATACAGTGGTTTGAATTCGCCAATTCAAGTTTTTCAATTATATATTAGTTCTTTAATTAGATAGATGGCTAACGCTAGCAAGCTTAGACCGTTGTTAAGGCCGTTGCTATGGTCGCTGCTAAGGCCATTGTTAAGCAACCCTTTCAGTAGAATCAAAGCCCGTCTATTAGAAATTCTCTGGTAGAATAGAGTCACGTCTGCCGTAGGCTACCTCGTAAAGCGCATTTCTTCTGCTCTTTTGTCCGAGGAATTACCCAGATGTAGTGACCCCGGGCGGTAGGCCTGTATGTCCCAGTCTGTTTGTTGAAACCACAGAGTAAAGCAGCTCATCTGTCGCCACAACAAAATGACACAGATAAAAAAAAGGTTACACATATGATTAGGAGCTTTAAGATAATATTATGATTGATAATATGTGCAAAATAGATTTTAATAGAAAAGTTGTTTACATTGGAGGTCTTGCTTGAGATTATTTTAGATCACTAAAGCGGACAATGGTGGTAAGGAAATTTAGCTAAATAAAACAAAAAATGTAATAATGTATTTACATTAAAAGATACAACATGTTACTGGGAATATATCTGAAACTATTATTAATGCTGGTTTTGGTGCCAACTAACTAGCTGTATCCATCGTCCAGCTAAGCTAAGCTTCACTAGTCTGTTATTAAGGACCTTTGACATTCATATGTTGATGATGATCACTCGTGCTGTGCGTGTGTTCTGGATGTGGTGTCGGTTGCATGGTTGGTTGTCTCCTGGATATTGATGCGCATCTATTTGAGCTGTTACTATAGTAACGTGCTGTAGTCTCCTTTTTAGCGGCACAACGCCCAATACGTTTTGGTACGACACCCGTAACAGCACAGATTAGAGTAGGAAGTCAGGCTGTCTTTGGTTTTTGCATTTTTCTACAGAAGCTGATTCAAACAACCTAACACTTGGATTTGCACTTCATTGGCTTCTCAGTAACACAGCCACCCAGTCCTAAGTGGATTAGATAAAACTGGAAAGACAGACAGACAGACAACTACAAGTCTTGATGGCAGATTGTATCAATGCATTATATTTTATGCTGCAAGCCTGCCCGATTGCTTAACAAGCACAAATTGCATTTCCTGTCCTAAACTTCGGTGATTCTAGCTGCTTGTAAATTTGGCATACATAAAAGAAGAGATGTAGGTAAACTTGTATTTTTATGTTATCAGCTTAAATTAATTTACCTCTTGAATAGCTTCTGCAACAGCGCCTTCCAATTGTTCATTGGACACCAGTGCATTCTTCCTAATGTTGTACAATGCACACAACTTTTTAAGGTTTGAGACAGATGCTCCTTTCTCCAAACCCATGGAAATCAATGTTCTAGAGATTTCATTGAATGTTTTGTTTTGCAGCATCATGCTCTGAATCAAATCGAGTTCAAGCGCAATCTCTACCTGCCTCTCTCTGTCTACTACACAGCAACACAAAGTGCGGGAACTGGCAGATGTTTTGTGCCCGAGATACTGAATGACTTTAGGAAACAGGATATAGGTCCATGGGTGGGAATTATATATTTTTTATTTTAATTTTGATTGGTCAAGTACGGAAGCGTATTGCATTTCTCCCATGGATGGGCATTCACCCCAATATTCATGAATTAACCAAAGAAAACCACTAATTTAAAAAAGCATCAGCCCAAACTTGGTATGTCTTGGTATTGTAATTTTGATTTCCATTCTATCCTGAAAATAAAAAGCAACTGCTACTGAAATTCAGTAATTCAAAAATAATTTTCAAAGATACTCAATGCAGCAGTAAATGTAAAATGTACAATAAACCCCAAATGCTTTTTATATCAGGTTAAGTTACATTTCTGGATAGCCAATATGTGCTTGTCAGTGTTGAGTATTTGTCTTTTACGAGTGGTAAACTTAATTTTTCAGTTAGAAACTCCACATATTAGGTTGTATGTCTGGAGGCATTAGCAAGTTAAATGTAAGTATTTATAGACATTTGAAATGCTTCTTAGAATAACTAAAGTACAAGTATTACATTTAGTAAAAGCAAAATCTTTGACATTTGTCCAAATTTTTATTTTGGTCCAAGAAAAGTTCAGATTGCAGCCATAACCACATATAAATAAATAAATAAACCGTTTATATATTTTAAATTAAATACACATAAAGTGAAAATGTTCAAGCCTTTTGGGTTTTAATTTGGATTATTGCGGTTACAGTTCATGAAAATCAAAAAATCGGTGTCTTCACAATCAGTTTATTTATCCTAATAATCTAATAATGGTGTCTTAATTTTTTCAGCTTAAGGCAGACACTATGTACCTCATTACACATAAGGACCAGGAGGTACTTCTGCCAGCAAATAATGGGCTGTTGGATGTATTCGGGACTGTAGGTCCCTATGAAGTCCATGGAGAGGAGGCAGGCAATTTGCTTTTGCAAGTCAGCCCAGTGCCTCAACCAGCCGCCCACAGGTCCCACCACCTCCAGGCCCAGCTCAGAGGATCTATTCGAGGTAACATGAATATTGAGGGAAATAGACCTACAGTTCGGTTAAAACAAAAGTCAAAATTCAAATAAATTCAAAATATGTTTCTGGTCAAAAGAACCATGCAACTTAAATTTTATTTTCCCTTTAAATTATAACACCTCTCTTTCTATATTCTTAGCCTTAAAAATTAGGCTATAGCATATATGTGCCGTTTGAAATTTCTATTATCTGTGATTTTTTTTTATAACACCGAATGTAGGAATAATTAGGCTACTTGTTGAGATCCAGATATCTGACATTGTGATTAATCAATATTCTGCTTTTCTTCCGAGTTAGTTAGAGTTAGTGCATATAATTAACTTTAATCAATAAATTCCCAAACTGAATAATTGTTTGTGTTTAATAGAATTTCTAATTTATTCCTTAATTTATTGCCAGTGAAGATAATTAGTTCCACCTTTATCGTAGCCTATCATTTCTTTGTGCCAGTGTTTCCCAAAGGTTGAGAATTTAATAACGTTCAGCACATACAATACCAGATTACCTGGAGCACAAATGCTCTATTTATAGGGCTATCTGAAGAAAATATATTTTTCTATCTTTTTTTAGATCATTGTTCTTTTTTTTAAGTGTTTTAATCTGTGTTTTGGGGATCCTAAACATGCTGTTTTGTACTTTAGCTACATGTCCTGCTGCAGTCATTAGGATATCATCTGAGAAGTTGTCTGCCATTCAAACTCTCTTTTACAGACAATTTAATACAATTATGGGTTTTATTCGCGCTCAAGTCCATAAATACAGTTAATGGATTCAAGCACGGAGAACTGAAGGCTCTCAACGATTAGCTCCGTTAGTGGTTAACTCCGGTCAGCTCCGTTATGAAGAAATGCTCGCGGAGGAGACTGCCGCGGACCGGGGTAACAACCAGACTCTGATAAATGACGTTCGGGGAGCTTTCACAGCCGTGCACAGTTTAATTAGTATCCTACAGTTAAGTCCACGGCAAGACCACCAGCAGCATGCTACTACTAAAGTAACGATAGCATCTGAACCTCAAGTGCAGCGTTCGTTTACGCTGCCTGTCATGCACACGAGGGGGAAGGGCTGGAGGCAGCCGTGAAAAATACATTGTTGATTGGACAATAAATGCTATTCCAATATTATCTACCTGGGCGGGTCTCAATCTACCTGAACCTATGTATGGGAAACCCTGTGTGCTTTTCAAATAGCATAGTCTTTGTTGAACATTTTCTGTAGTATTAGTTGTTAGAATTGTGAAACTAAAGAGACAGGTCTGTAGTTTGTGAAGTGATGCTTATTACCCAGGTTTGGGCCTAGGTATGACTTAGCTATTTTAATTTTCTTTGGAAAAGTACCGGTTTGATTGATAAGTAAGATAAGGGTTCAACATATCCAATGGCCCGATGGCCTCGGGCCAGTAAAACATTCTGTAGGGCAAGTAGATTAGTCAGTTGCTGGCCCGTTCAGGACAGTTGTAGGCCTTTTGTTTGTGCCATTTAAAGTCTTTTTTTTTTTATTTGGTGCTAACGTTAGGTGAAACTATCTTACGTTGATTATAAATGGAGTTCGCTAACGTCAACAAACGACCACGGGACCACCACACATGCTACATAGACCTTCAGTAACCCGGCCAGACCGGAGCTGCTGCCCGCTCTCCTCCTTCGCCGGGAGCTAGCTAGTAATATGAGCGTACGTCGCGGTGCCTCCGCCTCCACCGGATAGCAACCACAACTCGAACCCAGTTGCAGCTTCAGCAACATACTGCTGTTTCTGCTGTCTGTACTCCTCCTGGCGAAGTAGTCTCCTATACAGGCTGGGAGTGGGAGTGAAGCAGAGGGGCCGCTGGGGGGTGCTCTAATAATTAGGCTACTAGCTAATGTTAGCTAACCGGAAGCTCCCAGTGAGGCATTCATATGCTGTCGGAAATTTTATAATCATTTAAAAAATGAATGCATAAAATAGGCCAGTAAATATGGCTGGAAATATTCAGGTTACTACAGTATCAACACAAAGAGCAAATAAAACAATAATTAATATATACCAAAACTATATCAAAGTTATCAATGTGTGCTTATTTTAAACCAAAATAAACAATATTGATTCATGATAATAATAATTGACTGAACTCATATTTGTAGATGCAGGATATATATACATATATATATATATATATATACATATTTATTTATTATATATATTTTTTTTCGATGAATCATTACAATGTACAGTAAAATCGATTAATGAATTATCAATTTGAAAAAGTATTTTTTCTGGGCCAGTTAAAATATACAAGGGCCAGTACAAAACCCTGATCTACTGGCCCGGGTGGCCAATGAGAAAAAGAAGTTATGTTGGACCCTATAGGTAACTGGTTTTAAAATCCCCATCTTAAATAATGCCATGTCAATGTCATTAAAATCAGTAAACTTTTTTTTGTAACAATATTTTCTTTCTCATCCACTGCTTTGAGATACATTGTGTGGAATTTCCAGAAACACAGTTGTGGTATGATGAAACTAAGGGAAAGCCAGCATGAGTTTTTAAACTCAGTTCCTGTCTTCCTGAAGGTGTATTTAAAAATACACCTTCAGGAACACAGGGACTTCCGAGTTGGGATGGCACTGCACAATAACATATCGTGGTTAAACTGTATTGCCTTCCTAATTGTCTCCTCAATTGAGTGTTCTTTGTAAGTCATCAAGGTCTCCCAAAACCTTCGTCATGTACTGTATGAGAAATGAGTTGTGCTCATTTAAGTAAGTAAGTTTTTTCCTTAACAAACATTGAGCAGGAGGTTCTGTTGAATGATTTATTATGAAGTGTTACAGATGCCTTAAGCATTAGAAACATTATTAAATTGTTATTTATTATTTCTAATAAAACTGCAGCATGACACAAGATGTGACGGTCCAGTTCATGAATAAACCACTTACTGAAGTATTTCAAACTGTTTTAATGCAACCCTACCAGATAAGGGGTGTCATGATATCAAATGGGTGTCCGCGAGCGTTGCGCTGCAATTCTGTGGTGGACCACCACTGGTGGTGTGCAGAAAAGCAACTTTATTCATACTGAAAACAAAGATCTGTCAGTGTTGCGACCGAATATATACTTAAGCAGCATTTCTCAATCCTCTAATGGACCACTAGTCCTGCCGCTGTCCGGCTCCTGGTTCCAACAAATGATCCGCATGTTATCAAGCAGCTGTAGGAGTTTATACAGTCGGCTTTAATGTAGCAGGATGGCAGACACCCAAATCCTAAGACTTCTCTTCTTTTTTTTTTTATTATGTTTCCAATTAACGAGTTATTGTTATATTTAAATTCTAAAGAAAATTATTGCAAATAAAAAATAGCCTAATAAAGATTATATCAATCATGTTACCATGTCGATTTCACTGATATAATGTGAGTATACATCACATTCAAATTTTTTTTAAAGAATAAACAAATAAAATAAAATGTTTTAGTGATCTGTGCAATAAATAATTACAATTAATTAATAATAGTGACCTTAAAATCTAAAATTAAATCGTAGAGTTGGAATAGATTAATAGACAGACAGATAGATAGAGAGATAGATAGATGGATAGCTTTTATTGTCATTCAACTGTACATACAGAGTGCACATGTAAGAGCCAAAGTTAACTAAAGGCAAATTTAGAGGTTTTTGTATATGCTAATGTTTAAGTTTGTATATTATTATAGTTATTTGATGTTGACGTACATTGTATTCAACTATGCGTGTTGTTACAGATCTAATTTACTCTAGTTCTATGTTCGAGCTACTGCGCAGGTGCCCTTTGTTTTGCTAGAGAAAGAGCGTTGTGGTGGGTCAGCGTTAGCTGCAGGGCAAAATGGTTTTTTGACCGTAAAAAATAAGTTTGTAACGAATAAGTAATGTAACAAATGTCGGAAAGTTGGAACAGCAAGGTGGACATTTTCAATGTGGATTTCTGTCTGAGAGAAGCTCGGGGAAATGTTTGGATGAAAATAGAGAGTTGAGATATGAAACGCAGTGATGTCTATTCTGTGAGTACGTGTCTGCAAACTTAACTAAAGGTTGGGAAATAAAGAACGAGTCAAAACTAACTGTGCCTACTGCTGACAGAAGTGGATTTAATACAAGATTTGATTTTACCACTAAAGCACATATGAACAAATTTTTTTTCAATAAATCATAAATACTGCCTAAAATAATGCTAATGCTACAGTGTTACTTTAACATTAAAATATGACAATGAAAAAAAGAGTTTCACAGCAGCATAGTTTGTCAAAAAAAAAATGAAACCAAGTAAAGGTTCTGTCTCTCTCTGTGAACATCTCACTAGGAAGGGTGGAGGAGGGGGGCTTGCCGTGGACGGCTCCACTTTAATCATCCCCTTTAATGAGAGGGAGGCTAATGTGAGGAGCATACAGGAGAAGGTGAAGGCTGACCTTCGCATTCCTGACAATAGGCTCGTTCGAGATGAACTGCGCCTCGCCTGTAAAGTAGACGAGAGCAGGCGGCAGCAGACTGGGGCGGTAACAAAAGTCCGCTCTCAAGTCGGACAGTTTTCCAGCTGACTCCAGCAGCCTTCAGGCTGAACAGGAAGTGACACAAACACTGTGGTCCGTTCGGGTCCGATTCCGATTTAATAAAATGTTATCAGACCCATATATCTGCTCCTACACAGTCTCCAGTTGGTTTTATTATGACAGAGTAGCTGTCAAAATTCTCTACATGCTGTTGCTGATTTTAATTACCAACAGACTGTAGATGATGTGTAATCTGAACAGATTTAGTCTCTCTGATTTCTAAACATCACTATCAGCCACACAACATGTGTTCTGTACAGAATAAGCCTTTAAATGAGACAAATAGCAGTTAAAATCCCTCCGATTCAAAACCAATAAAAAGTTTATATAAAACGTCATCATGTTGAGTCGATTCTGAACCAATCAGCTGTTCGATCAGCTGAGAGACCGGCGTTTCCCAGCATGCCCTGGGTCCGCCTGCGTCTGCCTGGCTCTTGCAGTCGGTGAAAAGCCACTGCGCTGCCTGCGTCTCAGAACTGCGGCCGCCTTGGTCTCGTGAGATTATTGTTGCCCACGTGTGCATGACGTCAGAGCAAGTCGGGATCAAGTCGGACACAAATCTAACCGGCATGCATTGGGCGCCGATCGCCGGTGATCGATTCTGCGCAGATCTGGCTCATCTCGAACGAGCCTAATGTTGTTCTTTGTGACGCACAGGGCAACCGTCTTTTGGAGGGTCTGGCACAACAGGTACGATCATTTTGTCTACGTATGGATGTGTATTACTTTAGGCCTATCAGTGCTATAATGTTTTTTTTATTATCATAAGTTTGTAAAAAAATAAAAAATAAAAAAAATCACTTTACATAAACAAGGATATATTGTGTCCTATAGGCCTGGGGTTATGGCGACAAAATGCCCGCAGAATTGTTGCCCTACAGGACGATGCATTTGAGGAGCTCCAGAGGAGGAAGAGGAGGAGGTCAAGGTAATATTCATTACATTTTCCAGAATAGGCTACATTCATAATTTTAATATATATATATTTTTATATTTTGACACACAATTCAACAACCCCCTTAACTAATTCCATTAATTACTTGCTATCGTACTTAGCAAAAAGTAATCAATCTGCAAATCTCCTTCTGTTGTAGTCAGTGTTGGGAAGGATACTTTCAAAACGTACATATATGGGAATACATGCCCACAAATGTATTTTGTAACGTATTCCATTACGTTACTCAATCTGAGTAACGTATTCTGAATACTTGGATTACTTCAGGATTACTTCCACATTGAATTGCGTTTTATAAGTGTAGGAATGCAGCTATCACATCCATCTTACTAAACAGGCCTATAATGGTGTGTTCTTTTTATTCCAACTAGCTGAATGTGTACCTGAACAAGCAGATAGATTATTGTATTGGTAGTCCCGAACTGCATACTACAAAAATCTAACCGCAGTGCTACCACGAGCTAATTTTAGCTAACGTTAGCTAGCATGTCAAATGGGGCTAGTCAGTCTTTAAACGGCTCTGGAGCTAGTAAATCAGCACGTAGGAGAATGTAAAGTCGCACGTCAATGTTAAAATAGCAAGGTGACTAGTAAAACTACAGCAGACGACTACCCTTGGCTAATTAAAAAAATTGCTTACTTTAAGATGCTTCTTCAGGTTGGAGGTGGAGTAATTTGGACGCTGAAAGGAGGTTGGTTGCTGGCAAGCAGAGGTTGCACTGCACAGTTATATGTCATTCTCCCTGTTCGTTCTTTAATGTGAAATGCTGTTTGAATTTCCAAGATAGAAACTTATTCCTGCCCTGGCTCTGTCGTGCCGGTTCCGACTCCATTGTGACTGATCACGCAAATAGCTATTTTTTTTTGATTTCATATCGGGGCTTCTGGAAAATGCATAGAGTTGCCTTAATTTAGTCAGAGTGAATAAACTCGTGAAACAGAGAAGTATCGTCATGTAATCTATTGATTTCAACAATGTAACTGTATTCTAAATACCAGCGATTTAAATTGTAACTGTAACGGAATACAGTTACTCATAATTTGTATTCTGAATACGTAACGCCGTTACATGTATTCCGTTACTCCCCAACACTGGTTGTAGTTGTATTTTAATACCAATAATATTAGCAGTAGTAATGCTTTACCGTATTGCTGGCTGCTGTGAGAGATCTGGAGTAATGTGTGTTTAAGCCTGCATATACACCGCCTGTGTCGGCCATCAGAAGGTGCGGCAAAAAGGCATGTATTTCCGTTCATTTTGAATGGCGGTAGTGCGTTAAGGCTGCAGCAAAAAGTTGTTACTGAGTCAACCTTTGGAGAAACGCGAGTTGCAACCCCACGTCATGCTGCGTGGCCAATCATGTAAACGGCAATCAGACTTGGCGGTGTGAGAGTCGCGTAGAGGAAACAGGAAACATCACTGCCTCTATCTCTGCCACAAAAGCTCTGAACTCCTCGGTCCCTCCATCTCTTTTCTTTCTCTCTTTCTCCGGGGAAATGAAGCTGCCTTCAAGTGCACTCAGAAACGTCCATATATATAAAGGAACTGACGGAAAACAGTAACTATTAAATATAAAGTCTACTTGTGCTACATTGGGGGTTAAGGAACACAACAGGATGTCGCACAAATGAGTTGTAGAAAAATCGCTGGATAGCTGTTCTGAACGCAGCCTGCCGCCAGAAACACTTTGCATGCTGAAGCTCAAGCAGAGCTATTTTCATTTTGGGGCCCATGTTATTCAATCTGTCCGGCCACACCGGCTGTGCTCAGGCGCGGAGCACGCTAGCTGCAGCTATCTTTTCGGCGTCTCCTCTATTTCAACCCCGTGGAGTGGAGAAGGATCGCGTGTGGTCTGGTATGAACAGCCAGGCGCGGGATCAGGCACAACTATACGCTTCACGGCTATTCGCGGTGTGTTCCTGGCGTAAGAAGTAGTAGTAGTATAAACAGCCCTTCCCCTACCCACTCTCCCTGCTGCATGTGTGTAGGTGGCACTAGTTGCTATGGTGATTAATGAGTGCATGGGGAAAGGGCTGTCTTACGGTACAGATCCACTTTTGCGACACGACTGTCGCGTGGTGTCGCGATGTCATATAGCCATGGTTGATGCTCCACGCCCCTAACCAGCAGTTGATTGAACGAACGCGTGACGTGGGTGTGTCTACTCGAGAATTTCAACAGAGTGTCATGGCGGCTCGTTGAGAATACAATCTCGTATTATACAAAAATAGTTCACCGAAATGTGTTTCTGAAAACATTTTAAGTGAGAAATAGGCCGTGCAGTTGCTGAATATGTCTTCATTTCAGATCAACAAAGGTCAGTTTGAAAGATTTTCGTCTACTTCTACTGGATAGTCGCGTCGCGTTCAACGCGATTCATTTGCATAAAGCTGGGCATCGGCCAGCTTTTTGACACTCAGCATTTTTTCAAATGTAGCGCCGCCTTCCCGGAATGCTTTGCAGGAGCGTTGAAGTCGCTTGACGTCACCCATAGGAATAGAGCGGGGCGCGACGCGACAGAAGCGTCGCACGGACAAGTGGATCTGCACCGTTACACACATTGCCAAAATCTCTCACATAGTTAATTTGATGGAAATCTTTGTCAAAATTGCTGCTTCTGACTCGCAGGCAGTTTGTCCAATCGTCAAAATGATAATGTGAGAGTCAGGTGACCCTGAAGAGATGCAGTGTTCAAATTGTTTGTAGTGTAAAAAATGTGAGAAATAAAGCAGTTTAGAAAAGTTGGAGGCTGTCTGTGTGTCTTTAAAATGGGAGCCTGCAGCAGGTGCTTGGTCTTTCTGTCACAGATCCAAATGTGTAGGTATTGTGCTTAAGTAGTGTCATTTGTGTACGTTTAAATGTAAAAAAAATGATTTAAATTAAGTGAAATTTAAAACTTTTTTACTCTTTTTAAGCTGCCTTCCATTCTATAGATTCCATTCACCCATTCTAGCCCTAAACAACCCATTTCAATGTCTTGCCTTACATATTCCCAGAAATGATTATTATTAGTTTGATTCAAGTAGCAAAACTAATCTCTGTTCAAATTAACAGGTCTGACAACGGATATCACATGACATTCACACACACTGGGCATCTGTATGCTGGTGTGAACAGGAAGTATTTCTTAGTGAAAAAAAATGCAATTAGCTATGACATAAACATATAAACATATATTAAACATCTCAAATTAGTGATAACTTCCATTTAAATTTGCTTCCTGCTTCTTACAGTGCAGACGCTCTACTGTTTGCTCCTGCTTCTGCTTGCATATTTCTGCTGATAATCTTGCTTTTCCTCTGAGAGAAACTATGAACAGCGGCTCTTGGATACTTGTAAATCACTGGACTATACATTTTTTGTAGACATAGTAGGCTATTGTCATATTTGAAAATTTTTCTGCGTGAGCATGGCCTACCAATAGCTCAAGCCTGTCCTAAAGTGACTGTAGCTAAAGCTAATTAGCAGCAAGATGCCTTCCTTCTCCATAGAGGACTACTACAAACTCCTTCAGAAGATTGCAGTTCTGGAAACCAAAATTTACCGGTTAGAAGTAAACGTGGAAGTGAACGGATCATGTGGAAATGACACCACTTTACCACTTGTTACGGCCTCCATTGAAAGGAACAAACAAAGGCTCAAAAGGGAATGGAGGATGCAACATATATGAAAAGAAGGATGCCAAACACCATGTTACCAATAATCCAACAAGCTTTATTAAATAATGCAGACTCCCAAAAGTAACAAACCAAAAAGAAACAAAAGGGACTGGAGACCCCGGCCAAAAAGAACAAAAGATGGGAAGACGCTGGACCAACCTCGCAGTGGGCCGTTGCTCCCCGCGTCTCCCCCTAAACTAACTAAAAAGGGTAAACTAATCCTAGAACAAACAAAAAGAACGAATAACTGAACTACCGGTAATCTCCAGCCCAAACTAAAACAATAAACTAAAACAACAAAACTCCAGCACCTAAATGTGCATGGAGGTTGGGAAAATAACAGACCTGCTTGTGGAGAAAAAGGAAGATGAGGAGACAACTCCTCACTGGTGTGCTGCCACTGAACCAAAACGATGGATAAAAGCATGCTAACACACAGCTAACTAGCACCAGCAAGACCACAAAGAAACAAGAGGGCTGTGGAACGGATAATAAATCAACAAGTGGCAGTCCTCCCTGGAACTCTTTTGGTGCAAAGCCTAAGAGTAAATCATTTTCCTGGGAAATGGGAGGACGACTAACGGGCAGAGCACAGCGCCCTGAGATTTGTGATACGACCGGCTGGCCTGCATTATCATCCAGGCAGAGCGCCTCTTCAACCCCTGTACTCAGTAGGACACAGCCGTGGACAACTGCAAAAGGGAAAACCACCAACAAAATGCCTCCCCAACAACTGAGTGTGCAGGTGAAGAACAGATTTGCTCCTCTGCTGCAGGACCCTGGACATGACCTGGATTACGTCTCAGCGTCACACAGCAGGGTAAGGACTGAGAGCAATTCTAAAAGTAAAAAGCTACAGGGAAAGCTAATGACTGGGCCCCGAACTCTGATTGTGGGTGACTCTGCTGTGAAAGATATCAAAAGCAGTAAAAACAACAAAATACTCTGTTTTCCCAAAGACATGGTGTCTGACTTGGCCCAAAGAATCCAGGATATCATAGCAGCACACCCAACTGTGAAGAACATTATACTGCATATGGGGTCAAATGATGTTGTAAAGCAAGAGTCTGAGTGCTGAATCGTGACTTTATGAATCTGCTGAACACAGTCAGCTCCCTAAACGCAAAGGTGTTTATCAGTGGCCCTATACCGCCAGTCAGAGGAGGAGCTGAGAGATTCAGCAGACTGCTGGCACTGAACAGATGGCTTTCAAATGCATGTACCAACCATTCTCTGCAGTTCATTGACAATTTTGACAACATTTTCTGGGGCTGCAGACATCTTTTTAAAGCAGATGGACTCTTCCTTAACAAACCAGGAGTAAAGCTGTTCACCTCTAGCCTACTTTACTTTCTGCGCCACACATCTGCTCCCTTGGCCAAGGACACGAGACAAGATGAACCAAAACAAGAGGAAGACACAACAAAGTGCGGCAGTGATCCACTACAGCCCCCACCTGAGCAAAGATTTGACCATGGGAGACCAAAGAGCGGAGATGAGAAATCTCAACCCCCCATCTCACCCGTCCAACACTCCTCAAACCCCTTTGACAACCACGACAGCTTTGAGGACCTCTTTAAGGATACGTCGCTCTCCCCTCTTTCCCCCATCCCCATGTTGGAGTTCACTGACCAGATGAAGCAGCTGGTAAATGCTGGAACCAAGTATGCCCCCCTTCCTTCTCCCATCGTAAAACGCCAGGCACCTCTGCCCCCTCAAGGACGGCAGCTAACTCCTTCTCCCCAAACTGATAAGGATGCTTGTGTGCAAAATGCAGCAAGCATTAACTGATATGGGCCGGGTCCAGGCTGCATGCCTAATAACACTCATGACTCTTTCCAAGACAAGCCTGGGCCCTGCGTATTAGATTCTTCCACAATTTATGTTGTGATAGGTAATAGAAAAAGAATGGCGAATAAGCACGTGACTGCAAACTTTGCAAATTTAGCATCCATTCCTCGTCAGCCACAGTCTGTCCCAAAAAATGAAAACACACTAACACTAGCACTTCTAAACGTTAGGTCTTTGGCGGGAAAATCATTTTTAATCAATGATTTTATTATTAAGCACAATCTTGATTTTATGTTTTTAACTGAAACCTGGTTGGACCATAACAACAGTGCTGCTGTTCTCATTGAGTCAGCCCCCCCTAACTTCAGTTTTATGAGTGAGAATAGAGTGAATAAGAAAGGAGGTGGAGTCGCCATTTTGTTTAATGACTCATTCCAATGTACGCAAATATCTTACGGACATTTTGCTTCTTTTGAATATGTGGCTCTTCAGCTAAGATCCTCCCCTCAAGCTCTACTTCTAAATATCTACAGGCCACCTAAATACTGTGCAAACTTCTTTGACGATTTTACTGAACTGCTATCTATAATCTGTATTAACTTTGACCGAGTAATTATTGCTGGTGATTTTAACATTCATGTTGACAACCCCCAGGACAGAGGGACCAAAGAACTGTGTTGTGTTTTTGAGAGCTATGGACTGACTCAGCATGTGACACAGCCCACGCACAATAAGGGGCACACTCTGGACTTGATTATCTCCAATGGTCTGAACATTTCCGAGGTTGTGGTGACTGATGTTGCTCTCTCTGATCATTCCTGTGTTTTCTTTAACGGCACTATCTCTGTGCCCAAAAGTGTTCAAACAAAGTTAATCAGAAAACCGTATATCACTGAAAACACCAGTGAATCATTCATTCAGCTTTTCTCCTCTACACCCACCCTCACTGGGGCCTCAGTCACTGAGCTTATAGATAATTTCAACTGTAAAATTACGAATGTTATTGATGCCATTGCTCCCACTAAGGTTAAAACTGTCTCTGGTAAGAAAAGATCTCCATGGAGAAATTTTATAGTGGTGAGAACAGAAAAAAGAGTGTTAAAAAGCTGAACGCAGTTGGCGAAAAACTAATCTCCAGATCCATTATAACACCTATAAAGAGAGACTTCGCATTTATAATTTGGAACTAAGGAATGCAAGGCAGTCCTTTTTCTCTGACATTATCGCCAGAAACAATAATAATTCACGTGCTTTGTTTGCTACTGTCGATAGATTAACAAACCCTCCAGTACCATTAGCATCTGAACTGTTGTCTTCCAAGGCTTGCAACATCTTTGCCTCCTTCTTCACAGACAAAATTCTGAAAATTAGACAAACAGTCAGTGCCTCCATATCAAGTACAGGATATGTGTTGTCACAGTGTTCACGCAAAACAAATTCCAACATGACACAATTTCATATGATCAACCATAACAACCTGGAGGACATTATACAACACCTGAATACCTCCTCCTGTTGCCTTGATATTCTACCAACGGGTGTTTTCAAAAATGTTTTCAATTGTTTGGCTTCTGATCTTCTACAGATTGTAAACACATCTCTGCTCTCAGGTATCTTCCCACAGGCCCTGAAAACTGCAGTCATCAAGCCACTCTTAAAAAGAACAATCTAGACATGTCACTAATGAGCAACTATAGGCTGATATCAAACCTTCCATTTTTAAGTAAAATAATAGAAAAAGCGTTTTTTCAACAACTCAACCTTTTCTTATTACTAAACGAGAGTTTTGATTCCTTCCAGTCAGGTTTTCGACCACACCACAGCACTGAGATGGCTCTTGTTAAAGTCTTTAATGACATCCACTTAAACACAGATAGTGGCAAAATTTCAGTCTTAGTATTACTTGATCTCAGTGCTGCATTTGATAATACCGATTGAAAAACTGGGTTGGTCTTTCTGGCTCAGTACTAAAGTGGTTTGAATCCTATTTAAAGAATAGGGACTACTTTGTGTCCATAGGTAATTATACATCTGAGCATACAAATATGACGTGCGGAGTTCCCCAAGGCTCAGTTCTGGGGCCTCTTCTGTTCAACATCTACATGCTTCCACTGGCTCAGATTATGGAAAACAACAAAATAAGTTACCATAGTTACGCGGATGACACACAAATTTACATAACCTTATCGCCAGGGAACTATAGCCCAATACAACAAATGAATAAGTGCATTGAACAAAGTAGTAATGACTGGATGTGCGAAAACTTTCTTAAATTAAATGAAGAAAAAACTGAGGTGGTTGTTTTTGGAGCTAAAGAGGAACGATTAAAAGTCAGCGCTCAGCTTCAAACGACAATGTTAAAAACAACAGACAAAGCCAGAAATCTTGAATTTTAAAAGCCACATTAAGACAATTACAAAATCAGCCTATTATCACCTTAAAAATATATCAAGTGACTGAAGTCTCTACACTGGCTTCCAGTGCCTCAAAGAATTGATTTCAAAATACTTTTGCTGGTTTATAAATCACTAAACGGTTTAGGGCCAAAATACATTTCTGATCTGCTACTACGCTATGAGCCACCCAGACCTCTCAGGTCGTCTGGGACAGGACTACTCGTTGTCCCCAGAGTAAGAACTAAACAGGGGAAAGCAGCATTCAGTTTTTATGCTCCACATATCTGGAACAAACTCCCAGAAAACTGCAGGTCCGCTTCAACTCTCAGTTCTTTTAAATCAAGGCTGAAGACCTATCTTTTTGATCTTG